>NW_006408610.1:8764070-8781258 GCF_000296735.1 Chrysochloris asiatica | reverse complement strand
CCAGTGAGATAGATTGGCAAAGGACAGCATCAATGGGCTCAAGCATAGCAACAATTGTGAGGTTGCCCAGGACCAGGCAGTGTTTCATTCTGTTGTGCATAGGGTCACTATGAGTCAGTTCCGACTCAATGGCACCTAACAACAATTTGTTCTTGGTTGAACTTTTTAAATTTTTTATTGTGAATTGAGTGGAAGCCTACAGGGCAAATTATCAATTTTACATTCAACAAATCATATTTTATTTCATTACAATGATTACAATTCCTTCCATGTACCATCAGTTAACAGAATTTACCTATTTACCTCTATTTCCTCCCCCCCTTTTTTTTGGGATGTACACATACAAAGTAGAAACTATATATTCGATTCAATATCCAAGGGGCACGCTTTGCAAACCAGACTTCTGCCCAGAGGCACACAGCATTTTACAGTCCATGGGACTGGAGTCCCAGCTGCTCTGTCTCTCTATACATCACCTCTCTCTCTGCTGTTGCACTTTTTTGGTTATGATCCCAGGATCTGCTCATGCTTTTCCCTCTTTCTGGTCCTAGGGTCCTCTGTTGCTGAAATGAAAGATTAACAACTCTGTCCTTTTAGTTACAAGTCTTCTATGTTTACACTTGTGACCATCAGAATTATCCTGATAACAATTACAGGTGAATTATAAAATCCTATCCCCATATTCTCCCATCTCTTTTCACCAGACCCATCTAGAAAAAAAGGAAAATCATTCAGTGGGGATTCTACTTTACCCACCTCATTCTGAAACTAAGCACACTCATGCAAGCTTGTAAGCCAGACACTTTGTGCCTTTATAGTCCCCATTTTTGATAACCAAAGTCTAAGTTGCCCTTCCGTATCAACCAAGTGCACCGAGGCAGCAAGTTTGAGCCTTGATATGAAGAATCCTTCCCTTTCAGTTGGAATTTTGTGTAGCTAAACCCTTAAGCAAAGGTCCAGTTCATCCTGGTGTGGCGCTGTGGGTTAATGCACTAGACTGCAAAGTCAGTTTGAACTGTAAGGTTGGTGGTTCGAGCTCACCAGTTGCTCCTTGGAAACCATCTAGAGGGTCGCTATGGGTCGGAACTGACTCAACGGCGTTTAACAACAACAACCCTGTATCAAACTTCTTTATCTTCACCTGGTCAAGTTCTGGTAAGCTAGCCATCCAAGCAAGGCCAAATGGGTACTATCTGAAAGTTTGGGGGTTCTTGAACACCTCCCCCCACTTCAGACAAGCTGGCTGCTTCACTCTCAATTCTAGTCCCCAGTGGCTAGGTCAGTGCCCCCATGGGCTCAGGAGTTCCCATGTCTCTCTAAACTTCAGGCCAGCCCACCCTACCCCTTCAAGGCCAATGGGTGTCTATGGCACATGGTCAGACTCAGCCCTTGTCTTCATTGCTGCATATCTCCCACTTGCACTCACAAGTAGACCAGGGCAGTCACCAGCAAGTACATAAGACTGCAGGTGTGTTCCCTTTGAGTTTCTGTCTTAGAAAGGGGCTTACTTGGTGTAATTTTAAAACAAAGTTTTCAACAAAAATCTCTGATGCTAGCTAAAGATTTGCTGAAGAATCATTTGGCACTTAGTAGATTTCCAACAGTGTTCCAAGGAGGAGAGAAGAACCCCAAGAAATGTATTCCACTCCAATCCTTGTATATTCATCTCAAGTTTAAAGCTGTTTCTGATGATATCATTTCTGTGTGTTGCACCTGCTCTTTCATTTCATCCTGCCCTCCTGTAGTTGAGCACACAGAAGACATATCCAAGAAAGGGAGCACGGTGTTGGCATTCCAGAGATCATACTAACTGATTCCCATTTTTGGCCCAACTATAAGGAGCTCTGGTAGCGTAGTGGTTACGAATCGGGCTGCGAACCTAAAGGTCAGCGGTTCGAAACTACCAGCTGCTCCGCGGGAGAAAGATGAGGCTTTCTACTCCCGTAAGGATTTAAACCCTCGGAAACCCTGTACAGGGTCGCTATGGGTCGGAACCGACTCGACGGCACTTAACAACAACAACTATATTAAGATAATGAAACTTATTGTTCCTATCAACAGCATTTGCATGTACACATTTTCTACCCTCTTTCAGGAAATGATGCAGGACACAATATTACAGCATAATCTCCAAAGTGTATACATAATGCAGGATGCATGGCTGACAGGCTGTGGCCCACAACCGTGCCCAAGTTCAAATCCTCACTCATGACTTGTTATGTTGTTGTTGTTAAAACCTGACTCATAGAGGCCCTGTATAGGTTTTCTGAGGAGCATCTGGTAAGCCTGAACCACTGACCTTGCAGTTCAAAGCAATCTTGTAGTGCAGCACATTAACCCACGGCGTGACGCAACTCCTGACTTGGTATGGGGAGGTTCTAAAGCAACATGTGAAAGTCAGTCCTAAGACACTAAGGTCTAATGCTCAAAATGTCATCTTGCCATGTCTCATGTGAATCTGTGGTTTGAATTTATGCTGCCTGCGTGGTCAGGAAAACCCCAAGCAGAAGAAATAAAGTGGTTCCTGGTTGGTAGTGACCCCTACTGTCTAGCAGAAGCAAATGCAAATTCTCTCCTTAAATCCAGGCCCCTCTGATTTCTCAAAGAGAAAACTCATCAAGAACCACACTCAAAGCAATAAGTCACCATGAATAACAGTCGCAGAGATAATAAACAGCAGCTGTAAATCAGGGTTCCTTAACTTCAGAGACATTACTATTTGGAGGTAGATAATTCTTCATGTAGAATTCCTCATGTGGCGCTGTAGGATGAGCACTGGACTGCAGACTATAAGGTTGGTGGTTCAAACCCACCAGCTGCTCCTCAGAAACCCTAGACAGGGTGGCTATGAGTCAGAATCGACTCGACAGCACTTAACAACAACAACAACAACAACAACAACAATTCTTCATTTGGGGACTTGTGCATTGTAAGATGTTGAGCAGCATCCCTGGCTTCTGGTCACAAGGTGCCAACGGCAACGCCATCCCTGTCATGACAACCACAGATGTTTCCAGACATTGGCAGATGTTCCCTGGAGTGAAAAAATCACTCTCAGGTAAAAGCCACTGATTTCGAACTCAGACTTCAAATACTAGCATAATGTGATAAATTACAAAGTAACTGTTGTCGTTAGGTACCACCAAGTCAATTCCAGCTCATATGGAGCCTGTATGGGGTTTCCAAGGATCAGCTAGTGAGTTTGAACCACTGACCTTGTTGTTACTAGTCTAGTGCTTATCCTACAGTGCCACAGCAAGACTCCAGAAAATACCTTTATGTGACAGATTCACAGAAATAAAAGATGGAATGGGAAAAGTGAGCAAGGAAGAGGAAGCATTAAAAATTATGGGTAGATTTTATAGCATCAAATAGAACTTGTAGAAATGAATGATGTAACCATTTAAAATGTTAATTCAATGATGTAAACACAAACAAAGAAGAAATTAAGAAATCAGAAGAGAAATTTGAAGGAAATGTCTCAAAATGCTTTAGGATGGACTTCAACCCCCACCCCACCCCCCAAAAAAGGAAAATATGACAGAAAGGTTGGTGGTGGTATGCTGTGGAGTCGGTTCCGACTCATAGCAACCCTGTATTGAGGTTCTGAGGCTGTAAGTCTTTACAGGAGCAGAAAGCCTCATCTTTCTCCCACAGAATGGCTAGTGATTCAAACTTCTGATCTTGAGGTTAGCAGCCCGACTCATAACCACTACATCGCCAGAGCTATAGCGAGGTTAAGCTATGGTTCCAGAAGGAAAGATCCAGAAGGAAAGAATAAAGAGGATGGACTTGAGACCCAATTAAAGAGATTGTACCGGAGACTTTTCCAGGATACGTATGTGTAGGAAATCCCACAGATCTCAAGAAGATGAAAATGTAGGTTACTGTGAGTCAGGTGTTAGAAAATCTAAGAACTGAACCTCAAGGGTCTATGACAGAGAGTGGAGCACCAGCCCAGTGCTCAGGGATCCGCTGGACAACTGCACAGACTCTAGGAGTCCTCCAACGAGAGGAATAGGGACTCCCAGAGCCTGTGGACAGCTGGCTTGAGCTTGGCCTTGAAGGATGGGGTTGGTCTAATTAATGTACAATCCAGACACCTAGGTCTGGGCCCTTTATTTTATTGAGTTCCCTGTGAGGTTAAATGGGGGGTCGGTTTAAAAAGGCAGACAGGAAATGGAATAGTGTTCTAAGCAGGGGAAAGAGCATCAGCAAAGGGTAAACGTTTCATGAACAAAGGACAAAAGGAAGTTCTGTCTGACAGAACTGGGGGCATTTAAGTGAACAATCACAAACCTCTTTGGAGGAGTAAGGTGAGACCCCTTGAGAGATATACAGGGATATTTGGACTTAAATTTCTAAGCAAAGGGTCAACAAACTGCAGTCTTTAGGCCAAATCCAGCCTACCTCCCATTTGTGCAAATAAAGTTTTATTAGAACACAGTCGCATTCACTCATTTATAGATTGTCTATGGTAGCACACTGCATGGTAAGCCCTGGACTGCGAACCACAAGTTCGACAGTTCAAACCCACCAGCTGCTCCTCAGAAACCCTATACAGGGTCACTCTGTGACGGAACCGATTCAATGGTAGCTAACAGCAACAAACAGTAAAGTTGGATCCCGGTGATAGGAACATGTTGTTGTTGCTCAGCGTCATTGTATCAGTTCTGACTCATGTGACCCTGAGGATGGTGGATGGTGGGTTTCAGCAGCCAACCTTGCAGTTAGCAATCCTGTGCTGATCCTTCAAGGTCACACCAGGAGTCCTATGGTCCGTAAAGTCTTTAATAGTTGCTCTCTGATCTTTACAGGATAAATGTGTTGCCCTTTCTGATCCCACAATGGAGATGAAAATCTGAGCCTGCAGGAGAGGGCTTGTTCTAAGAGGAGAGAAGAGATGTGCCTGACATTTAGCAAGTTCTTACTGTATACCTTCACCCACACTTCCATTCTGCCAGGAAGCTATCTTGATCTCCATTTCAGAAATGAGAAAACTTGGTCCAGAGAGGTTAAGTGATTGTGTTTACGGGCAGAACTGAGTTTTAAATTCAAGTTGGCCAGACTCTAAAGCTAATGTTCTTTCCACCATACCTTACTACCTTTCAGGGTACTGTCCAGATGGGAAGAGACAGCCCCACACTAGTGGTGATACACAGTGGCGTCTGTGTATCACCACTGGCAAAGGTCCAAGTTGGGGAGGTGGTAAAGGTTCCCTCCTGTCCTGAGAACAGACTCAGACCCACAGCTCCTCCCAACATTGCTTCCAACTTGTCCAGACGTTGCCTCCACCCTGTCCCCCTCCACCCTGTGCCTCCGGAGCAATAGTTCTGCCAACACTGCCTATCGTTCCATCTCCCCTCCAGTCTCAACTCACAGCCCGATGACACAGGCAGTTGGTCGATACCATCTTCACATCTAAGAAAAAACACATGAGGGCTGGCAGCCCTGTGCGGTGCCACCCACAAGAGATGACCCAGTTGATTTTCAGGGAAATTGCCACACAGTATCTGTTGCTACCCCAGCGGATCCCAGGCTCTGGAGTCAAGCCCATCTCCTCTAAGCCTAGCAGCTTGCTCCACCCCCAGCCTAGCTCCTATTTCTCCTGTGACTAATTCGGATTACTTCGGCCATCATGACCACTCCACCCAGATAGTTCCTAACACACCTACTTCTCAATTTTGTGGTCAAACTGGTTTTCAAACCATTCCCAGAGGCCCAGCTGGGGTTGCTCTGTCTGTGTGGTGCTGAATGAAGCTTGGAATTGAGCTGGTTGAAGTCTTAAGAAGCCAAGAGATAGATAGAGGTCAGGAGAGTGAAATCTACCTAAGACTTTGATGATCTGCATGGCTGTCCAATGCAATGGGAAGCCCACACCGCGGATCCTGGTGGATGGGTTCATTCTGTGTCAGCTCTCTATTGGCACAGAAGCCATGTCACCGTATAACTGATGAGCCCAATGTGCCCATCAGGAAATGGATGTAAACAGAGAAAGACGACTTCCCCAGAGCAGATGGGAGGAACCTAGTGACCTCAGGCCTACTCACATCCTCCGCTGGGTAATTGGTACACCCTCCTACTCTCCCACCTTGGGAAACTGTCAGAGGTATATATCAGCTCCAAGGAAGGCTGGCCCATGCCTGCTGTGTGCTGTCTGTGGGCTGTCCTGGCTGCACGGTGAGAGAGGACAGGGAGAGACATGCTGTCTTCCCGACTTGTTCCTTGTCACAACACAGTACCACTTTGCTGTAGCCACAGTGTGTGTTATGTCCATGCAGGAGGGTGGAAAGAAAGGGATGAGAGGGTGCCAGAAAAAGACCAGGCAAAGGAGATGGAGATGAGTATCTACGATGTACCAAGCTCAGAGCCAGCCACACGCAAACACCGTCACATCTATTCCTCAGCTGGTGAAGTAGACGTTATTTATCTGACAGTTTATGCGCATTCCTGAGAAGCGGCATCACAGAGATAAAGTCTGGGAAGCAGTTGTACTGGATCCCAATGCAGATTTCCTGTCTGAGCTCAGTTTGCTATTATTTTTTATTGACTCCCATTTCATACTGTTAGTGTAAGTGAAATTATAAAAATGATGCCTCATGCATACAGTAAAATATTGTTGTTACGTGCCATGGCATCAGTTCCTGAAAATAGCGACCCTGTATAAGAGTTCTGGTGTGGCACTGGGCTAAAAGGTCAGTTTGAGCTGTAAGGTCAGTGGTTCAAGATCACCAGTCGCTCCTTGGGTTGGAATGAAGTCACTGTGGGTCGGAACCAATTTGACGACACTTAACAACAACAGCAAGTGTTTCCAAAGAGCAGCTGATGAGTTTAAACCTCCAACCTGTGGTTAGCAGTCCAGAGCTCATCCTACAAAATTATCAGAGCTAACAAATTATAATTTTTAAAAATCATTATCCTCATTTTGTTATTGATGGCATTGAGGCTCAATGAATGTCTCAATGACAGGAATAGGTGATCTGCCCAAGGTCACACAACTAAAGAAAGCAATGGTGAAATTTATATCCGGGTCTATTCAATGCCTGTATGCCCACTAGAAGATTCCAAGTCCAAAGGGCCAAGATAGAAAGAGAAATTGAGGCATCCTGGAGGCAAGCCCAGGGCAAGCCTATGCTAAGGCAGTTACTGGGGGCTACTTCTGCTGCTGTTGTTGTGAAGGGTCTGACTCACAGCAGCCCTGTGTAGGATTTCCGAGGAGTGACGGATGGATTTGGGATTAGCAGTCCAGGGCTTATCCCACAGCGTCACACCAAGACACCCCTAGGGGCTGAGGTTGTCCCTAAAGAAGAGTCATCCTCACAGGGTCCTGGTGTGAAGTAGCCAGAAGCCCCTACCATAGCCTGGGAGGGACTCAGGACTTCCAGTACCCCCAGTGCCTGATGGGAACCCAAGACGGGAAGATGTCTCTGCAGAGAGGAAGCTGCTTATCACCTGAATCTTCCCAGGGACAGAGGACAGAGGCAGGGCAGGGACTCATCCAAAAGCCATTGGAAGCAGTTCTACTCTGACACACGTGAGGTAGCCATGACTTAGTGAAGTCCATGGAAACAGGTTTTATGCATCATACACCAGCCCAAGACCAATGTGGTATAGGCCCCGTCAAATGGAACATCCTTCCTCAACAAGACCACACACAGCCACTATGTCAACCAGGCCCTTGTAACCCAAGCAAAGATACCTAGCTTCCTGGGTTTCCATTTCCCAGCTGTGAAATGCATGAGATTGGTGCCAGCTCCCAGGCTGGTTGGGAGGACTGAGTTTAGGAGTGTGTAGTGAAGAGCAGAAGTGAGGACCTTGAGTGTGCATGCCCCTCCCCAGCTCAGAGTGAGGAACACCTACATCATCCTCCCTCCCCACAGTATCCCAAGTGCTCCTGCCCCACACACCTCCCTCCCATTTCTAGTGAGCTGGGTTTTAAGATGGGCTACTACTCTCTCAACATGTCCTTCAGCTGATGGAGAATCAAAGTGCAGCTTAAGTGCCGCTGGCTCACAGCATCTCCTGGCTTCATCAGCAGGTTCCAGAGCTCAATTAACAGCCTGAGCTATCTAAACATGGGATATCTGACTGCCTCCAAAGGGTCAGAATCTCCCACCCCAGTGGGACAAAAGGAGATGCTAGTACTCCTCAGAAAGCAGACAGCATCGGGGATTCATTTGCCTTTGAAATCGACACGGGCCTGCGCCTCTGAGATTTGACATTGTTGGACTTCCTAAGTATTTTGCAGGAAGAGCCCAGAGCCTCCTTGATAAAATGCTATCTGCTAATGAATGTATTTATGGCATGTTCAAGTTCAAAGCCAACATCATGTTGGCATGTAGGGAAGAGAGGAGAAAGGGGAGACAGGGTAGAGCTTTGGGGCCCCTACAGCCCGGCAGTCTTTTTCCTCCCATAGAACCGGCTTGCTTCTTGGAATTCCTGAACCCCAGCTACCACAGCCTGAGCAGGCTGAGTTGTGATAAAACCCCACCAGCTCTCAAGGCCTGACACACACCAGGCACAGGGGGAGGGGCCATAATTGTTGCTCTGAAAATCTGTCAGAGGCTCCGAGGGGCACCGAGGCAGCTCTTTGGAAAACAAGCAGATAGCAGTGAATAGAACCAAGGCCTCAATTACACTGGGGATGGGAGCCTTTGAAAATAGATGGTTTCATGAAAAGGTGCTGTCACAAGCTAACCGTGTCTGCCCCTGTCCCCTCCTTTCCAGTTAGCTAGGACCTGCAGGTCTGGAAGTGGGGGTACAGCATTTAGAAGCACAGACTGACCACCTGCTGGGCCCATGCTGTCAGCTCCTGGAGCCTGTCCTTCTCCATCCATGTCCCTGGATTCTGGATCTGAGGTTCCGGCTGCTGTATCCCCCACTCCCAGGCTGGATAGACACCGTGACTCTGAGAAAACACTGTACCCACAAGCACTATTAATGCACCTTGGATGTTGGACTAAGCAGACTCTAGCGTAGAGTTAGTTCATCTGGATTGAGTACTTACCTTGACAAGTAGATTCTAATTTAATCTTCAAACAATTCTTTGATGTGGGTATTATTGATGGAGCAATGGAGGCACTGGGGACTGCAGTAACTAGCCTTTGGTCACACAGCTAGTAAGTGACAGAGCAAAGATTCGAACCCCCTGTCTGCAGGAGGAAGATGTGGCTGTCAGCTTCGGTGAAGATTAGTCTTGGATTGTAGTTCTGCTCGGACTGCAGTGTTCTGTGAGTCAGATTTGAGCTCATCACAGTGGGTTCGGTCTCCTTCCCCTGATTCCCTGCTTTTCCCAACGCAGATCTTGTAAGCAAGTCCTAGTGGCACAGTGGTTACAGCACTTGCCTGCTAACTAAAAGGTTGCCAGTTTGAACCCACCAGCTGCTCCCCAAGAGAATGATGAGGTCGTTTGTTTTCATAAAGATTGTGGGACTCCTATAGGGCAAGTCTACTCTGTCCCATAGGGTTACTATGAGTGGGAATTGATTAGACAGCAGTTGTGGTGTGGCGCTGTGGGATAAAGCACTGGACCGCAAGGTTGGCGGTTCAAACTCACCAGCCGCTCCTTGGAAACCCTATACAGGCTCACTATGAGTCGGAACCAACTCGACGTCACTTAACAACCACAACTCTCCAGCAGTGGGTTTCCTTTTTGATCTCCTTTATGGGTTCAGGAGCTGCTGCCATCTACAGACAGAATGTGCAGAGATCTCTGAGTTCTAACAGGATTTCCAGGCACAAGGAGGCTGCCGCTCACCTAGTCACCAACGTAGTTGAATGAGGGCAGAGACAGGAGGTTGTAGTCTGCTGGAGATGTCTGCACCTGGTATTCTTCAATGCCAATCTGGACTCCACAAGAAAAAAAAAAAAAACCCAGGGAGGAGTAGGGGTGGAGCGGGGAATAGCGAAAGTCAGCGCTGAAGTAGTGACATGCCTCAAGAAAGAATTTGCCATGTGTGATGAGTCAGTCTTCAATCCAGTCCTGCCTCAAGACAGGAATTAATTGAGCTAAGAAAGACTATTCATGTCTCTGTACTACCTTCCTTTTCTAGTTCGCTAAAGACGTTACTAACTGAGAACATAATCCAGCTGACGGAGATCTCGGGAGCTATGAAATGTTTCTGTGCTTGGAAACTCTGATGGCCTTTTGTGCAAGTTCTATGTACGATCAGTATAGGATCAGAGAAACAAAATCTGGTCGTGATAAAGAGCTTTCCCATCTGCAGGTGAACTTCAGGCTGAACTACAAACCAGGCACTGCCAGCCAACAGATCCGGGGTCTAGTCAGAGAAAAAGGACAAGGCCAGCGGTCTGGATTTTTCATCTAGATTTGCTACTAGTTTGCTGCATCAACCACAAGGTGTGATTATTTACATGGAAGGAGAAAGGAAGGAGAGGGGAAAAGAGGATGACGATTACCTTTGTACCTATAAACCTGTAGGTACCAGGAAAGTGTTGTATATCGACCACTTCACATAGCTCTGGATGGCGAGTATCATGGCTTCATTTGATAAAGGAAAAAGTGGACTCAGAAAGGCAAGTCCACAGACCCAGGTCACACAGCAATGAAGTGGTATAGCTGGAATACCAAGCAACAATAATGATAGTAATCATATAAGTGATGATGACGATGTTGTTGTTGTTAAGTGCTGTCTAGTTAACGTCAACTCACCAACCCTGTATAGAGTTTCCAAGGGGCAGCTGATGACTTTGAACTGCCCAACTTGTGTTCAAACAGACCTTATGGCCCAGTGCATCATGCATTCTGTGTTCTGGACAATCTATTGACTCGCTAAAACTTTAAAGAAAAGAAAACCACCTTTAGGTAGCTGCTATATCCCCATTTTACAGATGAGGAAACAAGCACCGGGAGAGTGCTGTAACTCCCAGAGTACTAGCTGCCAGTGTCTTTCCTCTTCAAAAATCACAAAACTGCCATGGAACCAGTGGTATGGTGGAGCAGGAAACGTGGCAGGTTTTCCACCAGAAGAAAGTGACCCCTGGGCTTTATTTGCTTCCTTCTTTGGAGTAGACCCCACTCTGGACAGAATATGACCCTGCCTTTCCTCTGACGGCACTAATTAACACCATGACTTCCCGGAGTGGCTCACGGCTCATAAGCAGCAGATGCGTGGGGTGAGGGGGGCAGTCGTCACTGACATGTCTGCTGGAAGATCTGTTGGCAGCTAGAGACCTTTAGTTCAAATTCAGGAGCTGAAGCAGGCCGCTGTGCACCTCTGTGTACCCAGAAAGCTGGAGTGAGTGGTTTCAGAGGAGCAGAAACTAGCTGGGGAAAACCCTGGGGGAGCAGTGAGAGCTGGTTTATAACAGTGAATGAAGAAGGGATAAATGAGTGGGAGAATAAATAGGACACAAATGGTTGAGACTAAGAAGGACAGGAAAGAAGGAAGAGAGAGAGAGATACAGATAGGGAAAAAAAGAGAGAGAGAGAGAGAGCAAGAGACAGAAACCAAGAGAGCAAAAGAGTGAAAAACAAAACATGCAAGGAGCGACCAAGGCAGAGAGACAGAGTGGGAAAGGACATGAAGAGAGGGTGAAGCTCAGTACCCCACTAGTTCTGGCCTGGGCGAGCCCCAGAGTCTGCAGCCCTCAGCCCCTGCTGGTCGCAGAGTTGCAGCATGGTGGGTAGTGGAGCTGCTCCCCTGTGAACTTGCAGTATGACTAGGGAATGCATGAGTTTTATCTTCTAACCTGACCTCGTCCACCCCTGAACACTTTGCATGCCCTGCCCCCTATCTCTTTGCACAGCCCTAAGGTAAATGGGTCAGAGACTGGAAACTGAAAGTCAGAGGGAGAAGCGGCTTGTTCAAGGTCACACAGCAAGCATATGACTCGGGCCAACCCAGCGGGGTTTCCATCACGAGAACCCAGACTCTTGGGTAAGTCAAAGGACAAAGGCCCTGGACGAGAAGAAGGTGATAGGTTCCACAGCCCCCTCACATGCTTACCCCCACCCAGCCACGGATTCCGAGCTGAACAAGACTGAGGAACAAGATACTGTCTTTTCTTCACCTCCCAGCATGCACTCTTGTGAGGCTTTCCTGACTTCCCAGAGCAGACTTGGTTTTTCCTGAAGCTCCAACTCCCAGAGGAGTGTCTGTCAGAACCTTCACCCCTCCAAACATGACTCATCCCTCAGAACCTGCCTCCTTCTGGGACTTGGGCCAGATTGGGTGGGGGACCAGGCACCTCACTCCTCACTACACTCTTTCATACCTTTCAAATGGAGTACCCCTTGGTTTCTGTTAGGTAGCTGCTGACACTCAACCACTAACCCAAAGGTTGGTGAACTGAACCTGCTCGACAGCTGCAGAAGAAAGACCTGGAGATCTGTTACCTGAAGATTGTACCCAAGTACCCCTCTGGAGCAGTACTACCCTGTAACACAGTGGGGCTACCACGAGTCAGAAGAGATGCAATGACAGTGGGGTTTGTTTTGTTTATTAGGGGGTGTCCCTGTATCATCACTTCCTAAATGCTGTGTCTCAGAGCTCACAGCACAGCAAAAGGACAGACCCAGGAGTTGATCTGACAATGTGGCGAGTACTACAGCAGGGCAGAAGAGCACCCCCCACCCCCGCCCCTTCCAATCTACATAGAACAAGCAGGGCTGGGTGAGGCCAGGGAGGGGCTGGGCCCCGGGGTGTCATGACAGGGAATGCAAAGGGGTGTGAACATTGCCAGAGGGGGGTGATGATGCAAAAATGACTGTCTATAACATTTCTGTGCAGTTTCAGCAAAAAAAAAATTTTTTTTAATAAAAATATCCCTTTAGTTAGTTATGACAACAAAAACATTTTTTGTGAACACAATTTACCTGTATCAATATAGTCACAAAGGTAAAACTCTGCTAATTTATTTTTCGAGTCTTCTAATAGGATTCATGGAGCCCTGGTGGCATAGTGGGAAAGTGTTGGACTGTTAACCACAAGGTCGGTGGTTGGAAGGTATGAGGGTCTACTTTCATAAGGATGTACGATCCTGGAAATGCTTTTAAGGTGGCTATCTTATGCAACATTTTTATCAATGGACAAAAGATTGAAATTGTCAAGGACTTCACTCTTCTTAGATCAACCATCAACACTCACAGAAGCAGCAGTCAAGAAATCAAACGACATATTGCATTAGGCAAATCTGCTGCACAAGACCTTTTTAAAGTGTTGAAGAGCAAAGATGTCAGCTTGAGGACTAAGGTGCGCCTGACTCAAGCCATGGTATTTTCAATAACCTCATATCCTTATGAAAGCTGGACAGTGAATCAGGAAGACCGTAGAAGAATTTATGCATTTGAGTTACGGTGTTGGAGGAGACTATTGAAAGTGTCATGGGCTGCCAAAAGAACCAACAGATCTGTGTTGGAAGAAGTGCAGCCAGAGTGCCTCTTGGAGGTCAGGATGGCCAAACTTTGTCTCTCATACTTCGGACATATTGTCAGGAGGGACCAGTCGCTGGAGAAGGATATCATGTTTGGTAAGGTGGAGGGTCAGAGAAAAAGAGGAAGACCCCCAACCAGATGGATTGGCCAAGTAGCAGCATCAATGGGCTCAAGCGTGGTAACAATTGTGAGGTTGGCCCAGGACTGGGCAGTGTTGAGTTCTGTTGTACAGAGGGTCGCTATGAGTCGGTACTGATCAATGGCACCTAACAACAGCAATACCAGTTGGAATTGACTCAGTGGCAGTGGGTTTGGTTTTTAGAACTCTCTAATCAAAACTGTCATTATTCCCATTTACAATGGTACTTAATCACATGTCTGAACATGAGCTACCAACATGCTGTGAGTTTTCCTTGCTCACAGTGTTTCTATAGTCACTGATCTTGTCAAATGTTCTGATGTTTTAGCTACAATATTGTGGTAATTAGTGTCTGTGGACCCATATCAATAACTTTTTTGAGGATGATTTAGTAATGAAAGGAAAAGAAGAAGGAAAATTCAAAAAGATTTCTGCTTAGTTACTAAGAATGTGGTAACTAATAATGTTATAATTCAATATAGAAAGATTTTACAAATTAATTTTGTTGTGAGTGTTCAGAGAATCTAAAAAAGATTACATTTAAACAATTTGCAAATCTTTTTAGCACATGTTATTCTATGATCAAAATTAATTATAAACATCACTAAGGATTTCCTGGCTCTATAGGATAAACACTGGACTATGAGCCACAAGATTGGTTCAAACCCACCAGCTCCATAGGCGGATGCTGAGGCTTTCTGGTTCCATAAAGTTATACAGCCTCAGAAATCCTATACAGGACCACTACAAGTCAGAATTGACTTGATGGCACTTAGCAGCAACCACAAGAAGGATTCTGCCTCTAAAAGGGGTTCTAGAACGTGCCCAGTGAAATAGGTTTCTTGCAGAACTTTTGTATTATATAGGACCCTAGGTATAATCCTGAGCCCCATCCAGAACCTTCTGAGGTGGGCTATTCCTACTTGAAAGGTCAAGCAGACCAGCCTGGAAAAGCTAGAGGAATAGAAGATACTTCTTGAAAGAAAGACCAGCAGGAAAAATCCAAAACAAAAAGGACAGTCTGATTGGCTACTACAAGAACAAGCAAGTTGTTCGCCAGGGAGCCATCAAGGCAAGCAATCAAGTCCCTTCAGGACAAACTCCCCCTCCAAGACTGAAACTCAAAGGGAACACATGAGCAGGCATGTAAGTTTGCTGGCAACCATGTTGGTCAGCTGGTGAGAGGAAGATGAGAAAAGGCCGCAATGAAGAAATGGGCTGAGTTCTACCACATTCCATAGACTCCTATTGGCCAGGATATGAGAGAGAGAAGAGGAAGGGCTGGTTGGTCCAAAGTGTGGTGAGACCTGGGGACACCTAAGCCCATGGACAAGAATATAGCCACAGAGGGCTAGAGCTGAGAGTGAGCATCCAGCTGATATGAAGTGAGGGGAGATGCACAAGAACATCCAAACTTGCAGACAGTACCCATTTGACCTAGCCTCAATGGCTTGATTATCAGAATTCGACTAGAGGAAGATGAAAAAAAAATTTTTTTAATAAAGAAAGAAGTGTAAATTGCTACAATTTGATGAACTTGACCTATGTTTATGGATGTTGTAGTGCAAAATACCAGTGAGAGGGAGGGAGTCTTTACATCAAGTATCAATCCTATCCCTTCTGTATACAGGGTTGATAGGGACAGGCAACTTAGACATTGGCTACTTAAAATGGGGGGAGGGGTGTCAATAAAGGCATGAAGTGACTGGATTTCAAGTTTTCAAGAGGGAGTTTAGTTTTAGAGTGTGTGAAGGAAGATACAGTCCCCACTGAATAGTTTTCATCTTGTCTAGATGGGTCTGGTGAAAAGAGATGGGAATAAGATTCTTATGATTGAATAGTGAGTAACTGTTAATCATGAGTAATTGCAATTGTCACAACTGTAAAGGTAGAGGTTTTGTGACAAAAATGGGGAAGTAGTTAATCTTACTACTAGGACCATCAAAGGAGAAGAGCATGAGCAGAATACAGGACCCGATCCAGAAAAGCAGCAACACCAGAAATGTAGGCAGAGATGAGGACATGGGGAGAGGGAGCAGCTGAGGACTCTAGACTCATGGAAAGAGAAAGGCTGTGTGCTGACAGCCAGGAGGCAGGCTTGCAGAATGTGCCCTTGGATTGTTTAAATGATTATATATTCCTAAGTGTTTTTGTGTACATCTCCCCGCACCCCCCAAAAGAAAAAACACAGAGGAAATAGAAGCAAATACTGCTGAATGATGATGCGTGGAGGCAATTGCAATGAAACAATGAGTGTGAAACTGCTGTTCTCCCATGTAAACTATCACTCAATTCACAATAAAAACTTGAAAAAAAAAAGAAGAAGGATTCTGCCAGGTCTGGTATGGGAGGAGGTCCATGGGATGGGAGAGGGGCTGCAGTATCATGAGTTTTGACACTGGATGGCATAGACCTTGGAGATGCTACTGGCTGGGTCCTCTGAAGGACAAGCACAGACAGCAGAGGGACAAAGAAGGAGCTTCCAAACTGGGTCTGTGCATGTGAAGATGTAGTAAGGGTGTTAGGGGGCTGGGGTGTGCTGGGGTTGAGTGTAGGGTGCATATTGAAATAGGATGGAGGAACCAGGGGAAGCGGTCCCAGAGACAGAGAAACAGGTAGCCTTGTGCCATTGATGGAATGGCTATGGACCGGGGTGTGTCTAGGAGTAGGTGCTCAGGCAACCCAATTACTGGTGGGTGCATTCTGCACCCTCACCTCCTCCATGTGGCTCTTCAAGGTCAGAAGGACAGTCTACCAGCCCATATCACCTGCACCCTTCCTGATTTAAATAAGCCAGGGAATTACACCTGGAGGAGAGTCGTTTCTTCCAATTCCTGCTAGGGAAGTCTTCCTATAGGAATCAAACATTCTGTGGCTGCAAGAAACCCATCAGCACCCTCTAACTCTTCTGCCCAAACCCTGCAGCCCACCAGGCCAATTTCCTCAGCTGTATTAAATGTACAATAAAAACTGGCCCCGGGGGGTTTCCCAGCATCAGCAAACCAAAACCCCATGGATTTCTGTGTATACATCTGTCTTTGCCTCCTAGCAAGATGAGGGTGCCGGGGACTGACTGAGAGGGCCTGATGGCAGCTGTGATCCAGGGGGAAGCCCAAATCCGTAAAAGCCAAGCTTGGGGGAGCCTGTTTTTAATTGTGGTGACTTTATTAGCAAGCATGGTCCTGATACAGAGGCTTCAGATCCAAGTCAGACCACGTTCTGAGGATGCCCAGGAAGATTGCCCATGAGCTTACAGTCAGAAGCCCTGTGATTCCATTGCTTCCACTTGGCCTGAGACACAGACACCAAGCACTTGCCAGACTCAAGCTTTGCCTCTGCTCCTCACCCAGGGCACCGTGACCTGGTCTGGAAACCCTCAGTGGTCTGAGCACCCTGTGCCTTCCACCCCAAGCACAGAGACAGAACTGGATTTTGAGGCCCACCACCTCTTCTACTTACTCACTGTGTGACCATAGGAGGGTAACTTAACCTCTCTGAGCCTGAGTTTCTTCACCTGTTAAAGGGAGATGATGTGGAGCACAGGGTAGGGAATAGACACAGGATAGTTTGGGTGCTGGGGGGTGGGCAATAAACAAGAAGGGGGAGGGGAATGGAAGAACAAAGAGGACAGGAAAACAATTAGGCAGGTTTGC
>NW_006408610.1:8751212-8762955 GCF_000296735.1 Chrysochloris asiatica | reverse complement strand
CTGGAGAAGGATGTCATGTTTGGTAAGGTGGAGGGTCAGAGAAAAAGAGGAAGACCCCCAACCAGATGGATTGGCCAAGTAGCAGCATCAATGGACTCAAGCGTGGCAACAACAGTTAGGTTGGCCAGGATCAGGCAGTGTTTCATTCTGCTGTGCATAAGGCCACTATGAGTCAGTACCGACTCGATAGCACCTAACGACAACAACTGTGTCCCTGCCACATCCTGGAAGTTCAGGCTCCTTTCCTCTGGCTCGTCACAGACCCCTTCCTGCTTGGATGCTGCTTGGAGTTCCTTGCCACCGTTGCAATGAGATGGGGAGGCCCAAGCCACTGACAGGACATTTCCACTTCCCCATCTCCCCTGTATGCCATCACTCAGTAAAAATAGCTCATTTTAAAATGGCTGCTCTTATGACGGATGAGATTAATGGATCTTGAAGAGCAGCCAGTATACCAACTGCTCCTGCAGCCATGATGAAAGCTAATAATGTAGAAAATTCTGCCAATTCCTTTAATTCATGAATATTTAAGCCTGTGAAAAATCTGTCAGATTATATCATTTTTTCTGGTGATTTTCCGCCTAAGTACATTCGTGGCGGCCTGCCAGTTGCTCAGGAAACTTCAACGGAATAAACTCGGTTTTGCTGTGGTGGTTACTATAAGCCAACTCTGTCTCCCCCTCCTAGGGCAGCATCGGGTTCACCTGTGAAAAAGGTAACCACTAATTTTACCTTAGTATCAATTCTTCTAACCTGACGGGGCCTTAGAGATCAGAGCGCATGGCTCTCAAACTGTGTTCAAAAGGGTTCCTCCAAGGTGCCCTGGGGTTCTGTGGTATGGATCAAAATGAATAGAGCTATGGGGCCTCTATTTTATGCATTCAACCCTGCAAACTTGTCTTTGAAAGAATTGTTGCCCAAATTTAAAAGTTAAGGTGAATGCAGAAACCATGGCTATAGCCCCCAAACCCAAAACCCAATCCCACTGCCATGGAGTCTGTAAACCTTCATAGGAACAAACAGCCTCATGTTTCTCCAGCAGAGAGCGGCTGGTAGGTTTGAACCGTGAACCTGGTGGTTAGCAGCCCAACGCTTAACCCAGTGAGCCACCAGAGTTCATGGATGCACACAAATGGAAAAACTGGACCCCAGTGAGGGTCAGTGTTTGTCCACAGCACCTGAGCTGGGACCAGGCTCCCCAGACCCCAAGTTCAGGGCTGCTGTCTCCCATGCAGCATCTCCTGGCTGACTTCTTGATTGTCAAGGCAGCAGTCTAGGCTAAGCAGGAAGTGAGGCCAAGCTAAGCTGAAGCTCCCAGCCATGGTGGAAAGGCCTCTTTGAAGCAAGGTAGGAGAGAGACAAAGAGCTTGTCTGGTGGCTTGGGAGGGAGGAAAGGAGAGAGGCAGGGCCAGGCCAGCTTGGAGATGATTATCATTCAGGGACTTGGCCGAAGGAAGGAGCATGCTTCTTTTTATAGGAACTCCAGTTCCTCATTTTGTTCTCTTTGGGTGAGTCTGCTAAGAAAAGCCGGCTGGACTCAACTGGCAGGAGAGTGAGGCCAGCCTCACGGCTCTATGGCCACGATGGCCCAAGTTCAGCACTTGCTCCAGCTGGTCACGTCCTCACTGAGGGGGCCGGAGGCCTTCCCACCCTCTGCCAGGAGCCCCAGGTCAGCCCTCACCTCGCCGGGGCCAGATCCCGTCCAAAATCAACAAGTCTTTTGTGCTTCTCCTTTGGATGCGGTATAATTACAGCAAACATGCATTGGCGGCGCACAGTGATTGTGAGGCAATTGTTGAAGGATCTCAAATGTGCTTGGCATTTGCTCCTGGAGAGCAGTACCAGGAACCACAGCTCTAGTTGGCTCGTGCCGGCCGATGAGTTAAACACACACACACACACACACACACACACACACACACACACCAAAACAAAACAAGAGATTTTCAGAAGTCATGAGTGGTGTGTTGGCACAGAACCCCTGGCCTGCAGCTCATCAGCTATTTCCTTGATAGTGGGCTGCGTTTTACCACCAAGCCAACCGACTGACTCATGAGTCAGTTACTTAAAAAATAAATAAATGATGGAGGCCAACTGTGCCTGCTGAGCAAATACGTCATGCTGCCAACAAAATGGGCTTTCTCTGTGGTACAGCCCCTGTCGCTATCCGGGTGGTTTCATTTTTCCTTTTTTTTTTTGGTCTTCTTGTTTGAAAACTATGAAAGCGAAACTGCACACTGCTCCCCTCAAGCTGCTCTGCTCCCACGGCCATCAGATGAGATGGGGTGGGTGGCAACGTTACCCCTCAGCAAATTCACATGTGTTTATTGCCCAGGCTTGGATGACACGTCTGGTGCAGCCCAGCTCCGAGCTAGGCCCTGTGGAAGGAAGAGTTAAGATGAGGTGAATACCCTAAGTACATCTAGAACTCACCTAGGTATGAGTCGAGTCAGCCTCTTAACAGCTCTGTGAGGAAAATAGCTTTTTCTTGGGTTGGTTGTTGGTCGTTACAGCTGGGTTGGCTCTGACTCATGGTGACTTTGGGCATAACAGAATGACATGGTGCCTAGTCTTGGGCCATCTTCACCATTGTTGAAATACTTGAGTCCATTGTTGTTGGTCACTATCCAACCTCAGGGACTCATCTTCCAGTACTATGTCAGACAGTATTTTGTTGTGATGTATAAGGTTTTCCTTGGCTAATTTTTCAAAGTAGTTTACCAGACCATTCTTCCTAGTCTGCCATAGTCTGCAAGCTCTGCTGAAACCTCACCGTGAGCGACCCTGCTGCTATTTGAAATACTGGAGGCATACCTTCTAGAACCACAGGAACCCAAAAAACAGCACAGTATGAGAAACTGACAGACTTGGAGGAAATAAAGGTTCCTTGTGTTAGGATTCACACTCAAGGTCACACAAACCTAGTAAATGGCAGAGCTGGGGTTCCAACCCAGAGCAGTCTGATCCTGTATTCACTGTGCAATTCATCCTTTAAATCATGCATTCAGTGAAGAATGGGTGGGCGTTCTGAGGATTCCAGGGGCAGCTCCTCATCTCTAGCAGGCTTCCGCTCCAACTTGGGAAGCAAAGCATCCATAATGAACTAGACCATAGATCATTTCATTAGAATTATGATTAAGTCCTTAAGGAGAAGAGGACAGACAGGCCTGGCCTGGGCTGAGAGGCCTGGGTGTTCTGACAGATGAGCAGATATTAAGTAGGCAAAGTGTTGTCAACAGCGAGAATGATAAGAACAAAGATTCTGAGGTCAGGACTAAGATGTGTGTGGGTGCACACGAGTGGAGAGCATGGTAGGGACTTTGAAGGCTAAGAAAACAATCAGGGGAGTGGTTGTCCCAACAGCCAAAGGAAGCTACCAATGAGTTATAAGCCATGGCAAAGTCAGGTCTTGGTTTTTTAAACAATCCTTGGGTGCTTGGAGTCCCTGGTGGTGCAAATGGGTAACACACCCAGCTGCTAACCCAAAGGTTGGGAGTTTGAATATCCCCAGAGTACCTCAGAAGAAAGGTCTGGCAATCTACTGAAAAAGCAACTACTGGTAACCCTATGGAGAAGAGTTAGCGCTGACACACATGGGTTAGAATCGAATCTATGGTCACTGGCTTTCTTGGCTGCTTGATGAAGCATGGATGGAGAGGAGAAAGTTCACTGAGAGGCTAGCCATACTGGTGGCTTATGATTGAGGATGCAGAGAGCTGGGTACCACCAGCCTTCTCTCCTGACTGCTTGATCAACTCTCAAAGATGCCCTAAGGAGCTACAAGCTACTAAGGCAATTTTGTGTTTGGAGAATAGTTTTATGGATATGGAATTGGGCTCAAAAAGGCAGAATACCTAGACCCCGGTCTCAAATCCAATGAACAACCTTTGGCTTAGCAGCTCTTCATCCTCTGATCCAATTTCTTCTGCTGCCCGCTGTCCAGGAAGATGCAGAGACTGCCCCCGGCTCACGCTGAAGCCAGGCCTGGGGTGATTGTGAACAGGGGCCTTCTCCTGCCCCTTCCCATCACCACCCTGTTGTCAGTCAGTCTTTTGAGTGGTCCCTCGAGTCCCCTTCAAGTCTGCTTAACTAGATTTCATCAATACTGAAAAAGTAACTCACTTTCACGCCTCCCTGCCTTTACACATGCTGCCCGCCCCAATCCTACCCATCTGCCAACTTACTGTCAAGTTGGAGATCCAGCATCTACTCTGAACTCAGAGATCTTCCCCCAAACTTCCACCCTGACCCCTCTTTACTCCTTCCCAAAGAGGGTGAGTCCCAAAGGAAGTTGGTTCAGGTGTCAGATTTTGTAGCGGGGAGCTGTCAGAGAGAAGAGGGTCATGGGGCTGTGAGTGGGTCTCTTTCTTCTCTGGGAGGGGCCAGCAACCCATAGCCCAGCCCCTGAGAAAGTCAAGCTTGTGTGTGCTACTCTTGCTATTGCTATCTCGCCATCTTCCCTCTACTCATTTCCTCACTCTCTTGCTCTCTGTCTGGCCCCCTTTCTCTCACATGGCAGCTGGGCCCAGTACCTGCTGTCCTGGCCTAAAGGCCCCCGGACTGGCCAGGGCCTCGGGACTGAGAACAAGGCCCTCTCCTGCCTGCTGTCTCTGTGGTCTCTGCTCTGCTGTTCCCATTCAAGTATCGGACAGAACAAGACTCCAACCTGGACCCTGGTGAAGGCTGTGAGACTTTCAGACAGTGAATGCCCAGAGCCCTTCGCTGTGGGCTTCAGTCAGACCTAACCATTCTCAGAGCATCCCAGTCCTTAACAATTTCCAGCTCTCATTCTGCAGATCAAGTGGAGGCTTGGAGCGGCTAAGTAACTCACTGCTCTTCTATTAGTAGACATAAGACGACAAGGACAAACATGTTTCTTATGCTGCTTCCTGGACAGGTGCAAGGAATAACTGCAGGGCTGTTTCCTCCAGCCCGTTTGTGGGGCCTCCCCTAGGGCCTCTGCAATGGCCTCAGAGCACAACAGCCCTGAAGAAGCTGGGCACATGGAGCCAGGCTGGCCAGCACATCACTCCTAAGAGTCGGCTGAAGAGTCACATGGGAAGTGAGGGTAGTGAGGTCTTGTGCCTGAAACCAAACCCTGAGATCCCAGAGTCCAATAGTGGGCTTCCTCAGGCCCCAAAGCCACTGAGAGCATTAGCTTGAAAAGATGATTAGCAATTAGGATTTAATTACACAGCCTCTCCTTGGCAGGGTTTTCTGAATCTTTTCTGTCAGTCTCAGACAAGAGTACCCCAACTCCCTCTCCTGCTCATCTGTCACCCCCAGTCCTACTCCTTCCATCCATCCCCACTGCCCTTTCTCAGTTTCCCTCCCATCCCAGCACCTCACCACTGGCTGATGACCGCCTGCTCAGAGTGACCTCTTGTAACTCCATTCCTCTCTACCCCATGATTATCAGGACAAAATTATTAATAACTCTGTGGCGGGAGTGACAACATGCTGGATTAGCATGCCAGCGGGCATTGGCAGGGTTAGCTGCCTCACTCACCAAGCACACATCATGAAAATGTATTGCTTTGAAAGCACAGTGAACGCCTCTAATTCTTAAATATTTAATGCCCCCCACACAGAGCAGCCTCGAGTCCTGAGAGGCCATTAATTGCCTCCAGCATGGAGAAGTCTGGGTTCTCCTCAGGGCCCGGGAGGTCTCTCTGTCCCCCCGTTCCTCACCAGGCCCATTGCCCTTCTCACCCCTCCTCAGCTGGGCACTCGCCCAAGAGCTGAGCAGGTGCTCTCACTTCCTGGCTACGTTCATGGGTTTTAGTTTCTCTGGACTGAGGATGCCTGTCGCTGAGGCCTTGTGGTGTCTCCATGACCTGAGAAGACAGCATTCAAGATGGCTTCCAAGGCTCCTCAGAGTCCTGGCTGTTCACTCACACAGCCAGGAGAAGGAGCCTGGAGGAGGGGACAAGAGAGCAACCAGAGGGAACAGCAGGCTGCCAGACTCAGATGTGAGGACCTAGACTAGGCTGTGGTGAAATGAAGAGAGAAGAGTTAAGAAACATTAAGTCTCATGGAGACTCCTGTCTGATGAGAGATCCTACTTCAGCACCAGGGGCCTCTCCCAGTTTGATACAGGAGACCCTGTTCCTACCTTGGAAAGCACCACTCTAAGGAGCCAAAGGAGGAGACAGAGCAGGCTCTGCCCTATGGGAGCAGATAGGAACTGAAGGAGACATTACCCTCCCTCCTGCCTGATGCTCCCCGCATCTTTACCACTTGTTGCTGTGGTTAAGTGCTGTTGAGTCAAATCCGACCCATAACGACCCTGTATAGGGTTTCTGAGGAGCAGATGGTGAGCTTGAACCACTGACCTTGCCGTTCAAACAGCTTTGCAGTCTGGTACATTAACCCACAGCACCACACCAGAACTTTCACCACCAGAACGTACTATCTCCCCACCTACCCTGGGTCTCTGTGATGGTGCCTCTTCCCAACCCATTCTCTCTTCCCCAGAAGCTGACTTCTACAATCTCCTTTGCCTGCTGGCTTCTTCCTAGATCCCAGCAGGAGAGGAGAAGGTGGAAGGAGAAGGAGGAGCATGTCCCTTCACCCTCTGGGACCATGGGTAAGAAGTGCTTGTCATCAGTCCCTTCATTGGACCCACCTTTCCTGCCATGACCCTGACAAAGGGGGTGATCCCCTCCATGCCTGGCTGGCTGTGCCTTCAGTCCCTCAGAGAGAAGGAAGAGCTGGTCTCCCCAGAGGTGGCAGAGTGGGAGAGGGAGAGGGCCCCAACTTCCAGCTTCAGACAGGACCAGCAAATCCTGGCTCTGTCACGTGTAGCCAAGGGAACTTGGGCCAGTCCCTTAGCCTCTCTGAGCCTCAGTTTTCTCATCTGTGAAACAGAGAGAAGGCAAGCAACTTCCTCAGGAATTACTCAGCCTCCCTCTTAGCCCCCCAAAGTTCCCCCTGCATCCCCTGGGTCCCAGGAGGCTGACCTCTGTGCATTGAAAGCCCCTAGGGGTCTCAGGAACCCTCCCTTTCTACCCCAGACCTCAAAACCACACACAGAGAAATGACTGTTCTGCTTCCTGAAGATGCCCCACAGACCACAGGTAGACTGACTCATCCTGGCCCCCAGAAATAGAGGGTCCCTCCTGAGCCAACCGCACGGGGACCCTCCTCCCTCAACCGGGGAGCTCACAGGTTGACAGGAAGTTGGCCATGGGAGGAGTCTATCAATCAGCCCTTCTAGAAGCCTTTCTCCTCTGTTTCTACCACGTCCCATCCTGAGATAGGCTAAGACTAAATGAATAGCTGGTAGGTTGACGCCCCTACGGTGCGTGCCTGGTGTCAAGCACTAGCCATAAAGACTAAGAGCTGGTTCTCAGCTGGAACTGCCTCGGTTCCAACCCCAAACAATGGCTGCATCAAAGGATCCAGAGCTCAATAGTGGCCCCATCAGCCCATCCTCAGGCCAAGAAGCTCTAGACCAGCCTCAGTACCCAGCAAAGCCATCCCAGGCTACTTCCTGTCACATGACTATAGTCAAAATCATCTGCTTAATGGCACAGCTCTGACTGCCAACTCCTCTTATGTGTCCATTCATTCAGAAGGTATCTACCAAGGACCTACTGTGTTTCTGGAGTCCGTAGGTGGTACAAATGGTTAGCATGCACAGCTGCTAACAAAAAGGTTAGAAGTTTGAGTCCATCCAAAGGCATTGCAAAAGAAAGGCCTGGTAATCGACTTCCGAAAAATCCATCCATACAAAGTCCATGTACCACAGTTCTACTCTGACACACATGGGGGTCCCCATGAGCAGGGGTGGAAACTCTTCATCTTTTTGTTTTGTTTTGTTTTGTTTTGTTAATGCTGCTTCAGGTATTGTAATGGGAGTAAGGAAAGATTGGAGAAGCAAATAATCCTGAACTATCACACTTTGCCTTGTAGGGTTTGCACAAATGTTTATCTTTTTCCTAAGAAACATGGCAGGTCATTAAAGGGTTGGGGGACTGTTGTTGTTAAGTGCTGTCCAGTTTCTTCCGAGTCATAACAACCTTGGAATCCTGGTGTGGCACTGTGGGTTAATGCACTGGAATGCAAAGTCGGTACGAACTGCAAGGTTGGCGGTTCAAGCTCAGAAACCCTTCCTCACTATGGGTCAGAATCTATTCAATGACACTTAACAGAAACAACAACATAGCAACCTTGGAAACTTTTGGGGTTTCGAAGGAGCAGCTGGTGGGCTTGAACAGCGAACCTTTTGGTTAGTTGTTGTTGTGATGTACCATTGAGTTGGTTCCGACCCATAGCGGCCCTGTACAGGGTTTCTGAGGAGCAGCTAGTGAGTTTGAACTGCCGGCCTTGCAGTTCAAACAGCTTTGCAGTCTGACGCATTAACTCAGAGCGCCAGTAGTTCAGTGCTTATCCTGTACCTCTGAACCATTTTGAAAGACTCCTTCTGACTGCTGCTAGAGAACTTGTGGGTAGAGCTAGAGTTGACCTGGAGACCACCAGAGGACTGAACAGCAATCCCGGTGAGACACAGTGGCCTGTACCAGGGTAATGGTGATGGGGTTGGAGATGGCCAAATGAATTGGGGAGATATTAAAGATAGGACGTAGGAAGGGATTTTCAACGAAGGTTCTGAGAGGGAGCAGAAAGGATCAAGGGCGAGTCTTGGGTATCTGGATTGGACGACTAGATGGAATGATGTTGGCATTCAGGGAGATGGGGACCCCTGGGAATAGGGCCAGCTTTAGGGGCCAGGGGTGGAGAGAGAAGGTTACAACACAGGTTTTCAACATAAGTTTGACATAGTGTTGAAGCATTCTTCAGAAGGTATCAGGTAGACAGTGGGATATATGAACATGATGCTGCTCTATTAGAGCTAAGAGACGGTGAAGACATCTTCTAAGAATTCAGTATGGGGAAATAAGAGGTCCATAACTTGAGGAACCGCAATTATAAGGCCAGGTAGAAAGGAAAGTTGCAAAAAAGCCAGGGAGACAGTGACCCAAGTGGTAAGAAAAAAATCAGGAAAGTGTGTGCCCTAAAGCCCAAAACCCCCAAACCCAGCCCATCAGTCGAGTGGATTCCAACTCATAGTGACCCTGTCGGACAGAAGGGAACTGCCCCATAGGGTTTCCAAGGCTGGCACCTTTTTCTTCTTGTGTTTGTTTGTTTGTTTAGCTTTTTATTCTGAATTGTTGCTTGGTTAGTTACGTGCCATGGAGTCGGTTCTGACTCATAGTGACCCTGTACAGGGTTTCCGAGGCCGTAAATCTTTATGGGAGCAGAAAGCCTCATCTTTCTCCCGTGGAACAGCTGGTGGTTTCGAACTGCTGACCTTGCCCGATTCTAATTGAGTGAAGGTTTTAATCACATGCTTTGTTTCATCCCGTCCGTGGTTCATTATGTGACATTTCTTATCCCACTGCCTCCCTGTGTTTCTCGTTTCCATTCTTCCTGTTTTTCTCATCCCTCTGAATTTTGGCCTTAGGTAAATACTGCCCTGTTGATCTCAAATGGTTGACCAGGCTATGTTGTGAATAAGGGAGACCATAGAAGAATGGATGCATTTGACTTATGGTGTTGGAGGAGAATGTTAAAAGTGCCATGGGTTGCCAAAAGAACCAACAGATCTGTGGTGGAAATATAGCCAGAGTTCACCTTGGAAGCCAGGATAGGCAGACTTCATCTCTCATACTTTGGACATATTATCAGGAGGGACCAGTCGCTGGAGAAGGATATCATGTTTAGTAAAGTGGAGGGTCAGAAAAAAAGAGGAAGATCCCCAATGAGATGGATTGGCACAGTGGCGGCAGCGGTGGGCTCAGATGTAGCAGCAATTGTGAGGTTGGCACTGGACTGGGCAGTGTTTCTTTCTGCTTTGCATACGTTCTCTATAGATTGGTCCCGACTCAATGGTACCTAACAACAACAACATGTTGTATGTAGCTCACTAGTGTTGTGGTCCCCTTTATGCTTAGCTGAAAATTGGCAATGCTCTAATCTTTATGGAAACCATCTTTCTCCCACTCATTGGCTGGTAGATTATCAGCCAAGCCCTTAGCTACTGCACCACCAGGCCTCCTTCCAGAAGCCCAAAGCCATGTATTAAGAAGAGGAGTACAGTATTACATGCAAGGCAAGAAAAATGAAGACTAGAACATGTCCACCGGACCCAGAAACATGGAGGTCATCAGTGCCTTTGTTAAAGCTATTTGGGCAGACTGGTTGGTCTGGAAATCATCCTCACCATGAATTTGTACTTCACATATCCCTGCAGGCTGTGAACCAGGTATTAGGTGTACTATTGTTGTTGTTAAGTGCTGTCGAGTCGGTTCCAACCCATAGCAACCCTGTCCAGGGTTTCCGAGGCTATAAATCTTTACGGGAGCAGAACGCCTCATCTTTCTCCCGCGGAACAGCTGGTAGTTTCGAACTGCTGACCTTGTGGTTCGCAGCCCGATTCGTAACCACTACACTACCAGAGCTCCCACTAAACCTGCCCATCAAATCCTTCTGGCTCTCCACTTCCAGGTACATAACCGACTTGCACCATGAGTAGAACTAATGGAAGTTCCTTTTAAGCTGAACATTTAATTGCAAATGCAAGAAACTTCCAGAACTCTGGTCCTTATTGATGACATTCAAGATGGCGACTGCTTTCTCGGCTGAATTCCTTGTGGTCACGAGGAGCAGAGAGTCCCCTTACCATATTTCTTTGGTATTGCCTTGATGTCCTGCTACAGAGGTCCCCGGCCTTCTACCCACACTAAGTTGCATTGCTTTCTACACAGCAAGCACATTCAACTTAACATTCAGTCTACAGACTTCCTCCTATTAGATGCACAAAAAATCAGGTTTTCACATTGATTGAAGTTTGACCTCACAGCTGAGAAGGGTTCATGGTACACCAGTAAGCTGTCAACCTCTGCTTGGGAATCAGGATGGAGCAGATTACAGCTGGAATGGTCCAGGAGCAAGGTAATGAGAATGTGCCTAGAGGAGAAGTGGTCAATAAGAAGAGAAAGAAAATGATGAAAACAAGAGGCGTCCGTAAGAAAGGTCACTGATAGCGCCCACTGGGAGCTTCAAAATTAAAATACACTTTCCTCAGCCAAGAAAGAAACGGTTTTTGCAGAAGGTAGAAAAGTTCTAAGGCTGCAGGCTTTGCTATCAGATAGACTAGGGTCTATGACCCGTCTGTATCTCTTCCACTTATTTGCTCCATGATGTTAGACTTCTGCAATCCAGGCCCCATCACTGGGGCTCACAATCTCCCCATGGCTGGGTAGCTGGCAAATGGAGAATGCAAAGGCTTCACATCCGACTCTCGGCCTTATGAGAATCATTGAGAGTTGATCCCAGCATCGTCCCTAAAAGACCCATGGAGGTCTCAGAATCCTTCTTAGCATAGTGCTCCAGGTAGGCACCCATAGTTGACTCTCAAGAAGAAAATTTTGTGCTGTCTAAATGCCTTTAAATGTCACAATTGAGGCCCTACCTGTTGTCCCCACCTTTTCTCCTAGCAGTCTTCCCAACACATTCTATCATCATGTTGAATTCGTTATCATTCCTAAATAGAGCAAATTCTCTTATCCTTGGTGTCAGTTACCAATGCTTTCTATAACAAAGCACCATAAACAGGATGACTAAAAACAAGAGCAATTTGTTGTCTCACAGTTCTGGAGGCTTGTTGTATTGCTGTTGCTAAGTGACTTCCTAAGTCACTTAGCTTTTGCTAAGCCACCACTCGTCTGTCTGTCGT
>NW_006408610.1:8726234-8748177 GCF_000296735.1 Chrysochloris asiatica | reverse complement strand
TGGCTAGTGGGTTTGAACCACCAACCTTATGATTAGCGCTTTGCTGCTTGTCTTGATAGAAGTGCTAAGTTAATATGTCAGCAAAGCCTCACTCTCTTGAAAGCCTCTAGAAAATCATTTCTTGCCAATTCCTAGCTTCCAGTGGTTCTTGGCAGTTCTGGGTGCTTCGTGGCCCGTATGTGCATCACTCTAATCTCTGCCCCATCGTCACATGTCCACCTTCCCCCAGGTGTCTCATCGCCTATGTTTATGAGGACACCACTCATAATGGACTAGACTCCTGGTGTGGCCCTGTAGGGTAAGCACTGGACTGCTAACCTCAAGGTTGGTGGTTCAAACCCACCAGTTGCTCCTTGGAAACCCTATACTGGGTTGCTATGAGTTGAAACCAATTTGATGGCACTTAACAACAGTGACAAAATATTGGATGAGGATCACTCCTACCTCAATATGACCTCCTGTTAACTAATAACATCTCCAAAGACCCTACTTCTAACAATGTCACATTCCCAGGTACCAGGGGCTAGATGCCAACATAGCTAATTAAAGGACACAATTCATTCCACAATACCCTTCTTTGCCTTGCACATGCTGTTCCCTCCATCTCGTCTCACTCCCCACCTGGTTCCCAGCCTCGACCTGGAGGCAATGCTGAGCCTCAGCCCAAGCATTCTCCATTGCCCTGTGTGTATTTCCTTTGGTTGCCATACTGGATGGCATCTGTACACTACCATAACAGTGAACCCACCAGACTGAGGGTCCTTGCCGGCAAGAACCAAGGTTTTTCATATTTATATGCATCCCAATCCCTCTGCCTACCGCTGCCTGCTGTCTCCTAGGTGTTGCATAAAGATGAAATGAATGAGTGAATGATGCAAATGGAAAGGACAGAGACAAGACTTTAGAGCTCACACTCCTCGTCTGCAAAGTGGGGGTAAGTTCTTCTCTGCCAAGACTGGTGTAAAAATGAGACAGCATACAGAAATGCAATACCCTGAGCATACATACTCATTCGTTGTTGTTAAGTGCCATCAAGTCTGTTTCAACCCATAGAGACGCTGTACAGGGTTCCTGAGGAGCGACTGGTGAGCTTGAACCACCGACCTTGAGGTTCAACCTGACTTTGCAGCCCAGCGCATTAACCCACAGCGCCACACCAACTCTTATTATGGCGCAAATTAAGGCATGAAGGAAGAAGTGAATGGTGTTCACATGAATGACAATTTGGGAAGGAGGGAAACTGGAGGCACAAGGGGAGAAAACAAATGCTTAATGAGCCCTTGTCTGTATCAAGATCAGGCTCTGTCCTGTTGCTGTTACTTGTTAGCTACCATCAAGTTGGTTCTGACTCATAGTGACCCTAAGTACAGCACAATGAAACACTGGCTCATCCTCTGCCATCCTCACAATAACTGGTACACTTGAGCCCACTGCTACTGCCACCATGCCAATCCATCTGGTTGGGTAGATTGTCCTTTTTTTTTTTTTTTTTTTTTTTTTTCCTGACCTTCCCTCCACTTTACCAAGCATAATGTCCTTCTCCAGAGACTGGCCTCCCCTAATAACATGAACAAAATGTGAGAGATGAAGTCATACCATCCTGGCCACTGAAGAGCATTCTGGCTGTACTTCTTCCAACACAGATCTATTGGTTCTTTTGGCAGTCCATGGTATTTTGTATAATCTTCTCTAACACCATACCTCAAATGCATCAGTTCTTCTAAGGTCTTCCTTACTCATTGTCCAACTTTCACATGCATATGAGGCAAGTGAAAATATCACGACTTGGGTCAGTCGTACCTTAGTCCTCAAACTGAACAGTTGTGCATCAGATTTGCCTACTGGGATAATAAGGTGTTGGTTTTCTTGACTTCTGCTTTTATGAGTGTTGATTGTGGATCCAAACAAAATGAAGTCTTTAATAACGTCCGTCCTTTCTCCATTTATCATAATGTTATTTATTGGTCCAGTGGTGAGGATTTTTATTTTCTTTACATTTAGCTGCAATCCATACTAAAGACTTTAGTCTTTGATTTTATCAGTCAATATTTTAAGTTCTCTTTGCTTCCAGCAAGCAAAGTTGTGTCATCTGCATATTGCAAGTTGTTAATGAGTTTTTCTCCAATCAAATGCCATACTCTTCTTCATATAATCCAACTTCTTTGATTATTTGTTCAGCATACAGATTGGATAAATATGATAAAAGAATACAACCCTGACACACACCTTTCCTGATATTAAACCATTCAGTATTCCTTTGTTCTTTTCTAACTGCTGCCTCTTGGTCTATGCTCTGATTCCTCATGAGGACAATTAAGTGTTCTGGAATACCCATTCTTTGTAATATTATATATAGTTTGTGGTAATCCAAACAGTCAAAAAAGCCTTTACATAGTCGATAAAGCACAAATAAACATGTTTCTGCTGTTCTTTGCTTTCAACCAAGATCCATCGGACGTCATCAATGATATCCCTCATTCCACCTCCCCTTCTGAATCCAGCTTGAATGTCTGGCAGTGCTCTATTAATGTACTGTTGAAGCTATTTTTAGATTATCTTCAGCAAAATTTTACTTGCACATGGTATTAATAAATCCAGTTGTGAGAATTTTGTTTGATGATTCCTACATTCTGTTGGGTCATCTCTCTTTGAAATGGGCACAGGTATGGATCTCTTCCAATCAGTTGGCCAGGTAGTTAGTTGTCTGTCAAATTTCTTGGCCTAGACAAGTGAATGCTTCCAGTGCTACATCCATTTGTTGAAAGATTTCTATTTATATTCCATCAATTCCTGGAGCTTTGTTCTTTGCCAATGCCTTCAGTATAGCTTGGACTTCTTTCCTCGGTACTACTGGTTCTTGATCCTATGCTACCTCTTGAAATGATTGAACATCGACCATTTCTTTTTGGTACAGTGACTCTCTGTCTACCTTTCATCTTCTTTTGATACATTCTGCATCTTTCAATATTTTGCCCATGGAATCCTTCAATTTTTCAAGTCGAGATTTAAATTCTTCAGTTCTTTCAGCTTGAGAAATGCTGAGTGAGTTCTTCTCTTTTGGTTTTCCAACTCCAGGTCTTTGCATATTTTATTATAATACTTGACTTTGTCTTCTCAAGCTGCCCTTTGAGATTTTCTGTTGAGCTCTTTCACTTCCTCATTTCTTCCATTTGCTTTAGCATCTCTACGCTGGAGAGCAAGTTTCAGAGTCTCTTCTAACGTTCATTTTGGTTTTCCTTTCTTTCCTAGGCACCAGATGTGTTGCTATTGTTTGCTGCCAACTCAGTTCTGACTCATAGTGACCCTACATAGGGTTTCTAAGATCAGCTGTTGGATTTCAACTGCCAACCTTGTAGTTAGAAGTCCAGTGCTTATCCTACAGTGCCACATGAGAACATGATGTTGTTAAATGCCATCGAGCTGGTTCCAAGCCATAGTCACCTTGTATAGGGTTTCTGAGGAGCAGCTGGTGAGCTTGACCCACCGACCTTGTGGTTCAAACCAACCTTGCAATCTAGCGCATTAATCCACGGTGCCACACCAGGACTCTGCGCAAGGGCATGGGCACCTATATATTCAATGGCAAAATCGATCAACTAGCTTACCAACCAACCAACTCAGAGACATATTGCTGTACTGTTGAAACTTACCGTCGAGAGAAAGGAAGAGACAGCTCCCCTTCCTAACCTTCTGAACACATGTGTTGGATCCAGGCACTGCCAGTCCAAGGTTTTAATCACACCTTATGACCTTCAGAACAAAGGCTGGTCTCCCTCCTTACCCTGGCATTTGTATAGTCAGGCTAAGTAGATGATGCCGTGGTAACAAACAGCCCCCAGAATTTTAGTGACTTGTACAAGTTTAGGTGACATCCATGCCAACTGAGGAGATGTGTTGGTGCAACAGTTGAGAAAGAGCTCAGCACCTAACCAAAAGGTTGGTGGTTTGAACCCACACAGCTGTTCTGCTGGAAAAAGATGTGGCAATCCAACCCCATAAATATTAACAACCTGTCACTACAAAATCACTAAGGAGCTCTGGTAGCGTAGTGGTTACGAATCAGGCTATGAACCGCAAGGTCAGCAGTTCGAAACTACCAGCCGTTCCGCGGGAGAAAGATGAGGCTTTCTACTCCAGTAAACATTTATAGCCTCAGAAACCCTGTACAGGGTTGCTATGAGTCGGAACAGACTCCACGGCACATAACAACAACAACAACCAAATCACTAAGTCAATTCCCACTCACATGGAAGCAGACTGCCACATGCACCTGGTGGGTTCAAACCACCCATCTTTTGGTCAACAGTCAAGTGTTTAACCACTGCACTGCCAGGATTCTCTCCCATGAAGATTATAGTCTAGAAACCCCTATGGAGAAGTTCTACTCTATCACGTGGGTCACTGTGAGTCAAGATTGACTTGACAGCACCTACCAACTTGCAGCTTGAGGACTAAGGTGTGCCTGACCCCAGCCATGGTGTTTTCAGTAACTTCACAGACATGCGAAAGCTGGACAGTGAATAAGGAAGACCATAGAAGAATTGATGTTTTTGAGCTATGGTGTTGAAGGAGAATACTGAAAGTACCATGGGCTGCCAAAAGAACAAACCAATCCATGTTGGAAGACGTACAGCCAGAGTGCTCCTTGGAAGGCAGGATGGCCTGACTTCGTCTCTCATAGTTAGGACATAGTATCAGGAGGGACCAGTCCCTGCAGAGGGATATCATGTCTGGTAAAGTAGAGGTGAAAAAGAGGAAGACCCCGCCCCCCAATGAAATGGATTAGCACAGCCGCAGCAGTGATGGGCTCAAATGTAGAAATTATTGTGAGGTTGGCCCAGGACCAGGCAGGGATTCTTTCTGCTTTGCCTAGGGTCGCTATGAGTCAGTATTAACTAAGTAGCACCTAACAGCCACAACTACCAACACACAAATCTGCCATAGGCTCAAGGGGTACTCCAGGGCACTATCTCTCCTGTGTACCAACATTTGGATCTGTTTCATGCCAATGGCATCTCCAAAGGTCAGATTGCCCACGTCTCTTCTGCTGGAGTTGGTGAGTTTGAAAGCCCAGCCCTCATTCCAGAGCCCTCACTGGACTGTCTCTGAGCTGTTGTCCTTGTTCATCCCCTGGTAGGGAATCCCCTGTTTACCCATTCCCACTCTTGTCCACGGAGTCTTCAATTCTGATGCAATGAGTTCAGATCCCTCCAGGCTTCTTCCTGTTCATCTAAAACATGAGCAGGAAGAATAGTTCATGCATCCTCAGGAGAATGAGAGCATTTCTACCTCTAAAACCTGAGGCAGGTGGTTTCTCAGCACCCCCACCCCTCACAAAGATTGTTCCTACCGGAGGACAACTGGAAGGCTGTGAGAAATTAGTCTTGAAGTTAGAAGCCCTCAGCCCATGACCACAATGTGTCAGCTGAAGGGGAAGCAAGCAAGGAATGCAAAAGAAAAAGGAAGAAATGAAAGCGGCTCATCTCCCTGCCCCCACCCACTACATGTCTCAGAGGGTGAATCCACTGGTTCTCTTTTGCTCTCTGTGGTAGTGGTGGGCTGAATGAACATGAGTAAGCCACCTGGTTCCCCAGTGTGGTCTTCTCAAGGTCACTGGACACTTACCTCAGTCCCCTCTCTGGCCTGTGTGGATGAGTCCTATGGCTTCCCAGATCCACCCCACCCCCCAGCATTTCTCTCCTGTCTCTTGCTTCCCTCTCCCAAGTCCAGTCAAAACAAAGTCAGCCCCAACCCCCATTGCAGTTGGCCCAGTCAACCCCTAACCAGAGCACAGGGCTCAGTCCCTGACCACATCTTGCAACATGACTCGCTTGTCTTGGAGGGACTGATGCAATTGTGGGTGAGGAGTCATTTCTGTTGATGGGGAAACCGCAGCAACCCTCAGGGGGGTGGGTGGGCCATAGGGAGCCACCCTGAGAAAAGGCAGCACGGAGAACCCTCAAGCTTCCTGGAACAATAGCGCCACCACTGACAAACTGGAGAACAGAGCCCTTGTGTATGGCTGTCCCTCTGCTGAGATACCGCAGCAGGGAGAGCCAGGAGGAAGGTAAGGGTTACTAGCCAGGGAGGGCCCAGTTCAGAGACACCAACTCTCCTATCACCTTAGGTTCAGGTGATTCAACTTTCTCTCTGGGATATGAAGACACAGATGTTCTAAGGGGAAGCCTGGCAGCCGAAGCAGAAGCGCCTCCTCTGGGTACTTGAGCCAATACCTGGACCAAAGCATGCAGCCACACTGTGCTCATTGCCTGCTGCAGAGAGCATCTCCTTCTGCCTCCAGGGATCCAGCCCCTCAGCCAGAGCAGATGAACTGAATCCCAAAGACTGAACTGAATCCCAAATGCTAGAAGTCCAACTGTCTAGACGCTGTGGTCTGGCTCATCTTGTCACATCTGCGTTCGGTGCCTGATCTAATGCCCATTTCCCAGGACAGCAAAGTCCAGATCGGCCTCCTGCCCAGTGATCCCTGGAGGAAGGCAGGTATGAGCTCAAGTCAGTGAGTTTGCCTCTCTGGGCTCCAACTCTGTCTCCTGCTTCCAAACTTCAGCAATTACTTTCAAGACAACATTTTTCTTTTCCTGTGAGTCTGTCTTCTCTCTCTATCTTCATTGTAAACCATGCTAGACAGGAGCTGGGCTGGCCTCGAGAAGCCTGCCTAGTAATCACACCTCAACTTCCTACAAGGGAGGCATTATCACCCCATGTTACTGGAGACAAAACTGAGGATACTAGCAAGAGGCAGACTTAGAACGGGGATTGAACGCTCTTCAGTCTCTTTTCCCAGGGCTCTCTTTGAGCCCCAGCCCCCTTCATGAGGTCTCTTGATGAAGGATCAAAGGAATGAAGCCTTCCAGAAGTAACACCAACCAAACCAATTCCTCTGAGATAATCTCAGTATGTGTTCAAACTGCCTTTCTTTCAGTTAGCAGTCACGCACTTAACTGTCAGCACAAACCAAGGACTCTAGGAGGTACAAAGCAAGTTGAAAACAGAATAATGGTTGACCTTCCAGTGCTATAGGCCACCGAGCTGCCCCTCCAGGACCCAGGCTGCCTTCCCTCTTGTTTACAGACTAGAGGCTCCCTGTAGCTTCAAGAAAAGAACATGTTAGTAATCAATGTGCAAACCTGACCCCTGGTGGCAGCAACCTTGAACTGCATGCCAGCAGACTGAGAGGACCCAAGAGATCCAGATCCCTCAGCCCACCTGGGGACCTGGCAGTTTATTGCCACACCTGCCAGAGGGCCGCTAGTAACCAAGCCCCTCAAGAAGCTAGCTGGTGGAGCACTTGCATGTGCTGTGAATCACACAGCCTCCTGGGAGGCAGATAGGACCATAGTCCCTTTCCACAGAAAGATAAACTGAGGCCAGAGAATTGAAAGGAACATGCCAAGTTCAGGGAATTAAAGACAGAGTCGGAACCGACTCCATGGCACATAACAACAACCTACACCTAAACCTGAGCCCAGATTTTCTGACTGAAAATACTGTTTCCTGACTTTGTCCGAAAAACCCCTACCCTCTGGATCTCTAATGGGCAGGAAAGGAAAGGGGGCACATGGCCTCTGGGACATCCCATTTAAAACTAAGGGATTTATCTAAAATAAAATACATTTCAAATGAAAAGTTCTATTGAAAATAAGTGCAATTAAAATTAAATACATTAATTTAAGATAAAATGAGAACACTTAATATTAAAAGGCACCTAGTGGGGAGTCCTGTGGCTCCATATGATAAGCACTGGACTGGGAACCACCATGTAGGTGGTTCGAGTCCACCAGCCACTCCATGGTAGAAAGATATGGCTTTTTACTCTCGCAATGATTTAAAGCCTCGGATTCCTGTGAGCTGGAACAGACTTGACAGCACTTAACAACAAGACATGGCACAGTGGTTAATCACTCAGCTATAAACCCAAAGATCAGTAGTTCAAACCCACTAGCCTGCTCTGAGGGAAACAGGTGAATTGTCTGCTTCCTTGACGATTCCATACAGCCTTGGAAAGCCTATGGGGCAGCCAAACTCTACCCGATAGGGTTGCTCTGAGTCAAAACTGACAGCAAAAGGTTTTTATTTAATTTTAAAGCTTTTATTTAAAATGTTGGTGTTAAGTGCCATCTACTCAGTTTCACCTCATAGCAACCCTGTATAGGGTTTCCAAGAGGTAGTTGGTGGATTTGAACTGCTGACCTGTGAGTCCAGTACTTGGACCATACCAGGAGTCCTAAAATAAATGTACTTAAATAACTAAGTATTAAATAATATTAAAATAACTATTGTTTACAAAACAACTTCCCACGGTCTCCCGTAAGTGTATTGTGGTTTATCTAATCATCAGTGTCACTAATCGTGGTGAGCCAGATTTAAAAATAAAAATGCAGGATGCTCAGTTGCATTTTAATTTCAGATAAACAAATGTATTATTTGGGACAGATCTACACTTAATCCAAAATGCACTGTCATCCGACTCATAGCGAGCATGTAGGACATAACAGAAGTGCTCCCAGACGATAAGTCTTTACGGCGCAGACCGCTCACCTTTCTTCTACAGCGGGGCTGGTAGGTTCTGACTGTTGACCTTGTGGTTAACAATCCAATGCCTACCCCACTACAACCCCAGGGTTCCTTACTTATACTAAAAACAAATGTATTACTTACCTGAAATTCTAATTTAATTGGTGTATTAGTTTCCTAGGATAGTTATAACAATGAACCACAAAGTGGAGGGTTTAAAACAACAGAAATGCATTCTTTCTCAGTTCTGAAGCCAGAAACTCATATTCAGGATATGGGTAGGGACCATGCTCTCTCAGAAAGATCTTTCCCGATCTTTTCCAGTGTCTGGTATCCCTAGCCTTCTTGGCATATGGAGGTAGCACTCCAATCTCTCCTTTATCTCATCAGGCCTTCTTCTCTGAGTATTTGTCACTGTTTCTTCCCTTTTATAAGGACATCGTTCATATTTTAAGGCCCACCCTAATCCAGACTCCTGGTGTGGTGCTGTAGGATCAGCACTGGACTGGGAACCACAAGGTCAGCAGTTCAAACCCACCAGCTGCTACTCAGAAACCCTATACAGGGTCGCTATGAGTCATACTTAACTCGACAGCTTTTAACAATAACAACCCTAATCCAGTGTAGCCTCTTCAAAGACCCTATGTTCAAATGAGGTCATGTTCACAGGTGCTGGAGTAAGGAACTTAGGAGATACAACTCAACCCTTAACAATTGATGCCTTGCATGTTATCCAGCAACACTAATCTAGACTATACCTTGAACGGGAGAAAGTGACAGGGTCTCAGGAACAGCCATCAGGCCTACTGACTAGAGAGGAGTGAAGAGGGGAGAGAGGGGTCCCAAGGAAGAATCTGAATTTTATCCTAAGGAAGAGGAGCATCACCAGAGGCTTTGAGTAGGGAAAAACAAAACAAAAACATGAAATATATTTCTTTTCTTAGGGATTATTCTGACAAACATGGAGAATAAACTGAAGGAGGTGGAGTGGGCAAGGTAGGAAAGGACTGCCATGTGAGGGAAGATGGCGGCCCACATGAGGGGTGCTGTGGAAGCAGTAGATTCTGGGTATATTTGAAGGCAGAACCAGTTGGAACTGCACCTCCAAATCCTTTGTCTTGTTTCCTCTCACCTTTGTCCTTTCCAGTTCTACCCCCTGAAACATCTGCACTTGGGTTTCCATCTCAATTTTGACTTTTCATCTTCCCTGACTCCCTGGCCCCCAACTGTGTCCTCCATTGATTCTGACTGGGCTTCCCCTGCTCCTCTTCACCAGCCAAGTCACTGAAGGGAAGAGGAAGAGAAGCCATTTTGTTGTTTTCTTTTTCCATTTCAAAGCATCCATGTTACCTAGAAGACCCAGCCAACTAGCCAACACGCAGGTTTTTGAAGAGAAAGCTCCATCCTCAGAGAACCAAGTACCAGAGCAAGACAGGGGCCTACCACCAGCTTTCTGTGCTGGGCCCCACAAGATACCAGTTTTCCATGGCATTCCATGGGCCCTTCAGATGTTCAGCATCTACTGACCCCACCGGTGAGAAAGGCTTCCTGACGTCTAACCCTAAACTCTCCTACTGCAATTTACACTAATGTTCCTTTAACTGAATCTCAGAACATGACAAAAGCTGGCCTTCCTGCTCTAGGTCAGTGCATTTCAAATGTCTTCCTATGTTGGAGAGCTGTGTGGATGAAGAAAGGAAAGGTCTGAACTACCTCCCACCTCAACCAGAGCAGCTCCACTGATAAATATTTGATAAACAGAGTTCCTTGCAAAATTCTTTCCTCCTTTTTTAAATAAGAGACCCACGACGGAAAATACTCACCTCCATGTGTTTGCAAACCACAGATGTCTCTGTATGCACATACCTTGTTCTCTTACATAAAGGTTCCCTACATCCAGTTTTTCCAGCTCTAGGTCACCTGCCACCTGAGTTCTGATTTCCCGCCTGGCTGCACACTGTTAATGCTCAATATCCCTAACCAAAAGTTGAAGGTTCAAGTCTACCCAGATCTTCAGAAAGGCTTGATGATCGATTTCTGAAAATGTAGCCATTGAAAAGCCGTATGGAACACAGGGCTGTTCTGACACACATGAGGGCTCCATGGGTCAGCACAGACGTGATATTCTCCCTGAGACCTTCCATCCTGGTGTGCACCCTCTCTCCAAAGGTTTCTCCATGAAGACCCCACTTTAGGGCCCCAGCATTGCATTGGGTGTGGAACACATGCCCATTTTACAGAGGAGATCACTGAGTCCCAGAAGTAGTGAAGTCTGAACCTGATGCTGGTTGTCTGACCTGGGTACTGACCCCTGGCAGCTGCCACTTTGTCCCTGGACTATCCCAGCACAAACTGCTTGCCGGGGTCCTGGCCTGAGGCTGGTCTTCCTGAGTCTACAGATGGCCGGCTCCTGCAGGAAGAGTTTGCTTCAGAGCTGGGAACTCCCTGGGGCCCTGCTCCAGTCAGTGTACCCCAGGCAGCCCTGCAGGAAAAGACTAAAGCTCTGGAATCTCAGCTCTGGAGACAAGCCCCCAGGGGTGGCCTTCTCCCTGCAGCTCCCAGGGGTCTGCCATCTGTCACCTGTTTACACGGCAGGAGGGTAATGTCTGCCCATGCAGGGAGGCAGCTTCTGGCTGAGAAGGATGCTCAATCAATTCTACATCCCAACCACTCACAGGCTGATGGGAGAAGCAAAGCCTTACTTGCCACAACCTATTGAAAAACCACGCAATGGGCCTGAGCTAGAACCACCAGGGACCTTCGAACCATCTATCCCAGTGGTCCTTCGCCTTCCCTGGGCATCAGAATCTGTAAACAGACGGCACAGACATGCACAAAGATCAGATAATCTGGGATGATTCCTGGGCCTCAGAGCTGTCTTAAATTCTTCCCAGGTGATTCTTGGGGGCAGCCCAGGTTACGAACCTGCTCCACTATGCAGAGGCGGAAGCTGGTATTCAGAGAGAGAAGTTAGTGTCACATTAGGACTAGGATCCAGGATCTCGTGCTTGGTCTGGAGCTAGGGGTCTTTGCACGCCCAAACCACAATGTCCACCATATTCAGCCCAGGGTTAAGGAGGGCCAGGGCAGAGGGGTAAAGTACGCACCCTGCTCCAGCCATGGGAACGAAATTCTGGCCTTCTCTCTTGTACCTTCAGCAGAGTCTTCCTCCATGACTCTGTTCCATGGGTCAGACACTGGGTAGGTAACGCTGGGTAGGCAAACACAGCTGTTTCCACTTCGGTTGGCAATTTTGAGTACCTACTGTATGCCGGGAAGGAGCTCCGGTAGTGTAGTGTTTACGAATCGGGCTGCGAACCGCAAGGTCAGCAGTTCAAAACTACCAGCTGTTCCGCAGGAGAAAGATGAGGCTTTCTACGCCCGTAAAGATTTACAGCCTCGGAAACCCTGTATAGGATCGCTATGAGTTGGAACCTACTCCATGGCATACCACCACCACTGTGTGCCAGGAGTCCTGGTGTGGTGCTGTGAGATAAAGCACTGGACTGCAAGGTCGGTTTGAACCACAAGGTCGGCAGTTCAAGCTCACCAACCGCTCCTTGGAAACCCTACACAGGGTCACTATGTGTCGGAACTGACTCAATGGCACTTAACAACAACAACAATATCTGTATGCAAACCCTCTTACCAACTAGTCTACTTGCATTCTGTTCTAGAAGATCTGCTGTTTCCCGCCAGACCTGTTTTCCAAGATAAAAAGGCAACCTGGCTCTCAGGCTGTTGTAGTAATCATGGCCTGCTTAACAAAACCCAAAAGGTCTTTCTTGGGATTTCTGTCTGATAGTTCAGGGGAGTTTAATCCTAGCACAAGGCAGGCAGGGCCTGGTCTGACTCCAGTCCTGGTCAGAACTCTGGGGAGACACAGAGCCCTGAGTAGAACCGGGACACGTGAGTCCTTCCCCAGCACGGCCATCTCCTGGCTGTGGGAACTTGAACAAGTCATTCCCCTTCTCGGGGGTCTCAGTTTTATCACTCATCAAATGAGCAGGTAGAACTCAATCAGAGGTGTTCAAATTTGCTTTGTGTAGAACAACCTTTCCTTCGAATCAAGGTGCGTGTGGAACACACACTAAATCAACATGGCTCTGGTAAAAGAAACCGGGGTGTCAGAGTTGTGCACACTCAGTCCCCTGCCCACCCACCCAATCATTCTCTGAGGACTCACCCTTCACTCAGTTTAGTCTACAAGGTCCCCTTTAGGTCTGTCATCCTGGGATTTGGCGAGCGTAGAGGTGATTGTGTCCCTAGATGGTACAAACAGTTCATTCGTGCTGCAACTAATCAGAAACGTATTGGCTCAAGTCCCCCAGAGGGTCCCTTGGAATTAAAACCAGCCACTGGAAGTCCTAAGACTGCACTGTTTTGACACACATGGGGTTACTGTGACGTGAAGTCTATTCAGCAGCGACTATTTTGTTTGTTGTTTGGGGAAGGGGTTGTGGAAAGAAAGGGCCAACTCAGGAAGTCAGAAATGATAAATACCATGCAAAGCCAGTGGCGTTCTTTTCAAGAACATCCAAGGTGTGATATTTTACATGGCTGACTAGATTCTAAGGAGCTGGCATGGGAGAGAGGTGACAGTGCAGGCCAAGGGCCCTGGGACAAGGGAAGCAGGTGTCTGGGAGCAACTCTCAATCCATCCCTGGTAGATATCACCGTTTCTGCACCCAGGGTGAGCCTGCGCATTTGGGTCTGTTTCCTAATATGTTGAATGAGCAGATCAGGGCGGTTGGAAAGACTCTAGAAATCATGTGTAGGGCTTAGAGCAGGGTCCCGCAGGCCTCGAGCAGTTCTTACATGCTAGCTGTGGTTTCCGATGCTGTTGCTTTGCTCCCTTGTGGTTTGTGCATTGCTTTGATTGGGTAGGGGCAAAGGAGAGTCATCCAGTTCTGAGAGGCAGGGGAAACCTCATGCTAGAGATAAAGAAAGAAAGTGAGGCCCCAAGAAAGAAGGGGCCCTGCCCAAGTTCACAAGTGCACAGTGTCTTTTCCCACCCCGCTGCTCAGCCTGCCACTTGCCTGCATGGACCCATCCTCCCCAGCCCCCCTCAGACCTCCTAGGGTAGGCTCCCTACCCAGGCTGTGCCGGGCCTGTGGTTGTACTGACTGGCCCAGGGAGACAGGGGGAGCCTAGTCATTGTCATGAGTCACGTTCCAGAACTGAAACCTCAGGCCGAGCCACATCGCAGATACTCCGGCCTTGGCACTGCTCCCCACAAACCACTTCCTGCCCCGTTACTGGCACCAGGGCCTCATGACAGCTTCACAGCCGGCTCTGCTGCCCCTCCAGGTCCTGGCCCACCCTAGCCAACTTCTACAGGGTCTACCTGTGCAGATGGAGGGACCACGGCTAGGGTCACCAACGCCTGGAAACCCCCAACAGAAAAGCCCAGTACTGGCTGCCCATGACTTCTCAGTCCCTGTCTGTAATTTATCCTCCACATCCGCGCACATAGAGGTGGCAGCTCCCACCCACCCACCGAGTTGGGGCCCAGCTGTACCCATTTCACCATGAAAGCTTCAGGGAGAAAGGAAAGAGCCCTGGCTTTAGAGTCAGGCAAACTGAGTTCAAATTTCAGCTTTATCCTTTCCTAACTGTGGCGCTCCTCAAAACCCCTATACAGAGTCACTACGAGTTGAAATGTAACAACTGTGGCATTAGAGTCGCTAGGAGGTACAAATGGCGAAACACTCAGCTTCTAATCAAAAGTTTGGAAGTTTACGTACACCCAGAGGTTCCTCAGAAGAAAGACCTGGCAATCTACTTCCCAAAAAAGCAGCCATTGATCACCTGTGAAGCCCAGATCTACTCTGACACACATGAGGTCATGGGAGTCACAACTGTTTTAGTTTTCCAGAACTGTGACTTCACCTTTCTGAGCTCAGTTACCCCATCTGTAAACTGCGTGTCAGAATGTCACCCCTTGCAAATGTGTTGGGAGGAGTAACAGAACTGATACACACAAAACCTATACAGTGCTCAGTGCATGCCATGCAGCCCACTGTCACGGAGCTGATTCTGACTCACAGCTATCTTGTAGGTCAGAGTGGAACTTGCTCTATGGACTTTGGAAACTATAAATCTTTTCCAGAGCAGACAGTCTCAACTTTCTTCCTTGGTGGGTTTGAACTGCAGACCTAGCCATTGTGCTACCAGGGTTCCTTAGTACCTGACTGTTGGTATTAAGTGCCTTCAAGTCAGTTCTGACTCATAGCGACCCTGGATAAGACTTTCAAGGAGCGGCTGGTGGGTTCGAACCACCATCTTTGCAGTTAGCAGTCCACTGTTGATCCCAGTCCGTGGTCGTGTTCATTCTGTACAATCATCCTTCCTCTATGGGGTGACGGTGGTGCTGAGGAAGAAATGTGAGGCAGTACAGCTTCTGGTTTGCTGTGTGGCCTTAGGCTAGCTGGACCAACTCTCTGGTCTCAGTTTCCTTATCCAGATGGGTTTGGTGCCAATGGGTCAGGGACACTGGTGAGGTGAGTGGGGTGCTCTTATGATGACCATCAGATGGTATTGCAGCATAGCGCTGGGGACGTGAGATCATTCGGAGGGTACAGGACATGTCTCAGAGACACAGTGCTGGGTGGGGGGAAGCTGACCCCGAACATCTCCTTCCTCCAGGTGGGCCTCACTTATCACTTGCCCAACATCAGGTCTTTGCTCCTGTCCAGTGGTGCTGTTGTTAAAGTGCTCTGCTCAGCTGATAACATCTCCAAGACCCTATTTCCACACAGGGTCACGTTTGCAGGAACCTGGGGTTAGGACTTCAACGTCAACTTTATCATAGTCTCTGATCCGACTAGAAGCATTATTAATGTTATAACATTGTCGTATCTATAGCAACAACTCAAGGAGACCTGGTTGTGCTGTACTTCTTGTAAGAACTGGAATGCTAACTACAAGGTTGACAGTTCAAACCCACCAACAGGAGGAAAACAAAGCTGTCTTCTCCTAGAAGGATTCACAGCCTCAGAAACGCTATCCAGGGTCCCTCGGAGTCCGGATTGACCCCATGGCATGGGTTTGTTTTCATATAATAACAACTAGATGAATCCTGGTGATTAAGTGCTTGGCTACACAATGAAAGGTTGACAGTTCAAACCCACCAGCCTCCTCTTCAGAAGAAAGCTATGGCAGTCTGCTTCTGTGAGGTTTATAGCCATGGTATCCCTCTGAGCTGTTCGACCCTGTCCTACCGGGTCATTATGGGCTGGCACTAACTCGATAGCAACAGGCCTGGTTTGGGGTTTTGTTTTCTGCTGTGGGAAGGCCGACCCCACAATGCGATGTTAACAGGAATACCACCACATCATAACGCATACTTAATGCTGATTCTAGGTCAGGCCCCAAGTGAAGCCCTTACCGAGCATTATCACACTGAATTCTCACAACCACCCTAATGAGGCCATTACTATCATTATTTCTATTCTGCAGTAAATGATGTTTTTGGGATCTGGGGCAAGGTGCCATGGGGTCCCAGCGAGAGATCCTTCGGTCAGAGGGAGCTGAGAAGGTGTCCCACGGGTAGGGACATTTGAGCCACACAGTGGCAATAGGAATAAACCCTCTGCTCTCTGTGGAATCAATTCTGACTTGCACTTAACCTACAGAACAACACAGAACTGCCTCCTAGAGTTTCCAAGGTTGCACATCTTTTCTGAAGCAGGTGGCCACTTCATTCTCCCTCAGAGCACCTGGTGGGTTCAAACTGCTGACCTTTTGGTTGGCAGCTCAACTCTCCACCCACTGTGCCACCAAGGCTCCTAATGGGATTTTTCCATGAACTTTTTGAAGTCCATTTGGCATTTGCTGAGCCCTTGTTAGTAACACGCCCTTTTAAGTTGTTTGCTGAGATTCTTGCTTTGCCCTCACAACCATCCTGGGCAGTAGGTTCTGTCATGATTCCTGTTTTACAAGTGTGGAAACTGAGGCACAGAGAGGTCAAGGAACTTGCTCAAGGTAGGAAGACAGTAAGGTCGAGCAAAGGGAAGAATTCAGAAAAGAACATGTTCAGAAAACAGACAGCAGCAGGCACACCTGGAGTCTTCAGTGCTGGGAATAAAGTTTACAAAGGTAGATGGGGCCAGGTCATGATGCCCCCAACACACACCCCTCGGGAAGCAAGGACACAGGTCTTTTCATCAAGACCAGAACATGGTGTTCAGACTCAGCCGGTTCCCAAGGAGGAAGACCATGAGTCATTGCAGGAACAACGTGCTAGGACTCAGAGTAAGGGCAAAGCTAATGGGGCCCCTGATCCCCTCACATCCAGAAAGTTAGGGAGAGACTGGAGGGAAGGACCTGGAATCAATGCCCTCTTGGACAGACAGGGAACCCTCGTTCCATCTTCCTCCTCCACATAGGAGGGCAAAATGTCAGGGCAATTTATTGTTTTAAAGACACAAAATAAATGAGGCCAGAGAAAAGATGAGGTCTTTGTTCCTGGAATTAAAGACAGTTGGAAAACCGGGGTTGCAAATACTGAAACCAGGGTTTAGTAAACAGAAAATGAGTGGCAGATTAATGTCATTGTCATACTGGAGGTGAAGGGTGTATGGAATCCTGTACATTAAGTATAGGATTAAAGGGAGCTTCATGTCCCAGCTCCCAGCAGGCTGGGGAGATCCACAGAAGCCCAGAGTTGGGGGAGCAGGGAGGCAGGTTTCAGCAGGGGAGCTGGAGGTCTGGCCCCAGGGTTGGGGACGGGGACAGGTCCATCCTGTCTGTCCTGATTGTTGGGATAGAAGTGCTGAGCTTTCAGCAAGCTGGGACCACTGCCACCTTGGCCTTCTTTGCATCTTTTCTTTCCTGCAGAAGTGAGCTCAGATCCTCCCCTTCCTTTCACAAGCTCCTTGCTGTCCTGTTCTGTCCAGCCTTCCTTCCAATAATCATTCGCCTTCATATAGGCTTGCTATGTGCCAGGGCTTTCCTTAGAAATATTCAGGTAATCCTACAATTAACCCATGAGGCATTACTCCTACTATTCCCACTTGACAGATGAGAAGACTGAGGCACAGAATGACTAAGGAGCTGTTGTGACTTGTCATCAAATCGATTCCATCTTATGGTGACCCCATGTGTGTACAGTAGTACTAACCCCTCGGGCTTTCAAGGCTGTGACCTTCATAAGCAGATCGCCAGGTCTGGTTTCCAAAGCAGCACTTGGTGGGCTTGAACTGCCAACCCTTTAGTTAATAGTTGAGCATTAAGCATTTGTACCACCCGGGAATAACAGTACCAGGATCTGACCCCAGGCTGTCTGGATAGCAAGACTGCCTTCCTCACTTCTGCCCTCCCAAATCTGTTGTCGTTGTTAGGTGTCATCAAACCAGTTCTTACTCCTAGCAAAACTATACAGTGTTACCGAGGCTGTAAATCTTTGCGGGGAGCAGAAAGCCTCATCTTTCTTGAGAAGAGCAGCTGGTGGTCTTGAATCCCTGACCTTGTGGTTCAGAGTTCAGTGCTTACCCTACAGAGCACACAAAATGGAGCATGCCGGTATGATGTGGTGTTTACCTGGGCTATTCCTGGCCCCTGCCAGTTGTCTATAGCAGAACTGCCAAGTTAAGCCCTGCAGGAAAGCGAGACTCCTTCTCTAGCTCATGCCCCCTGCACGCTCCCTACTTATGCGTGCACCAGAATGTTCTACCCCTACTGTAAGCATCCAGCAAGCTTTGAAAGTGTGGTGACCCTGGGGTTGCAGCTGCTCTGTGAGGAGTGACCCACCTCTCCCTCCCACCTGGTCCAACACTGGCAGGGCATAGGTCCTGCGCCCGCCCTCTCCTTGGGGAGGGTGCGGTTGGGACAGTCCAGGTCCAGCCAAACCTCTAATGGGAGGCTGCTCCATCTGCCTCCCAGGCCTGTGGTTAGGACACGGACTCAGAAATGGGTGGCTTAAAAGAAGGGAACATTGCAATTTACCAACCAGCTCAAGCCCAAACCACAGAGTAGTGAAGACAGTCGGAGGCAGGAATGTGTGAGTAGGTTCACAAAGGGCCAGTATCATGTCCTCTCTCAGGAATGGCAGAAGCCTTCAACTTACATGCCAATGATAATCGGTTGGCTGTGAATTCACATCCTGACTCAACAAGAACAGATTCTGTGATAGACTAACAATGTCTGCAGCATCAGACAGTAGCAGCACAATTGGCAGCTGATTCGCCATCCCTGTTGGCTGCAAGGAGTCACTTGTGGGTGACGATGGTTAATGTGTTCAACTACTAACTGTAAGGTGGGTGGTCCAAACCCACCTATGGATACCTTGGAAGATAGGCCTGGCAATTGGCTTCCAAAAGGTCAGCCTGAAAAGCCATATGTTGATTTGACAGCAACTCCATTGTTGTTTTTGGTTGTCAACATAACTTAGCAGTTTAAGCTCTAACCAACTGGGCTACAGCTCCATCTCCCAGCCTCTACCAGCCACTCACCTCTCACCCTTAAATCCTCAGCTACACCCCAAACTTCGTCTCTCATACTTTGGACATATTGTCAGGAGGGATCAGTCGTTGGAGAAGGATATCACATTTGGTAAGGTGGAGGGTCAGAGAAAAAGAGGAAGACCCCCAACAAGATGGATTGGCCAAATGGCAGCATCAATGGGCTCAAGCATGGCAACAACAGTGAGGTTGGCCCGGGATCGGACAGTGTTTCATTCGGCTGTGCATGAGGTTGCTATGTATGAGTCAGTACCGACTTGATGGCACCTACCAACAACATCTCCTTGAAGACTACATGCTTCAGGGGGCAGGACACATCATATTCCCCTGAACCCGAGGCCCTTCCCTCTTCACCGTCCTGAGAATTCTTTTTCATCCTTCAAAACTGTCTTGGCATCATCGCTACCCCTGCGCCTGACTTTGACAGAGTTAATCACTTTCTTGTCTGTACATTATCATCAGCAAGGTGATCATTGCTAAGGGATCCCCAGGGTTGGCATGGCTCCAAAGTCTTTAGACATTTCATCCTCATAACTCCTTAGAAACCAATGTATTGTGGTCTGAAATGATCCCCGCTTTAAAGATGTGGACCAGACACTTGGTGATATTAGGAACACACCCCAGGGGTTCCATAGGTCAGTAACACCACAATCCAAATGAGAGCTCACACCAGACCTCCCCTTCGTGAAATAGTGGGAATAAGCACAAGTCTTATGACAGAGTCTGGCTAGTAACTGTGTGACTTTAGGTATATAACGGAAGTCTCTGAGCCTCATTTGCATCACTTTAACATGGAAGTAACTGCCTATGCCTCACAAGGCTGTTGGTAGTGGTGGTGGTGGTATGTGCCGTGGAGTCAGTTCCGACTCATAGCGACCCTCATCTTTCTCATGCTCACAAGGCTGTGGGGAGAAGTAAATAAGGCAATACTGGAAGGAGAAACAAAAGGGGCTTCCAAATATAGGTGGGAAATCTCATTATCTTTTCATTCTGTTTTTCCACAAGCTCTTTGTAGCCCTCTTTAAACAACTCTGGAGGGCCTAGGATGTCTCCCTGCCCTGTCCACCATGACTGTATCCCACCTCCTAGTCTGTGACCTTCCAAACACTGATTGTCCGACTGCCTGAGTACCTTCTTCCAACATTCTTCAGTAAGTTTGGGTCAAGTCAGCCTTGATGTGGCCAACCTGCCAGTTCCTGTAGTTGTTGTTGTTGTTGTTAAGTGCTGTGGAGTCTGTTCTGACTCATAGTGACCCTCTCTAGGATTTCCTAGGAGCAGCTAGTGAATAAGAATCACTGACCTGTAGTTCAAACCAACCTTGAGGTCCAGCGCTTATCCTATGGCGCCACACCAGGATTCCAGGCCCTGTCAGAGCTGGGGTGTCATGTGAGGTGAAAACTGGGTCTTTGCTATGGAATGACAAGTGTAGAACATTTCTCCCCAAGAGTCCTGAGTTCCAGGCTCTGGGGTCAGTGAAAACTGATCACACTTCCAGTGATACCCCCTCCCCAAACAGGGAAGGGTCTTCTCTCTTTAGCAATCTGGAGAGGTAGGCAAATATCTCTGGCCAAGACGAAGGAGAAAATTCTCTCTTCCTACTCCAACTTCCTGGTGTGGTACTGCGGGTTAATGTGCTGGACTGCAAGGTCAGTTTGAACTACAAGGTCAGCAGTTCAGGCTCACCAAACAGCTCCTTGGAAACCCTATACAGGATCGCTATGAGTCAGAACCAACTCAACAGCACTTAACAACAACTTCCTGTTCTGAATGAAGCCAGGGGGAAAACATTTGCTGCTACTCTCTGGTGGGCAGGTGGATAGGAAGACCAGGCAGTCCCTGGGGTCCACTGGTCAAGGGCCTGAGGAAGGAGAGGAGGCGGTCTCTTTTCCTCGTTGATGCCAAGAGAGGGAAGCATCTTGAATTTTCTAATAACAATGCTCATGTGCAAATGTGCTTCTAAGAGGATCCAGGCTCGGACCAGCCAAATGCACAGAGCAATTCTGTTAGAAGATTGAGGGGACCAGACCCTGTTTTCAAGGAGAGAACTCAAGAGCATGCTTATCAATGTTTGGAGAGTCCTCAGATGTCCAAGACAAGAGCAGGCTGCTCTAAATATCCTGTGATCATTTAGCCAGGCCAACATCTCCACAGCGCATGTCAGGAAACCCTGAATGTCACAGTCCATGCCTACCTAGACACAGCTTCAGAGATCAAACAAGCAATGCCTTACAGAAGCTTATTAGAAATCGCCCCTTGTCTTTGGGCTATAGGCAAATAAACCAAAAACCAAACTAGTTCCCATTGACTTGATTCCACCTCATGGAAGCCCATGTGGGTCAGACTAGAATGGCTCCACAAGGTGCTTTGTGTGTGGCTGTAATCTTTTGAAAAGGAACTCTGGTAGCGTAGTGGTTACGGATTGGGCTGCAAACCACAAGGTCAGCAGTTCGAAACTACCAGCTGCTCTGTGGGAAGAAAGATGAGGCTTTCTGCTCCCATAAAGATTTACAGCCTCGGAAACCCTGTACAGGGTTATGAGTCGGAACCGACTCCACGGCACATAACAACAACAACAACAACAACAACAATCTTTTGAAAGCAAAGTGTCAGGCCTTTCTTCTGCTGCACCTTTAGGTCAGTTTGAGCTGTGAACCTTTTAATTAGTAGTCAAGCACTTAACTGTTTGTGCCATCCAGGGATGAGTCCAGGACAGAGTGGTAAAAGGGACACCCAAAATTGGATGTGTGGTAAGAGAAGAGATGCCAGAAGAGACATAATCCTCCAAGGCAGCCCACCCCCACCCCCAAGGACCTTAGGAGCAGTCTGGACACTCTTGGAGGTTTTGCCTCACCTGGCTGTAAGAGATGAATTTGAAGTGGAGGGGCAGGAGAATTGATATTTATTAAGCATCCCTAGGTGGCCTGCGAACCTTAAGGTCAGCGGTT
>NW_006408610.1:8715870-8725929 GCF_000296735.1 Chrysochloris asiatica | reverse complement strand
GACTCGACGGCACTTAACAACAACAACAACAAGGTGGCATGAGAGGTTCATACCAGGCTCCTTCCTGAAAGGTCAACAGGTTCGAACCTACCCAGGGACCATGGAAGAAAGTCCTGCGATCTGCCTCCATGGACATTACAGTCAAGAAAGCTGGACTGGATTCAGTTCTACTGTATGATATCTGGAGTTCCACAGAGTTGGTGCTGGCTCCACTGCAAACAGTTTCGTTAGCTTTTGAGTAAGGCATATAAATAGGATTTCTGGTGTGACGCTGTAGGACCAGCACAACATTGCAAACCCCAAGATGGACAGTTCAAACCCATCAACTACTCTTCAGAAATGCTACTCAGGATCGCTATGAGTTGGAATCAACTCGACTGCACTTAACAACAACAATAGTAAATAGGGAACCACACCATCCTTAGGAGGAAGGCACGAGTGTCTCCAATAGACTCTTGAGGAACCAAGATTCACACATGTTAGGTAACTTGCCCAAAGCTGCGGTTAGCAATTGCTCTGAAGATGTGACAGGAGATGGAAGGACCAAGATTGGATTGGATGGTTTCACTGACTTTCAGCTGCTCCCTCTCCCAGCCTCTTTTTGCTCTCCCCACACACACAGTTCATGCTGCCATGGACACCTAGTCCCAGCATGCTGCAGCATTGAACTCCCTCAGGCCAGCAAAGGGGGACTCAGGCCTTAGAGCCTGACCCAGTCCCTCCCTCCCACAGCCCACCGCAGCTCCTGCCTCCCCAGAGTCAGCATCAAAGATTGATCAAAGCCAAGGCCCAGCAAAGTGCGCACTTCACATCTCTAAATGCACGTCTTCCCAATGAAAAATTCAGTGGGAAACTCAGGGAGTTAAAAGGAAAAAAAAAAAAAAAAAAAGATTCGGGAGAAAAGCAGGGAGGGAAGCAAGAATGAAGGGCGCTCTCTGAGTTGTCCTTCCGCTGACTCTGTCCACGTTGCTAGACCACTGCCTTCCTTAGGGCACAGCCAGGCCACAGAACACAGATGTACGGACATCGCACTGCACAACTCCGGGGAAGCCAGGCCCAGAGACGATGGAGTGCCGCCATAGATGTGGCTCTGCTGTCTTCAAACGACATGGGGCTCAGTGGGCCTGGGCAGTGTCTGCTTCTCTCATTGTCACTTATACTCTCACACCCTTATACCTTAGATTTGTCTCCTCCTAAACCTTTATCTCCTGGTCTCCTGAGAGTCCTCAGGAACACATGTACTTTGTAAGCTGTAAAAGTGTTGTGATAGAAAGAGAAAAAGCAGACAACTTGCCCTACGTTATGCTGTTGTTAGCTGCCGTCACGCAGACCCTCCATTCACCGTGACCCCATGTGGTACAGAGTGGAACTGTCCAGTGGATTTTCATTACTATAATCTTTGTTGTTGTTGTTAAGTGCCGTGGAGACGATTCCAACTCATAGCAACCCTTCATAGGGTTTCTAAGAGCGACTGGTGAGTTTGAACCACCAGCCTTGTGATTCAAAGCCACGTTTCAGTCCAGCGTATTAGCCCACAGCACCACACCAGGACTCCACTAAAAGGGAATCTTTTGTCCTGCAGCATTAGGTGTATTCAAACCACCAACCTTTAGGGTAGCAACGGACCACAAACCTCTCTTGCCACCCAGGTTCCTTATAACTCGTCCTCTGTTGTTGTTGTTGTTATGTGCTGTTGAATCCATTCAGATTCCTATAGCGACCCTGTTTAGGCTTTCTGAGGAGCAGCTGGTGAACTTGAACTGCTAACACTGCAAACCGACTTTGCAATCCAGTGCATTTCCCACGGTGCCACACCAGGACTCCAACGTGTCCTATAGAGCAGTCTAAACAAGAATAAAGAGGAGGAAAGAGCCCGTTCCAGTTGGAGATACTGGTGAAGCCTTCCCGGAGGAGACAGTATTTGATCCACGTATTAGAGTTCTAGTAGCGTACTGTCCTGGTGTGGCGCTGTGGGTTAATGCGTCAGACTGCAAAGTCATTTGAACTGCAAAGTTGGTGGTTCAAGCTCACCAGCTGCTCCTTGGAAACCCTACACAGGGTCGCTATGGGTCAGAATCGACTCGATGGCACTTCACGACAACAACAGTAATGTAGTGGTTACAAATCAGGCTGTGAACCTTAAGGTCAGCAGTTCAAAACTACCAGCTGTTCCATGGGAGAAAGATGAGGCTTTCTGTTCCTGTAAAGATTTACAGCCTCAGAAACCCTGTACAAGGTCGGAACCAACTCCCCGGCACATCACCACCAGTCAGATGGATTAAGGAGCTCTGGTAGCATAGTGGTTATGAATCGGGCTGCTAACTTCAGGGTCGGCAGTTCGAAACTGCCAGATGATCCACAGGAGAAAGATGAGGCTTTCTGCTCCTGTAAAGATTTACAGCCTTGGAAACTCTGTGCAGGGTCACTATGAGTTGGAACCGACTCCACGGCACATAACCCACACCACCATATAGACTTGGGAGAGCTTGGTGGCTCTGTAGGATAAGCTGAACTACTAACCACAAGATTGGTGGTTCAAACCCACCAGCTGCTCCTTCGAAACACTATACAGGGTTGCTATAAGTCAGAACCGACTGGCCGACACTTAACGACAACAGCTAGGTCAGGTGGGCAGCCACTGCAAGGCCAGGAAGAGGGACTAGTTGGGGCAAAGATCCAGAGGCAACAGTGAGCAGTTCTAACAATGAATGGGGTCTCTGGTTTATCTGCTTGGCCTAGAAGGAGCTGGAGTAGGAAGTGGGAGGTGGGGAACAGGAGAATGGACTTCGGAAATAAGGTAGGGTAAGAGCTCTGGTGACGCTGCAGGGCAAGCGCTGGACTGCTAATCACAAACCCACCAGCAACTCCACAGGGTAAGGATGTGCCTTTCTGCTTCCATAAAAACTTATAACCTCAGAAACCCCATACAGAGTCGCTGTGAGTCAGCAGTGAGCCGAAAGCATCTAGCAACAAGAAGATGGGGAAAGCCCCAGGGCTCACTGCAGGCGTCTGTGGCCTCAGGTGTGGCCAGGAATCAGGAGCCTGTGCCCTTCTGCCCTTCACCGGTTGGGTTACTTGAGCTAATTCACAGCTTCCCTGGCGCCTTAGTTTAGTAATCTGTCAAATGAGACCAGACAAAGTAAGTTACGAGTTCCTCTGTAGGTTCATCTGGTCTGTACTTCTCAGTCTAAGAAGTTGGTTCTGTTGACCACAGGGAGCCACGGGAAACTTAGGGAGATCATACTCCACAGACTGCCCCATCCCCCAGGGGAGATACGACCCCTACCCCACAGTCCAAGCCCCCATTTCAACATCGTCCTCCACACTGGAGACTCAACACAGCTCCCAATGCACCCTGCAGACACTCCTAGTGTGGCCCTCAAGTGGACAAACAGCCTGCTGCTGCTATAATGAAAATGCCACAAGTGATGACTCTAACAAACAGAAATTCGGTCACAGTCTAGGAGACTACAAGTCTGAATTCAGGGCACCAGCTATCAGGGAAGGCGTTCTCTCCGTGTCAGCTCTAGGGACGGTCCCCGTCTCCTTTTGACATCTGTGGGTACGCTTTGGAGATCTCCATGTGTCTTGGCATCGATCTTCCCCTGAGTCTAGAAGATGCTCAGACTTAAAGGATGCATCCAGTTCCTGGCTCTTCTTCCTTGGTGGTAAGAGGTCCCTCTGATTTCTGCTCATTTATTTAATCTCTTTTAGAAACCTTTGTTTCTCATACTTTGGACATATAATCAAGAGGGAGCAGTCCCTGGAGAAGGACTTTACCGTGCTTGGTAAAGTGGAGGGTGGGCGAAAAAGAGGGAGACCCCCCAACGAGTAGTAACAGCAATGGGCTCAAGAATAGCAACAAATGTGAGGACATACAAAGCCGGGTGGTGTTCCATTCTGTTGTGTATTGGGTCACTATGGGTGGGAACTGACTCAACAGCACCTAACAAGAACATGTATCTCAACAGAGATTGGCTCAAGATGCAACCTGATCCTGTAGATTATATTCTGTGTCCTTAACGTAACATGTTGTTGTTGAGTACCATCAAGTCAGTTCTGACTCAGAGCAACCCTGCATGGGGTTTCTGAGGAGTGACTATTGAGTTCGAACCACCGCCCTTTAGGGCCAGTGCTTATCCTACAGCGCTAAGGCAGAACATCACCAAGGTCAGAATAGACAACATACAGGATGATTACATGGGATCATCAAGTGTAGGTCAACCACACGAGCCTGAGAATCATGGCTTAGTCAAGCTGACACAGGTTTTGGGGGGACACAATTTAATCCATAACAGGGTCAGATCCAGGAAGTCCTCCAGGTAGGTGGGTAGCCACACCCACATCCAGCACACCAGCCTCCTTAGTGACCCTAACAGAGAGATAGTTCTCCACATCCTGGTCAAGCCTTGGGCGGAAGCTTGAGGAATGACTTGTGAAGTGTCAGAAGCAACTAAGACCCTGGTGGGGATAGTGGATCTCCTGCTACCAAGACACAATGTCCACTTTCTCTTCCCCTGACCCAGGAAATGAGGATACTTGCTCAGCACGGCCTTGTGAGCAACACAGAAAAGTGCTTAATGACTTGGGCTTGGGGGTTAATTGGTGCGAGCTGAGAGTCTCAGCTCTACACACTGCTGGCTAGATGTTCTTGACCTTGGACAGTTGCTTTATGGTCTTTCAGCCTCAGTTTGTTCATATCTGTGAAAATAAGCACAGTAACATCTTCCTTATAAAGCTTTTGTGAAGATTAAATGCGACCATGTGGCACTGTAGGGTAATGCACCAGACTGCAAAGCCATTTGAACTGCAAGGTTGGCAGTTCAAGCTCACCAGCTGCTCCTCAGAAACCCTATACAGGGTCGCTATGGGTCAGAACCAACTCGACGACACTTCACAACAACAACAACACAGGTGCAGAAAGCCTCATCTTTCTCCCTCGGACAATATCCAGTGTCCTAAATATAATAAGCGTTCAACAGATGGAATGCCCTCAAGCCACAAGGAAGGTTTGCAGCAAACCAAGTAGGTCATCCAAGGTGAATCCTCTTAGGTGTAGCTGGTTTAGCCCAGATACCAAGCTCAGTGACTGGCTCCACAGCGCCCTCTACTGGCCAGATCAAGCCACCATCGCTGTCAGCACAGCCCAGAGACTCCACACCTCTCTATTTCTGGCACCCCCTAGGAAGGTCACAGTATGAAGACTTTGCAGGAACACAAACACAGTCTTTTCACAGAGCCACAGAAACACAAAGAAGCTCAGGTGTAATACTTAGCATGCTTCTGCAAGCATTTAGTTCCACAAATTCAAAGGAATCAAGTTTTTACAGTGCACCTACATATATCAGTTCTTTAGGAAAAGAAGAAACAAAATGAACATTGTAAAAAAAAAATTCAAAATAATAAGATAATGGCAGTAGAGGGTCAAGGAAGTGAGTGGGAAAAGAAGAGGAAATTTATACCTTATACCAGTTGGATTGTAGGAGACGAAGTGAACAGAATAATTGTCATTTATCTAAAAAATAAGTTTGCCATAAAGTCCAAATGGGACAGGACCTTCAAAGTGTGTCAGGCAACAGCCTGGCAGGGTCTTCCATGAGCAGGTGGGTGTCCAGGTAGGGGAACACCTCACACAGCCCATTCTCTAAGGGGATTTTCACTGGAACCACCTCCGTGGTTGTCTTTGTCAATTGGCTGCAACTGGCTCAGAGTCCTCCCTTTAGTAATGGCAGACTTATTGTTAAGTGCTGTCAAGTGAGTTCTAACTCATAGCGACCCTGTATAGGGTTTCTGAGGAGCAGTTGGTGAGTTTGAACTGCTGAGCTTGCAGTCATCACCACTAACCATTTCTTAACTTTTTTAATCATCATGAACAGAACCTCAGTACCCACTAGGCAATAACTCCCCATTCCTCCCTTCTCCTAACTCCTTTTTCTTAAGTGTCATCAGGTCAATTCCAACTCATAGAGACCCTATGCACAACAGAACAAAACATTGCCTGGTTCTAATCAAGAGTCAATGATATTGAAGGAGGAAGTCCAAGATGCACTGAAGGAATTGGCAAAGAACAAGGCACCAGAAATTGATGGACTAAAAATTAAAATCTTTCAAAAAAGTGAGGTGGCACAGGAGGCACTCACTCATCTATGCCAAGAAATTTGGAAAACAACTATCTGGCCAACTGATTGAAAGAGATCGTGTTTGTGCCCATTCCAAAGAGAGGTCACCCAACAGAATGCGGAAATCATCGGACAATCTCTTTGATATCCCATGCGAGTAAAGTTTTACTAAAGGTAATATAGAAATGATTGCAAACATACATTGACAGAGAACTTCCAGAGGTTCAAGCCAGATTCAGAAGAGGCTATGGAAGGAAGGATATCATTGCTGATGTCCGATGGATATTGGCTGAAAGCAGAGAATACCAGAAAGATGTTTGCCTGTGCTTTATTGACTACACAAAGGCTTTTGATTGTGTGGACCATGACAAGCTATGGACAACATTGTGAAGTATGAGTATTCTGGAACACTTAATTGTGCTCATGAGGAATCTGTAAGTGGACCAAGAGACAGTTGTTCAAAAAGAACGTGGGAACACTCAATGATTTAAAATTAAGAAAGGTGTGCGACAGTGTTGTATTCTTTCACCATACTTATTCAACCTGTATGCTAAGCAAATAATCCAAGAATCTGCAGTCTATGAAGAAAAATGTGGCATCAGGATTGGAAGAAGACTCATTAACAGCCTGTGATATGCAGATGATGAAACCTTGCATGCTGAAAGTGAAGAGGACTTAAAACATTTACTGATGAAGATCAAAGAGCGCAGCCTTCGGTATGTGTTACATCTCAATGTCAAGAAAACAAAAATCCTCACCACTGGACCAATAAACAACATTCTTATCAAAGAAGAAAAGATTGAAGTTGTCAAGGGCTCCATTCTTCTTGGATCAACTATCAACACTTATGGAAGCAGCAGTCAAGAAATCAAATGATGTATTGTGCTAGGCAAATCTGCTGCACAAGACCTTTTTAAAGTGTTGAAGAGCAAAGATGTCAGCTTGAAGATTAAAGTGCACCTGACCCAAGTCATGGTATTTTCAATAACCTCATATGCATGCGAAAGCTGGACAATGAATAAGGAAGACCACAAAAGAATTGATGTTTTTAAATTATGGTGTTGGAAGAGAATATTGAAAGTGCCATGGGCTACCAAAAGAACCAATAGATCCGTTTTAGAAGAAGTGCAGCCAGAGTGTTCCTTGGAGGCCAGTATGGCCAAACTTCGTCTCTCATACTTCAGACATACTGTCGCTGGAGAAGGATATCATGTTTGGTAAGGTGGATGGTCAGAGAAAAAGAGGAAGACCCCCAGCAAGATGGATTGGCAAAGTGGCAGCATCAATGGGCTCACTTGTGGCAATAAGAGTGAGGTTGGCCCAAGATCGGGCAGTGTTTTGTTCTGCTGTACATAAAGTCACTGTGAGTTGGTACCAACTCGATGGCACCTAACAACAACAACAACAACACCCCATCTTCACAATTGTGGTGTGTACTGGTCTTCCTTAGAGGCATATGGATATTATCCTCTCACAGACAGCATTGTGCTTCAACATAAACCTTGAAATATTCTTTTTGACAATGAATGCTACACCATCTCTCTTCAATTGGTCAATCCCAGCATAGTAAACCGTATGATTGTCTGACTCAAAATAGCCAATAGCAGTCCATTTCAGCTCACTAATGCCTAGGATATTGATCTTTATAAGTCCCATTTCATTTTTTAAAAAATTTTTGTTATGAATTGAGTGATAGTTTACATGAGAGAACATCGGTTTTATACTCATCCTATCATATTTCATTTCATTGCAATGAATCTAATCCCCTCCATGCATCATCATTCAACTGTATTTGCTTCTATTTCCTCTCATTTTTTGTTTTGTTTTGCTTTTGAATGTACACAAAAACACTCAAGAATATATAATCATTTACACAACCAAAGGGCACATTCTTTGGCCACAAGCACATAGCCATTCTCTTTCCATGAGTCTAGAGTCCTCAACTACTCAATCTCTCCATGCCATCATCTCTGCCTCCATCTCTGGTGTTGCTGCTTCTCTGGCTATGGTCCCACATTCCGCTTATGCTCTTCTTTCTTGATGGTCCTAGGGTCCTCTGTTCCTGAAATGTAAGATTAACTACTCCCCCCTTTTTGTTACACAACTTCTATCTTTACAGTTGTGACCATCACAATTAGGTATAACAATTATTCACTATTGAATCAAATGAAGCCTATCCCCATCTCCTTTCACCAGACCCATAGACAAGATGAAAACTATTCAGTGGGAATTCGACCTTCCCTGCACACTCTGAAACTAAACTCCCTATTGAAAACTTGTAAGCCAGCCACTTCATGCCTTTATAGCACAGCCCCCCACCCACCCACCCATCATTTTAGGTTGCCAATGTCTAAGTTGCCCACCATCCCTATCAACCCTGTGTACAGAGGGCATAGGTTTGATCCTTGATGTGAAAACTCCTTCCTTCTTGGTTGATATTTTGAGCTACTACATCCATAAGTATATGTCAAGTTCATCAAATTATAAAAATTTATATGTGCTTCCTTTATCAAATTTCTTCATCTTCATCTAGGAGAGTTCTGATCATCAAGCCATCGAAGCTAGGTCAACTGAGTACTATCTACAAGTTTGGGTGTTCTTGTGCATCTCACCTCACTTCATATCAGCTGGATGCTTCACTCTCAACTCTAGCCTTCTGTGGCTATGTCTTTGTTCATGGGCTCAGGAATCCCCAGGTCTCACCATACTTCAGACCAACCAGCCCTTCCATTTCATTTTTGACTACTCCCAATTTTCCTAGACTGATGTCTCTTATATTCCACGTTCCAATTATTAATGGGTGTGTGCAGCTGTTTCTTCTCATTTTGAGTTGTGCCCCATCAGCAAATGAAGGTCCTGAAAGCTTGCCTCCATCATGTCATTAAGGTCAACCTTACTTTGAGGAGGCAGCTCTTCCCCTGTTGTATTCTGAATGCCTGCCAACCTGAGGGGCTCATCTTCCAGCACTATCTGACAATGTTCAGCTGCCCTTCATAAGGTTTTCAGTGGCTAACTATTCAGAAATAGTCTGCCTTTTGTTCTTCCTAATCTACCTTAGTCTGAAAGCTCAGCTGAAATCTGTCCACCATGAGTGATCCTGATGGTATTTAAAATACCGGAGGCATAGCTCCCAGAATCACAGCAACACACAAGGCACAACAAACTGATAAATTAGAGGTAGCTCCTAACTCCTGGTAGCCACTAATCTACTTTGGCCTCTATGTATTTGCCTGTTCTAGATATTAAGTATTTCATAGAAGTAAAATCATGTAATATCTATCCCTTTATGTCTGACTCATGGTCATTTAGCATCAAGTTTCATCCATGTTGTAGCATGTATCAGAGCCTCGATCCTCTTTATAGCTGAACATATTCCATGGCATGTATATATCACATTTTGTTTATTCATCTACTAATGGACACTTGGGTTGATTTCACATTTTGGCTACTGTGGATAGTGCTGCAATGAATACTGACATGCAAGTATCTGTTTAAATCTATTTTATATTTATTTAAGTTTATTTATCTGATTCATTCCTTTTGGGTACAACATACCCAGGAGAGGAATTGGTGAGTCATATAGTGTAGTGGTTACAAATCGGGCTGCTAACCTCAGGGTCAGCAGTTCAAAACTACCAGCTGTTCCATGGGAGAAAGATGAGGCTTTCGTAAAGATTGACAGCCTCGGAAACCCTGTGCAGGGTCGTTATGAGTCTGAACTGACTCCACAGCACATAACAACAACAAACTAATTATATTTGATGAATCACCAAACTGGTTTTCACAGTTGGTTGTACAAGCAATGTATGAGGGTTTCAGTTTCTTCACATCCTAGCCAATGTTTGTTATTTTTGGTGTAAGGATTGAGCTTACACCTTGCTAACTTCAAGGTCGCCGGGGTTTTCCCTCAACATAGTTGTCACGAGTGTTTGGTTCACGA
>NW_006408610.1:8699753-8715220 GCF_000296735.1 Chrysochloris asiatica | reverse complement strand
TTAGGAAAATATCACATTTATCTGTGGATTTTCAAAGGCTCCAGTGTATTAATTTAATATATATACCTGAATATTAAGATGAAAGCAATTTTCCATTAACTGCTGCAATTTTCCATGTATTGCTGTACATGGCCTCATTTGTTACACTCAGCCCTAGAGGGCCTCGAACCTCTGACTAGTCTTACACGGTCTGCAACACAAGGTCAGTGGTTCAAATCCACCAGCATCTCAGAGAGAGAAAGATGAAGTTGTCTGTCCTATTAAAGATTTACAGTCTCGGAAAACCTATGGAATGTCCAAAAGGGTCGCTGTGAATTGCCTCTGAAGGCAGTAGGTTTGGGTTCTAATGGTACCTCATTGTACTTTTGATTTGCTTGGAGTCCTGCTGTGGTACCATAGGATAAGCATAACCACAAAGTCAGTGGTTCAAACCCACCAGTCTCTCCTTGGAAACCAGATACAGGATCTCTATGAGTTGGACTGACTTGACGCTTAACAATAATAAGAAAACTTGTCACTTGGTGTCACTATGAGTTGGGGTAGACTTTATGGCACTCAATAACTAGAACAATGAATGACTAATGAATTTGAGCATCTCATTTTTGCTTGTGCTTATTGGCCATTAGTATAAGGTCTTTGGAGAAATAACTTTTCAAGTCCCGGACCCATTTTTTTATTGGCTTATTTGTCTTTTTGGTTTTGAATAGGAGGTTTAAATATATATATATTCTGGATACATGATTTCCAAATATTACCCTGCATTCTATTTTGTTAGTTGTCTCTTTGGAAAAAAAAGCAAAACCAGTTACCATTATAGCCATCCTACAGCCACAGAGGACAGAGCGGAACTGCCCGATAGGGTTTCTGTGATTACCAAATTAGACTGCCAAAGCTTTCTCCCACAGGGCAGCTAGTGGGCTCAGGGCTCTCTCATTACATCTTGAAAATGTGTTTGATGCCAGAATGCTTTTATTTTGATAGAGTCCAATTTATCTATTTTTTTCTTTTGTTGCTGATGCTTAGTTTTTATATCTAAGAATCTATTGACAAATACAAGGTGCTGAAGATTTATCCTCAGGCTTACTTCAAACAATTTTATGGCTCTATTTCTTGCACTTAGGTCATTGATCATTTGGAGTTAATTCCATATATAGTGTTCATATGGCTATGCATTGGTCATCCCCTGGCTTTACAGAATCCAGATGAAGAACATTCCATCCATCCTTAGCAATAAACTCAGGTGATAACACCGGGTGATGGGCACACCCCATCGCGTAACCACCCCCTTCAGGGATTTAGTTGTGGTTCAGTGGTAGAATCCTCCCCTTCCATGCTGGAGACCTGGGTTCAGTTCCCAGCCCATGCACTTGAAGCAATTCCACCATCCATCCGTCAGTGGAGGCTTGAAGGTTGTTATGATGCTGACCAGGTTTTCAGCAGTGCCTCCAGACTAAGATGAATGCAGAAGAAAGGCTTGGAGATCTACTTCTGAAAATCAGCCAGTGAAAACCCCGTAGATCACGTGGTCTGATTCCATTGTGCCAACTCACTGGCAATTAACACAACCACAACAACATCTTTCAGTACTTTTCCAATAGATAGCTTCAGTCTTTGAAAGCCAGTCTGTTCTCTGCTTCTGCAGAGTTCAGACTTAGTTCTGCTCTCACACCACTATTGCATTGTTGTTGTTAAGTGCCATCGAATCAGCTCCGACCCATGTTGTTGTTGTTGTTATGTGCCGTGGAGTCGATTCTGACTCATAGCGACCCTGTACAGGGTTTCCGAGGCTGTAAATCTTTACGGGAGCAGAAAGCCTCATCTTTCTCCCGCGGAGCAGCTGGTAGTTTCGAACTGCTGACCTTGAGGTTCGCAGCCCGATTCGTAACCACTACGCTACCAGAGCTCTGACCCATAGTGGCCCTGTTTCCGAAGAGTGACTAGCCAAGCTTGGGGTTCAAACCAACTTTGTAGTCCAGCGCATTAACCCACAGAACTACACCAGGACTTCTAAATAAAGTCTATTTGTTTTCAAAGTGTTTTACCTCACAACAAAAAGTCATGGTACAGGTTTTGTTATATATATATATTTTTAAGTTTTATTGTGAAAAAATGGAAAAAAGCACAAAATAAAAGTTAAATTTGATTCAGAAAGAGTTATTACTAACAATGAGCAAGCATTGCAGATAATGTTCTCTTTATTTATACAGAAAGAAAGCCAAATAATTAGATACATATGTAGAAACCAAAACTAATTTTATAAAAATGGGACAGTACCACAGTTAGTTTAGTAAAAAGTATTAAGTTTAATTTTGCCTGAAGTTATCAAAAGAAAAACAAACTGAAATTAAATTGAAGGAATTGTTGAACTTTAAATAAATGTTTCTTCATCGTTAAAGATACACTTTTAAAAGATTCCGTGAGGTTAACTAGAAAGTATTATCACTGGAATTATTTTTTAAAACTACATGTTTGCCTTGTTAGCAATATTAATTGATCCCTTGCTCTGTAAGAGAACACTGAATTTTCATACTTCCTTCCATTTCTCTATTTGATTAGTTAGCTTTTTACAGTAAAACCTACAAAAGCCAAACTTTGTACTAGGCAGAAACCTGTTCGAGAAGGAATATTCAAATATTTTCCACTAAAAGACGCAATAGAAAAGTGGTAAGAATGCACTCCGTCAAAGAAGGAAAACTTTTGAGACCCAGAAAAATAAGACAATCCCCTCAAGTTCCAGCTCTCACAGTTTTTGTAAGTAAGGTTTGCAGTAAGTAATAGCTGAGAGCCGTAACTGTCATCGTTGTTTGAAATTATATGTCTTACTTCCTGAATGCTCTGCTTTTATTCATAATTTAAAAGTTGTTGTTGTTGTTATGTGCCATGGAGTTGGTTCCGACTCACAGTGACCCTGTACAAGGTTTCTGAGACTGTAAATCTTTATGGGAGCAGAAAGCCTCATCTTTCTCCCGCGGAACAGCTGGTAGTTTCGAACTGCTGACCATGAGATTAGCAGCCCGATTCGTAACCACTATACTACCAGAGCTCCTTATAATTTGCAAGTAGATGACTAAATTTTCTTTTCCCAGTAGGGCTCATGAATGATTGGCTTGTGAGCTCCTACCCCATGTAACATTCTCAGGTGGCCCTTTCTTTATCTTCCCGAAAACTCTGGAAAGGTTACGTGGACTTCAGGAATTGATTATTGCTAAGAACAAAGTCCGAAGTCAGTTTAGTATTTTCCCATAACCCTTGCAGGCGATGTACTTTTGCTTCCTGGATAGCTGAAGATCATTTTTTCTCTTTATCCTGGAAGTTCAATAGCCTGCCTAGACTATGTTCAACACTGAGCAGTTAGGATGAAATTTTTCATGGAACATCCTACACTCTTTTGATCCGCAGGATTATTTCTTCATTTCCGGGAAATTGTCTAGTCTATTTTGAGTGCATTGTCATGATTCTTTGGTGGGTTCTTGAGTTCAGACCATACCTGCTACCCTCACATTGGAACATTGCTGGCTCATTCATGTCTAGGAACTCCTCTCTACTTGTGTAATCATTGGATTTTTCATCTACCTGTACAACAGTTCATTATCTCAAGTCTTTCTTCTAGGTCAGTAATTTAAATTCCAACTTTGTTGACCTCTGTCCATTTTCTCTTGTCCGTTTCTATTATGCTTCATATATACGAAGTTTGGGGTCCTCAGTCTACTTTCCTAACTCTGCAATCCCTCTATCCCATTAGAGTATCTTCTGACTGAAGAGTTAGAATTTGTGTCCATATAAAGTCCTACACATGAAGGGTAGTGAAGAACATCCTTCTGTTCCATCAATGATCTGTTCTTCCAGGTTGGGTACGTTCTTCTTTGGGCTATAACACATTTGCGGAGTTGGCTATGAAGATTCTGTTTGTTTGCCTTTAGCTTGGGCTGTTCTAGAACGTCTGTTCACATTGGTATAGTGTCCTCAAGCTCAGGCTATAAGTGCAGGCAGTGGGACCAGCGGGAGCCCTCAGGCCAATGGACGCAACACCAAGATCAGAAAGAGGCTGCAATGCGCCAATGCCAGGGTGTGGCCCCTGTAAAAGAAAAGCCATGGAACGCTGCAATGACTTCAGACTCTCCTCTTCTCTTGTACAGTCCTTTCTCCAGCTCTACGTTGGAACAGAGTCACAAGATGCCATATAGAACTGAAGCAAGGAAATCAGCCAGGCTGTCAGTTTTGGGGGTGATGAAGTCAAAACCATACGCAAATCCATGACCACATCCAGGAAAAATGTCCCGAGTCTAACTTGTTCCTTGCTCTACACATCTGCACATGGTACACTCATGAATGCATCCCCAGGAACAGTCGGTCATGTATGTATCACACACTCACATCCATGTTCACAAACTCACATACACTCACCCACTCATATCTATTCATACATTCACAATCACGCACACATCTACTCACACTCACACATACACACTTCCACACTTCCACATGCTCTCCACACATACATTCTCATGCAATTGGCAGTCCGTGTTCAGAGCCATGCGTATGACACAAGAGAGAGGAACAGAGGATGGAGATAAAAAGTTAAGGTGGGAGCTAACCAACGAAGGCGTCAATGAAGAGGTGAAATCAGAATTAAGAGAGAGTCAATCTTGGAATTTGGATGAAGGGCAAGAGAAAACAGCTGAGTAGAGGAACAGAGCTATGAAGACGAGTGAAGTAAGGTTTGAGGTCAGAGGAGAGCAAGGGCAAGTGGAAACAACGTAGGCTCATGTCAGCCAGGGGAGGCCAAACTTGAGTTCAGGATTCCCCATGTCTCCAGTATCCTGTTACTCCGAACCCTCCACTCCACGCTGCTCACTAAGGGACACTGTTGTGGGTACCAGTGGGTGACTGCTTGCGACTCCCATCCCTGAAAACAGCTCTTGATGGGCGACTAGGACTGGTCCCTCAGTGTCATGAGGGTGCCCCAAGCAAGGAATACATTCCCCAAGCTGGCCAAACAGATCACTCTTCTAACAAATTCTAAACAGAGCTGGGGATGCTAGGTGTTAAGGCAGTCAGAGCAGGGAGAAGACTTGTCCACTGTAAGCTGTTGGTTTCTGCCCTCAAAAATAGCTCTCCTTTGATTTCTAGAACACCCAAGAGCCTTATTTTGCTTGGGTCAACTAAGGTTGTTTTCGGTTGCTCGCAATAATATTAACCTTAGCTGATACAGAAGCGAAGGCAGACAATTTTCTCACTGAGCACCCATGTGTGCTAGGAAATCTAAGCATGTCATCTCTCTTCATCGTCACAACCACCACTAAAATCAACACAATAGAACAGACCCTGCCATACAGAGCGGAGACTAAGGCTAGGCTCCCAAGGAGAGGCAAAGCGTGGCCAAGTGGCCCTGCTAGGAAGGAATGGAGCTGGTCATCTGGCCCTGCCTGACCCCTTGGGCTGCAAAGGAGGGTCTCTTCCCACTCTCACATCCCCCCTCGGGTCTTCACTCATCTCAGAACTCTAGGCCTAATATTGGCCTTATCCAAATCCAATTTCCTTTGGAGGAACAAATAGATTTGTCTTGTGTTTTTTGTTTTAACTGTGGCAAAATAATGTGACATAAAATGTACCATTGTTGTTGTTTTTAAGTGTGGTTAAGGTTGTTCCAACTCATAGTGGAATTATATGTAACTCATAAAGGGAAACTACCAACTGTTCTGCAGGAGAGAGATGAGGCTTTCTGCTCCCATAACGATACGCAGCCTCGGAAACCCTGTGCAGGATCACTAAGAGTCGGAACCGACTCCACAGCACACCGCCGTATATATTGTTGTTGTTGTTAAGTACCGTGGAGTCAGTTCCGAGTCATAGCGATCCTGCACAGGGTTTCCAAGGCTGTAAATCTTAACGGGAGCAGAAAGCCTCATCTTTCTCCAGTGGAACAGCTGGTAGTTTCAAACTGCTGACCTTGAGGTTAACAGCCTAACTCATAACCACTACTCTACCAGAGTTATATATATACATATATTAGCTTGGGTCCACCATCAACACTCATGGAAGCAGCCATCAAAAATCAATGACGTATTACATTAAGCAAATCTGCTGCACAAGACTTCTTTAAAGTGTTGAAGAGCTGAGATGTCAGTCTGAGGACTAAAGTGTGCCTGACCCAAGCCATGGTATTTTCAATAACATATGCATGTGAAATAAGGAAGACCGTAGAATAATTGGTGCTTTGCAGTTATGGTTTCAGAGAATGTCAAAGGTACCATGGAATGTCAGAATAACAAACAAATCTATGTTTGCTCCTTAGAAGCCAAGATGGCAAGACTTTGTCTCTCATACTTCACACATATTATCAGGAGGGACCAGTCCCTGGAGAAGGACATCATGCTTGGCAAAGTGGAGGATCAGCATAAACGAGGGAGACCCCCAATGAGATGGATTGGCATATGGGCATCAGCAGTGGGCTCAAGCAATTGTGAGGTTGGCACAGGACCAGACGGTGTTCTGTTCTGTTGCACACAGGGTTACTATGGGTTAGAAATGACTTGATGGCAACTAATGACAGCAACAAAATATAGGGTAAAGAGCCTGTAAATCTTTGCGGAAGCAGAAAACCTCTTCTTTCCACCCTGGATTAGCTGGTGGGCTTGAACCACCAACCTTGTGGTTTGCAATCCCATGCCACCTCGCTCCTAAAATTTACCATTAGAGATATGTGATACACTCACAGTGTTTTGTAACTACCACTGTCTAGTTCCAGAACCTTCCTTTCCCCAGAAGGAAACCCTGTGCCCATTAAGCGAACAATCATTATCCTCCCCTTCTCCATGACTGGCAACCACTAATCTGCTTCCCATATCTATAAAACCTGTGCCATCGACTTGTTCTGACATGTAGCAGCCCGTCAGTGAACCAATTAGGACAGATTAGATTTACTCCTCAGGGTTTCTGAAATTGTAAATCTTGATGAGAGCAGACAGCCTCATCTTTCTCCCAAGGAGCGGCTAGTGGGTTCTAACCACCCACCCTGCAGTGCTTAACCATCAGGGCTCCTGTCTGTCTCTATGGATTTCTCTAGTCCAGTCATTTCCTATACATGGAATCATACAATATGTAGCTTTTTGCATCTGGATTCGTACACTTATTTATTTTATTTTTTTTTAGTAACAGTTACCCATTGTTACACTGGACTGTGAACCACAGGGTCAGCGGTTCAAACCCACCAGCTGTTTTTTGGAAACCCTGCTCAACGGTGCTTAACAATAGAGTTAGCCGTGACTCACAGTGGCCTTATAGGGCAGACTAGGACAGCTCCTTAGTGTTTCCAAGACTGTCATCTTTACAGTGTAGCAACGATTGTAAGGTTGGTGCATAACTGGGCAGTGTTAAGTTCTGTGTTTGCTAAGTGAGAACCAATTTGACGACACCTAACAACAACAGTCTTTACAAAAGCCATCTGTCACATCTCTTCCCTGCAGAGCAGCTGGGGAACTTGAACTTTTGGATTAGCAGTGGAGCCCTTAACCTCTGGACCACGTTCACTTAGCACAATGCGTCCATATTCATGCACATTGTGGTAGTAGTGGTGGTGGTTATGTGCTGTGGAGTCGGTTCTGACTCATAGCGACCTTGCACAAGGTTTCCGAGGCTGTAAATCTTTATGGGAGCAGAAAGCCTCATCTTTCTCCTGTGGAACAGCTGGTAGTTTCAAACTGCTGACCTTGAGGTTTGCAGCCTGATTCATAACCACTATGCTACCAGAGCTCCTTATGTACATTGTAGTACATATTAAAATGTCATACTATTTTATGACTGAATAATATTTCATTGTGTTGTTGTTAAGTGCTGTCGAGTCAGAAAGAAATGCTTTTCAGTCACAACTGTTAGAACTCAGCCCATTGCTTCTACAGTTGTATCGACCCATCTCTTTGGGGGTTCCCTCTTTCCCCTCACCCATTCCATTGTATAGCACACTTTATCTATTCATCAGCTGTTGAACATTTGGACTGTTTCTACCACTTAGCTATCATGAATAGAACTTCTGGGAACATTCACGTGCAGGTTTTGTTCGAACACATGTTTCTGGTTCTTTGGGGCATATTATCCCCAGGAGTGACATCACTGGGTCATCTGGTAAATCCAAGACATCCTGGTGTGTCACTGCAGGATCATTAATGCACTGGACCACAAGGTCGGTTTGATCTGCAAGGTTGGCAGTTCAAACCCACCACTTGCTCCTTGGAAACCCTATACAGGGTCCTATGAGTCAGAACTAACCCAGTGGCACTTAGCAACAACAATGGAAATTCTCAAGGAGCCCTGGTAGCACCGTGGGTGAGGTGCTGGTCAGCATTTTAAACTCACCAGTTACTCCTCAGGAGAAAGATGAATCTGTCTGCCCCCTTAAAGATTTACAGCCCCAGAAACCCTGCAAAGAATTTCTAGGAGTCAGAATCGACTTTACGGTTGTGGGTCTTATTTAGCTTTCTATGACAATTCTGTTTAACTTATTGGAGAGCTGCTATAGTTTTATGTCTTTCTTCTCTTGAAAAGCCCTACTACAGCTTTCTTCCCAATATCAAAACACTGCGTCAATGGACAAAGAAAAACAATGCTCAGAGGTGAGAAGGAATCTCTATAAAGTTGTGGAAAGCACACACATACATCGTTTCTACCTCTGGCTGAAGGTTTATCACAGGACTGAACACTTCACACAATGTGAATCTCAAGGGCCCAGAGTTCATTCACTGTGTCCCCCCAGAGTCGCACAGAATCTGACAGAACCTACACAGGTGCGTAGCCAGGGACCAGCAGCATCCTCATCCCCCAGCCCCCGACACCCCAGCAGAGCCTGCACAGCTGACGAGGAGAGGATTGTGGGTAATAGCTAAATTTGCATTTCAATTCTAAAACACAAATTAAACCCAAAGTTGTCATCAAAGAAAAGATGAAGATGAGGATCAAAGTGATTCCACACTCCCAGGGAAGAAAAAAAAAGAGAGAGAGAGAGATTAAAGAAAGTGAATTGAGCACAATTTTAAAGAGGTTTTAAAAGGTGTTAATGCAGGCTAATGCAGTTAATGAAGGTTAAAAAAAAAGAAGAAGTGGCTGGTTAATTAGCATTTTCAGCTAGAAGAAAGCATAAAGCTTTTTTGCACCTTTCCTCATGGCAAAGCCTGGATCCTTCCCCTTATGAAAAGACAGCCTCGATTACTTTAAAAGGATGAAGAGATTAAAAATAGATTTATGATAATTGCTTCATCCATAATAGTTACAATTTATTGCACTGCTCCCCAAACCCAGCCTTCTAGCATATGATATATGCCCTCAAGCAGTCTTTGAAACGGCACAGTGAGGTCTGAGGGAAAGCTTTCTAAAAGCCACGATTAAAACCAGAGGTCCGAATTCCCACAGGTTTCCCCTCTTCTTTTGACATGATGAACAGAAGAGTAGACAGCCCTGGGTGTGGATCTTCCATCCAGGTTCCACGTTGTTCAATGTGTCTATACTAATCAAGAACCAAACTATCAGTCCTCCAGTGTCGTAGGGAGTCATGTAGCTGGTTTGGTGCTTTCAGGAGGAGACAAGGCTGGTACGGGCAGGGGTGGTCTCCTGGGAGTGCCTTCCTATACAAAGTCAAGTCTGACTAAGGAAAGAAAAGGTAACAGTATTGTAGATGTTTTGGAGGGAAAGGAGTCTGATCAACCGAGAAGAACAGGTGCTCAGGGATGAATTTGAAGCTTGATGTGGGGCAGTGAGGCAGGTAGGTGGAGCCCTGGATTGGGATGAGCAAGCAGCAGGGTCTGCATCACCCACAGGTAGTCAAGAGGCACCAGGGCAGAGCGATCCAGCAGACAAAGGCCCAGCAAAGGGATACCAGAGGCTCTAGGGGCAGGTAAGACCCTCCATTCCAGATAGACAACCTAGAGGAAGTAGACTAGAGCAGGCAGCCCACCTAGCAGGATGTCAGTCTCTACAAGAGAGATGCCAGAATCCAGTCAGGTCCTGGTGGCAGGTATCAAGGAGCCCAGATACCAAGCAGATGGGCAAGGCCCAAGGGAGTAACACAGAGCCCTGGCCTTCTTTGTCGTCATCATTGAAGCTAAAGGTTATTGACCACATCTTATGAGCCGTGCAATATTCCCAGTGGTGTAAATGGTTAAGGCTATTTGAACCTATCAAGTGGCACAACAGAATAAAGATCTGCTGATCTGTTTCTGTTAAGATTGCAGTCAGAAAAAAAAAAAAAAAAAATACAAGGCATTTCTACTCTGTTACGTGAAGTGTGTGACAAAACATGCGGTTACTATTAGTTAAAACATGTGGTCACTATTATAACAATGACAACTGGAGAGACCGTGGAGAACAAGGGACACCAAGATTCTGCTCTCCTGGGCTTGCACCACAGAAAGCCTGAGAATCCTCTTACTTTGTTATCCGTCTCAAGAATTTGGACACATCATCTTAGGTAGAGAAAATGAGACGCTTCAGAAATGACCACATCTATGGTGGTGGTTGGCTTTGGTCCATCCTTGAGAGGAGCCAGCTTGAGAAAACATTACTGAGGGTCAGTGCTGAGGTGAAAACCCAGAGACTAAGGGGGCACTGGGATGAGCTGTGGAGGCTCAGCCATCCTCCCCTCTAGTCTTGTTCTTCAGGAGTCATGAATGATGATGCTGATGAAGATGAAAACTACTGCTGATAACCATTTATTAGCCACCTACTGTTCATTAGGAGTCCTGGTGTGGCGCTGTGGGTAAATGCGCCAGACCGCAAAGTCATTTGAACTTCAAGGTCGGTGGGTCAAACTCACCAGCTGCTCCTTGGAAACCCTATACAGGGTTGCTATGGGTCGGAACTGACTCAATGGCACTTAACAACAACAACTGTTCATTAAGTATCATATACCCATTGTCTGTCTGTGGTGGCTTGTGAGTTGCTGTAATTCTGGAAGCTACGCCACTGGTATTTCAAATACCAGCAGGGCCACCAATGGTAGATAGGTTTCAGCAGAGCTTCCAGGCTAGAAAGAAGGAATACAAGGTTCACATTTGACGGGTTACCCACTGAGAGACTTATCGATTGAAATGGGACATTGTCTCATGTACTGCCAGAAGATGAACATCTCAGATTGGAAGACACACAAATTATGACTGGGGAAGAACTGCTTTCTCAAAGTAGAGTTGACCTTAATGACATGGATGAAGCAAAGCTTTGGGGACCTTCATTTGTTAATGGGGCATAACTCAAAATGAGGCGTACCAGCTGCATACATCCAATAATAATCAGAACACAGGACATATGAAAGATAAATCTAGGAAAATTAAAAGTTGTCAAAAATTAAATGGAAAACATCACAATGGGTATCCTAGACCTCACTGTTGTTGTTGTTGTTAAGTGCCGCTGAGTTAATCCCGACCTATAGCAAACCTGTATAGGGTTTCTGAGGAGCAGCTGGTGAGCTTGAACTGCCAAACTTGCAGTTCAAACCAACTTTGCAGTCCAACGCATGAATCCACAGCGCTATACCCGAACTCCATCCTAGGTCTTGGTGGTGGTGGTTGTGTGCCATGGAGTCGGTTCCAACACATAGCCAGAGTTTCTGAGGCTGTAAATCTTTACAGGAGCAGAAAGCCTCGTCTTTCTCCCACAGAACAGCTGAAATGGACAGTAATTGGCCATTTTTAATGAGATAATCATATGGTTCACTCTGCCAGGAATCATGAATTCTAGAGGAATGGCATCACATTAATCTTCAAAAAGAACACTACAAAATAACTTAAACTACAGTGCTGTCTATGATAGGGTGATATCTACAACTTTACAAGGAAAACCAATGAACACTACTATTATTCAAATTTACTCACCAACCACCAAAGTCACTGACAGAGAAATTAAAGATTTCCACCAACTCAAAGAAAAAAATTCTACCAAAATCAAAGAATCACATGTTTAATCAAACTTACAGGCAAGATATACTGATAATTACTGGTGATTGGAATGGGCAAGTTGGAAACAAAGAGGAGGGATCATTTGTTGGAAAACTATGGTCTCATGATAGAAATGATACTGGTGATCACGTGATAGAATTTTGCAAGACCAATGACTTTTTCATTACAAATACCTTTTCTCATCAACATAAGTACACGTGGACCTCGTCAGATGGAATACACATAAATCAAATTGACTAAATCTCTGGGAAGAGACAATGGGAAAGCTCAATATCATTAGTCAAAGTAAGGCCAGGGATTGACTGCATCAATTGTTTATGTGCAAGTTCAGGTTGAAGCTGAAGAAAATTAAAACAATTCCATAAGAGCCACAATAGGACCTTGAGCATATCCCATCTGAATTACAGGCCATCTCAAGAATAGATTTCATGCATAGGACACTGATGACCGAAGAAGAGTTATGGGATGACATCAAGAACGTTATTCATGAAGAAAGCAAAAGGTCATTAAGAAGACAAGGAAGAAAACAAAGACCAAAATGGAAGTCAGTAGAGACTCTGAAACTTGTTCTTGACTGTAGAGAAGCTAAAGCAACTGGTAGAAATGGTGAAATAAAAGAGATAATAGGAAAATGTCAAAGTTCAGATTGAAAAGACAAAGTCAAGTATTATAATAAAATGTACAAAGACTGGAATTAGAAAACCAAAAGGGAAGAACACACCCATCATTTCTCAAGCTGAAAGAACTGAAGAGAGAAAAAAAAAAAAAAAAAAATCCAAAACCTGGGCTTGCAATACTAAAGGATTCTACAGGCAAAATATTGAACGATGCAGGATGCAACAACAAAAGATGGAAGGAAAACACAGAGTCACTGTACCAAAAAATACTGGTCAACATTCAACCATTTCAGGAAGTATCGTATCAAGAACCAAATGGTATTGAAGGAAGATATCCAAGCTTCACTGAAGGCATTAGCAAAAAATGAGGCTCCAGAAATTGACTGAATACAAACTGAAATGTTTCGATAAGCAGATGCTGAGCTAGAAGTACTCATTGATCCACACCAAGAAACTGGGAAAACAGCTAACTGCCTAATGGATTGGAAAAGATTCATATTTGTGCCCACTCCAAAGAAAGGTGACCCTACAGAACAGAGAAATTAATATCATTAATATCATATGCAAGTAAAATTTTACCAAGGTAACTCAAAAACAGTTGCAACATTACACCAGCACGGTTGTTGTTGTAAAGCACCGTGGAGTCAATTCTGACTCATAGTGACCCTCTATAGGGTTTCCAAGGAGCGGCTGGTGAGCTTGAACTGCCGACCTTGTGGTTCAAACCGACCTTGCAGTCCAGTGCATTAACCCAAGCACCACACCAGGACTCCACATCAACAGAGAACTGCCAGAAATTCAAGTTGGATTCAGAAGAGGACATGGGATAAAAGATATCATCAGATGGCTCATAGCTGAAAGCATAGAATGTCAGAAAGATGTTTTACTTGTGCTTTATTGACTATGCAAAAGCATAGTCATTTCAAAGAATGGAAATTCCAGAACACTTAATTGTGCTCATGTGGCAACTGTACGTAGAACAAAAAGAAGTTGTTAGAACAGAAACTGTGTGGTTTATAATCAGAAAAGGTGTGTGTCAGTGTTGCATGTATTGTTACTTATTCAAACTGTATGCTCATCAGGTAGTCCATCTTAGACGTTGGACTATATGAAGGAGAAATATGCATCAGAATTGGAGGAAGGCTCATTAACAACCTTTGATATGCAGATAGCACAACCTCCTTTGCTGCAAGCAAAAAGGCCTTGAAGTACCTGCTGATGAAGATCAAAGAATATAGCCTTCAGGATGGGTCACAGCTCAGAATAAAGAAAACAAAATTCCTCACAACTGTACCAATAAACAACATCATGATAAACAGAAAAAAGATTGAAGCGGTCATGGATTTCATTTTATTTGAATCATAATCAATGCTTATGGAAGCAGCTGTCAAAAAGTCAGATCAGCTACAAGACACCTCTTTAAAATGCTAAAGAGCAAAGATGTCACCTTGAGGACTAAGATGTGACTGACCCAAGTCATGGTCTTCTCAATTCCTTCATATACATGTGAAAATTGGACAATTAATAAGAAAGCCCAAAGAAAAATTAATTGATGCTTTGGGATTATGGTGTTAGCAAAAATATATATACTGAAAGTACCATGGGTTGCCAGAAGAGTAAATACATCTGTCTTAGAAGGACAGTCAGAATGTCCCGTAGAAGCCAGGGTCATGAGACTTCATCTCATATATCATGAACATGTTGTCAGGAGGGACTAGTTTCTGGAAAGGGACCTCATGCTTGGCAAAGTAGAGGATCGGTGAAAAAGCGGAAGACCCCCAATGAGATGGATTGGCATAGCGGCTACAACAATGGGCTCAAACACAACAACAATTGTAAGTCTCAGGCAAGACCAAGCAGTGCGCTGTTCTGTTGCTACGAATTGCATAGGGCAATTATGAGTTGGATCTCTGGTACCATAGTGGTTACGAATCGGGATGTGAACCACAAGGTCAGCAGTTCAAAACTACCAGCTGCTCCATGGGAGAAAGATGAGGCGTTCTGCTCCCATAAAGATTAACAGCCTCAGAAACCCTGTGCAGGGTCGTTATGAGTCAGAATCGACTCCACGGCACATAACAACAACAACATTATGAGTTGGAGGCAATTTGAGGATGCCTAACAACAATAACGGAGTCCTGGTGTGGCGCTGTGGGTTAATGCACCAGACTGCAAAGCCCTTTGAACTGCAAGGTCGGTGGTTCAAGCTCACCAGTCACTCCTTGGAAACCCTATACAGGGTCGCTATGGGTCGGAACTGACTTGACAGCATTTAACAACAACAATAACATTTATGCATATTCCCATTCATTTCTTACCTACGTGACTAACATAGTTGTTACACTTTACAGATGAGCAAGTTGAGGTATGAAGAGTTTCTGTTACTTGCTGAAATGTTGAAATTTGACTCTGGTTTACCTCTACCCAGAACTCTAAGTATCATCAGCCACCTAGTTACCCAGTTGGGTCTCTGCAAAGTAAAAAATAATTGCTCAATGCAAAGACTAACCCTATCGCCTGAGTGCTCACGCTTCAGAACTGAAGGACAAGAAAAATATGGGGAAAAAAACTCCACCCCTCAAGGAGCTTACAACATAAATGCAACAAAAGGTTTGACTGATGGAGACTAATTCTGTGTCCCACAAGCAGGTGCAGTCTTAGCTGATGATTAACTCTTGTCATTTGCAGCTTTGTTAGCCTTCATTCTCACTGTTTGCCAAAAAAAAAACCCAGTTGCCATCCAGTGAACCCTGACTCCTGTGACCTCATGTCATTGTGGAACTGTGCTCCATAGAGTATTCAATGGCTGGGTTTTCTCAGAGTCTAGTAGCTCATCAGCCCTTACTTCTGGGTTCTGGGGTGTCTCTGGGTGTACTAGAACCTCCCAAAACCTTTCATTTGTGTTGCAGAC
>NW_006408610.1:8688968-8698966 GCF_000296735.1 Chrysochloris asiatica | reverse complement strand
TCTTTCTGTGTATTCTTGATATATATGAATCGCCGTCAGGTATCCCCTCCTCGTGAACTGAACCCCAATGTCGAGGCCGGTCCCCGACATATTTGGCAACAAAGCATATTAATCATCTGCACTGATGAAAGATTCCTTGATTATTTGCTTTATTGTTGTTATTGTTAGGTGCCATCGAGTGCCCCCTAAATTCCAAGTTCTGTACCCAGTAGTAGGTTGGTTCTGTCATTTGTTTAAGTGCCAGGTCCTGCAAGGTTGGTGATGGGGAGACACTATTAATGAGCAAACAGGAGCCCATCCAGGTCTTGTTCTCTTCCCATGGTTGCCATGACTATTGCCAAGAGACAGAAGAGTCAGCTTCCTTTCAGAACGTGATCCAAGAGAAAAGCTATGGAGTTACTCCGGACTCTGGGGCTTTTACAGAGATTTCAGGCCAGGTCCCTCCTCGGGGCAGGGATCTGCTGCATTCTGTTAGTCTGTCCTGATGACCGTAACTATATGACTATGTTGGGGTTTGATGTCTCCTACTGCTGTGCCTGAGTTCTCCAAGTCGTCACTCAGGTGCAATCAGGTACAGAGCTGTGATGAATGAGATGGAAGTCATACATCACATTGTGTACATCCCAAAGTCTGTCACATCAGGTTGTGGGCTGCTCACAGCAATCCTGATCCTGAGCAGCTTCAGTTACCTTAGCACTGAGCACCATGCCTAGCATCGAGGTGGTATCAGAAGTGTTTGTTGAATGGATATATAAATGAGTTACCTCATTAGTTAACTGATTAATTAACTAATTTTCACCACAGCCTATTTGCAAAGGCAGGTATTACTTCCATTTGAGTGCTAGGGAAAATAGAGACAGAGAAGGTAAGTGATTTGACCAAGGTTACCCAATCAGATCTCTGACTCCCAGTCAAGGTTTCTTGCTTAAAGTGGAAAGCCCAACACCTAGAATGTGGCATAAACTCAATATGTCCTAGTGTCCTGCCTTCTCTCCTTTACCTGTGTGACTTGGCCACAGAACCAGAGGCTCATTACCTCTTTTAACAGTTATTGGATGTTTGAGGAATGTGAGTTTAAACTTACCCTTAGGATATCTAACCCATCTGAAACCAGAAGGCAACACCATGTTCCTCCATCCTCTGTCCAAATAAGAAGGCTTTGTGGCACGGTGGTGTAAACCCCTGACTGCTAATGAAAAGATCAGGGATTCAAACCCATCAGCTGCTCCAAAGGAAAAAGAAGCAACTCTTCCTGCAACAATTTACAGTCTCGGAAACCCTATGGAGTGGTTCTGCTCTGTTCTATAGGGTCACTCTGTCCACAGCGGTGGACTTGGTTTGTTTAGGTTACAAAGGAGCCCTGGTAGGGCAATGTTAAAGTGTTCAGCTGGCAAATGAAAGGTTGGCGCTTTGAATCCATCCAGCAGTTCCATGGAAGAGAGACTCGGTGACATGCTTCTGAAAAGATTGCTGTAGTTGTTGTCATTAAGTGCCATCCAGTCGGTTCCGACCCATAGCGACCCTGTATAGGGTTTCCAAGGAGCAACTGGTGAACTTGAACCACTGATCTTCTGGTTCAAACGAGTTTACAGTCGTTTGATTAATGCGACTTTACAGGCGCATTAACCCACAGAGCCACACCAGGACTTCCTGCAAAGATTACAGTCAAGTAAACCCTATAGGGCAGTTCTATTCTGTCACATGGGGTCACTGTGAGTGTGAACTCACTCAACAGGACCCAGCAACAATGACACAAATGGATGTCCAATCTATGCCTAAGACATCAACAAATGTAAATCCCTAAAGAAAATTGAGTGAATGAGTGAATGTAGGGAACTACAGTCTGATTTTGGTCAACTTTAATGTCGAGAAGGCAAAATATTGAATGATGAAGGAAGCATCAAAAGGAAATGGGAGAAATACACAGAGTCCCTGTACTAAAAAGAACTGTTCTATGCTCAATCATTTCAAGAGGTAGCATATGGCCCAGAACTGATGGTATTGAAGGAAGAAGTCCAAACGTCAATGAAGATAATGGTGACAAACAAAGCTCCAGGAATTCACAGACTACAAATGGAATGTTTCAACAGACTGATGCAATGCAGGAGATGCTCACTCATCTAGAGATCTGAAAAGCAGCTGTCTGGCCAACTGATTGGAAGAGATCCATATCTGTGCCCATTCCAAAAGAAGATGACCCAACGGAATGCAGAAATCATCTAACGATACCATTAATATCATACACACATAACATGCTGCTGAAGATAATTCAAAAATGGTTGTAGCAGCACATCAGCAGGAAGCTGCCAGAAATTCAAGCCAGATTCAGAAGAGGACTTGGAACTAGGGATATCATTGCTGGTGTTAGATGGATCTTGACTGAAAACAGAGAATAGCAGAAAGATGTCAACTTGTATTTATTGATCGTGCAAAAGCATTCAACTGTATGGATCATGACAAACTGTGGATCACATTGGGAAGGATCGGAATTCCAGAATATTTACTTTTGCTCCTGAGGAACTTGAATATAGACCAAGAGGCATTTGTTTTAACAGAACAAGGAGATGCTACTGAATGGTTTGAAAACAGACAAAGTCTGTGTCAAGGTTGTAACTTTTCATCATACCTATTCTGTATGCTGAGCAAATCATCTGAGGAGGTGGATTCTGTGAAGAAGAACATTGCATCAAGATTTGAGGAAGACTCACAACAAACCGCAATGTGCAGATGACACAACCTTGCTTACTGAAAGGGAACAGGACTTGAAATAACTTACTGATGAAGATGAAAGACTACATACCGTCTTCAGCATGGATTGCACCTCAGTGTAAACAAAATGAAAATCCTCACAAATGGACCAATAAATAGCATCATGATAAATAGAAAAAGATTAAACTTGCTAAAGACTTCATTTTACTTGGATCCACAATCAACGCTCATGGAAGCAGCATTCAAGAAATTCAACAACTATTGCATTAGGCAAATCTGCTGCACAAGACCTCTCTAAAGTGTTGAAGAACAAAGATGTCACTTTGAGGACTAAGGTACTCCTGACCCAAGCCATTGGTGTTTTCCATCACCCCATAAGCATGGGAAAGTTGGACAATGAATAAGGAAGACCTTGGGAGAACTGATTCATCTGAATGATGGCATTGGGGAAGAATAGTGAAAGTACCATGGACCGTCAAAAGAAGTAACAAATCTGTCTTGAGAGAAACACAGCCAGAATGCTCCTTAGAAGTGACAATGGAGAGACTTTGTTACTCATATCCTGACGGAATGCAAAATGTTGTCAAGAAGGACCCGTCCCTGGAGAAGGACATCATGCTTGGTAAAGTGGAGGGGCAGCCAAAGAGAGGAAGCCCCCCATGAGATGGACTGACTCGGTGGCTACAACAGTGGACTCAAACATAACAATTGTGAGGATTGCACAGGACTGGCCAGTGCTTTGTTCGTTTGTGCATGGGGTCACTGTGAGTCAGAACTGACTCAAGGGCACTCAACCACCACAACAAACATGTTGAGAACATTCTCCAACTCATTCAGCTTATCATCTCCCCAGTAGGGTCCCAGTGAAGCCCTCAGAGACCTCCTGAGCAGCCCAGCTCTCCTTGCCCCCATGATCACCTGCTCTTTGAAGACACGTATTTTCATTGCAACGTTATTCCTGCAAGTGCAAGTTCTTTCCATTGTTGTGATCAGTTGCATCTGGACTTGGTGTGCTTAGGTGAGGGAAGACATGTTTGCGTTCTTTATTCATCCCCCAGGTTGAACACAGGCCCCTTTATGTCAAGGGCATGTCTCTCTTCAGTTTGTGGTTCCCTGGGAACAAGATTTCTGCCTTCCCCTTAATGAAGTCCATAGAGCATCCAGGTCTCCATGGGGACCAACACAGAACCGGCGCCAGTCCAGGGCCCATGCAGAGAAGTAAAGGAGCTTCCCAGGAGAGGTTCCCCCTCCCTCTGTCATGCAGAATGTGCAAATCACCCCAATAGCTCTCAGCCCAGGAGCCAAAGCTTTGCTGGGGGAAGGGAGGTTTAAATTGGTAGCTTCCGCACATAACAAGCTCAAGACCAGACAAAGGCTGCCGAACAGCTCCCCCGGGGCCCAGCGGTTTTATGAGCCCGTCATATTTGCTATTATCCAATGAGTCATTGGCCGCGTGTTTTCATTTTGAGGCTGCAGGATGAACAGGCTCTCGTTGGAGTCGCTCTTAATCCATTATTTACGCCCAATCTTTGTCCTCTCAAATGTACCTTTGCAGACAGAAACCTCCGTCTGCGTCCACCGGCAGCGTTTGCCAAGTGAATGCATAGCCTTCATTTCGAGCCAAGCCTATGGGGCTTAAAAATAGCAAACCAGGCAAACGCTCTGATTATGAAATTTCTGGCTGAGATTGCCCTTGTCTTTCATTAGAGAGAAAGCTAGCATTACACTAAGCCACAGTTTGACTGGTAGAAACCCAGAGCACTGTGTGTTTGACTTTTGCTCAGCCCTGTTTTACGGGAAGCAGATGTGGGTACTGTAAAAACTGGACCCAACATTGTGGTTGTATCTGTTATGCTTAAAGGCCACTTTGCTAATTCCTAGGATGAAGGGACAATTAGCTAATTAGTGAGTTGTCTTCATGTTTGCATTTACATGGTGGGATCAAGTTGCTTGTGAGTTAGTACAGGACACTTAAGCCTTGGTCAGAACTGGTCCATATATCTTATGCACAGAAAGGAAATTTAAGACTTGTGAAAACAAAGTGACTCATTCAATACAAATCTAAATTTGCTTTAGGTATTGACCACTACTGACCTGTTGTTGTTAAGGGCCATCAAGTCAGTTCTGACTTACAGCAACCTGCATAGGGTTTCCTAGGAGTGGTTGGTGAATTTGAACCACCGACTTTGCAATCCAGTGCATTACCCCACAGCACCACATCAGGACTCCTACTGAACTGTAATCTTGGCTAAATAAGAAAATGCTTTGCTTTATAAAGTGATGGGTAGGCAGTTGGACAATTCTCTTGGCAGCTAGCTAATTGTTCTGCTATGGCTTTGTCACCTAGACCAGGCAGAGGTCTGGCACCCTGGAGTGGTGGGGGGGGCAACTCTAGAACTCCATGACAGGTACCCTAAACAGAACTGGGTAGGAGTGAGTGATGGGTAGAACTTGGGGTAGGGGAAGACAGGTAATCAGAAAAAAACCACGAGGCAGAACAATTACATTCTCCCTGGAACTTGAATCTGGAGCAGAATGACAGAAAGATGAAAATGGTTAACACTAGATTCCACTTTCAGTAATAATGACAGTTCCCTAAGAACTTGTCCTTTCATTAATAGTTCCTGTTGCTGAGGCCCCACCCCTTACTTTGTTCTGATTCCAGTCCCACTGAGCGGATTCTCCAGCCCTCTCTTTAATCCCATGAGCTCTGCCACATCCTTCCAGAAAATTCAGTCCAATGTATCCTGCCACATTAGCCAGGGTGATTTCTGTTACTTTCACCCAAAGCACACTTTATACTAAAAGCTTGAAAAATGAAAGCAGGAAATGAGCAACCACCAAGAGCCAAGACCCACTGGTCCAGGAGAATGGTTCAGATCCTAAAGGCAGACCCTGACCGGGTGCCCACTGCATGCAACATTAAAAGGAGCCCTCAAAAGAGAGAGAACAGGTCCATTCCTGCTTTGAAACGCAGGAACCACTCTATGTCTTAGATTCATGGGCAGTACAATATGAAGCATTATCAACCTTGAATCTTACTGGTGTAAATAAAATACAATATGACAACTCAAGTCTTCATTCACAAAGTGAGTATTCTCATTTTGACCAAAGACAGGAAAGAATGTAAGAAAGGTAGGTATAGTTTATCCCTAGGATGATTTGAGAGTTAGGTTGTTGTTGTGAAGTGCCGTCAAGTCATTTCCAAGTCATAACAACCCTGCATAGGATTTCCAAGGAGCAGCTGGTGGATTTGAATTGCTGACCTTGTGGCTTGCAGTACAGTGCTGATTGTAAGAATTATTTACTCATTCACTAACAAGTGTATATTAAACTCCTACTTCATGGAAATATTTGTGCTGGAGATTGGGACTAGAAAGATGACTAAGTCCCTGGTCCTGTTTATGGGTTTCATAAAGACATGAAGTACAGAAGCGTAAAAATTGCTTTCAACCAAGAAAGTCAGGAACAACCATGGAGAGAGGAGCTGGGATCAGAGATGTTCCTGGAAAGAGAGGGAGGGTGTCACTGACAGCAATTTCAGATGCAGATGCACAGACAAAAGAGAAAGTGACAGGTGGCCTGATGTGGCCAGTTTACCTGCAGGCTGGAGAAGGTCAGCTGATGTCTGCCTGCAGAACGCCAGACTGGGAAGTCTGGCTTTGATCTATGTTCAACAGAGGGCCAGCAAGGACTTGGAGCTGGAGAGAGACTTGATGAAAGCGATATTGTACAGACTTCTCTGGCAACCATGTTCAGAGCAGATGGGAGAGGAGGAGAGTCCGAGCATGGCTCAATCAGCTTGGAGGTTATTGCAATGGCCCAAGCAGGACCCATCCCCTGAATAACAAGGAGAAATGAAAAAGAAGGAAAGAGATGAAAATCCTGACAGGGGAAAGGTTGAGAGGTCGGGCATTGAAAAGGAAATGGTCTGGGAGAGAGAGGGTGAGCCAAGGAAACCTGCAAGCTTGCGTCAGGAAGAGGCATTAAGTGGGATAAAGGAGGAAAACGCAAGGTCCAGGTCCTGGAGGAAGATGTTTCCTTAAGGTCCTGGCTGATCAAAATGAGCCTCATGAACCTGAACCGGTGCATAAAGAGAATTACAACCCGGAGGTCAAGGGAAGGAGGAAGAGGAATGACCACTCCTTAAACCCAGGGGCGCAAACCCAACCCCAAGCCAAGGCCTTCATCTGATTGGTTCTGGCCTGGTTTCTAGGCTGCCTCTGACTCCTACCCCAGGATTAATGTTAGCCCAAGACAATTGATAGTGCCAACCTCTATTCATTTCAGCGAGAAATATTCACCCTCCAAGATTTAAGCCTGAATAAGACACTCACAAAAGTACACCATGCATTGTCCCAAATTGTGTCCACATAGCATCTCTCAAGGGAGGCCAGCAGCCCAGTCAAGTCCCTTTTCATCATTCCCATCATGAAAGGGTAACTCAGGCCCATACTTCCCACCAGACACACTATAGTCAAGGAGCTCTGGTGGCGTAGTGGTTACGAGTCCGACTACTACCCTTAAGGTCAGCAGTTCGAAACTACCAGCTGTTCTGCAGGAGAAAGATGAGGCTTTCTGCTTCCGTAAAGATTTACAGCCTCGGAAACTCTATGCAGGCTCACCGCGAGTCGCAACCGACTCCATGGCACACCCCCACCCCCACCACCACCACCATGCTGTCGTCTTCTATTCACCTCCTGGAAGCAAAAGTTCAGACAAAAACAGACACACAGACAGATGCATGCATGCACACACTCAGCATTCATACATAAATGCCAAACCCCACTCTTCTTGTTGTTAGGTGCCATCGAGTCAGTACCGACCCATAGCGACCCCATGCACAGCAGAACAAAACACTGCCCGATCCTGGGCCAACCTCACTACTGTTGCCACGCTTGAGTCCATCGATGCTGCCACTGGGCCCACTCTAAAAGAAGTAATAATAATAATTTTCAGCTAGGGAATATATTCCCATCACATTTAGTGGAGAACAGTTTGCTTTGTCTCTGTGAGGGAACAGTACTGCCCCTATGCCCAAACAGAGTACAAAAGGGAACTCAGCCCTGATGTGAAGCCTCCTGTAGTCAACACTTCTCTGAGAACACTGAGGTGTTCTAGAATCCCAGGTGTGGTAATGCCAGGCACCATTCGTTCTAGGCGGTAGAATTACTTTGCTGTTGTTGTGAAGCGCCGTCGAGTCTATTCCGACCAGTAGCCACCCTGTATAGGGTTTCCAAGGAGCAGCTCATCTCAAACATATTTCCCTTTGCATTGTGCTGGAAAGAAATTTGGGGCCAGGAATTAAAATAGAAGCATGTTTTCTCTTCCTTTAAAAAAAAAAAAAAAAGTTGGAAAAGTAATCATTTTTGTTCTCTCTGATTTCGATAAAGGTGAGAGATAAGGAAGGAGTCTATCTGAAAGAAACGTTAGTTGATTGGTAGTTTGGTTGGTTTGCTTGTAACTGTTTGTTTCCAGGCTGTAGATTCACTGGGACCCAGAAAGGTCAAGTGACTTGCCCAAGGTCACATGACTAGCAGAATTGGAATCCTGTGGCTTTGACACTTAGTAAATAATTTTGCCTCCTTTCCATTACCTGGGTCATTACCTTGAAGACCACACACATACACACACACAAACACAATCAGGCTCCCAGAATAAATTAAATAGACTCTGGGGTGACTCTTCATACCATCAGTCACAGCATCACAGGTGGGGAGCTCTTTAAAGGTTGTTAGCAAGCTAATGAATTATATAATGGTTGCTAAATAATTCCCGGGGCTAAGGAAAGCTCCTGAAATGCACACTTTTGTTTGACAAAGATTAAGTTAAAACCATATGGTGTGGTGCCCTTGACAAGCCAGAAACACTGCTCTTCGTCCTGAGAACATTTGCTTCCAGAAGAACCTGTGGAGAGGAAAAGCCAAGGTTACCCAAGGAGGCCTGATAAAAACACTCCAATCAAGTGACTAGAGGATGAAAGCCATTTCTGATTTAGCACTAAGCTCTGTCCAGGCCCTGGACCACCAGCAGTGGTCATTCATCAGGCACTAATGAATCATGCCAGTACTCATCTGTCAATCTGTGGTGGTTTGTGTGTTGCTGTGTTGTTGGAAGCTGTGACACCAGGATTTCCAATCTCAGTAGAGTCGCTGATGGTGAACAGGTGTCAGCAGAGCTTCCAAATTAAGAAAGACTAAGCAGAAAGACTTGGTGGTCTATCTCTGAAAAATGACCGTTGGAAACCTAATGACCAGCAGCAGGACATTATCTGATATAATGCCAGAAGATGAGCCCCTCAGGTTCGAAGGCACTCAAAAGACGGCTGGCAAGAGCTGCCTCTTCAAAGTAGAGTCTACCTTAATGATGTGAATGGAGTAAAACTTTCAGGACCTTCATTTATTGATGGAGCAAAACTCAGAATGAGAAGAAAGAGCTGCAAACATCTATGTCAGAACATAGAAATTGGAAGTTATAAAAAACGAAATGGAACACACAAAGATCAATATGCTAGGCCACTGTCGACCATTTTGCATCAGGTAAACATATGGTCTAACTATGCTGGGAATGACAAATTGAAGCGGAATGGCATTGCATTCATCGTCAAGAAGAACACTATAAGCTCTACCCTGAAGCAGTACTCTGTCAGTGGTAGGATATTATTCATATGCCTACAAGGAAGACCAGTTCATATGACTATTATTCAAATTTACATACCAACCACAAATACCAAACATGAAAAAAATGGAAGATTTTTACCAACTTCTGCAGTCTGAAATTAATCAAACATGTAATCAAGATACATTGATAATTACTGGTGATTGGAATGTAAAAGATGAGAACAAAGAAGGATCAACAATTTTAAATATGACCTTGGTAAGAGAAACAACCCAGAGAGCACGTGATAGAATTTTGAAGACAAATGATTTATTCAAGGAAACACCTTTTTTCAACAATACACAGCTACTATACATGTGGGCATCCCTTGATGGAATGCACAGGAATCCTATCAACTATATCTGTGAAAAGAGTAGATGGAGAAGACCAATGTCTTCAGTCAGAAAAAGTCTAGGAGCTGACTATGGAAGAGACCATTCATTCCCTCCTAGATTTAGAGATCATCTCAAGAACAGATTTGATGCAATGAACATTAGTGACTGAAGACCCGATGAGTTGTGGGTTGATATGAAGAACATCAAGCATGAAGAAAGCAAAAGGCCATCAAGAAGACAGGAAAGAAAGAAAAGATCAAAATGGATGTTAGAAACTTGCTCTTAAACATAAAATAA
>NW_006408610.1:8672480-8688613 GCF_000296735.1 Chrysochloris asiatica | reverse complement strand
CTTGGAAACCCTATACAGGGTCACTATGAGTTGGAATTGATTCGACAGCACTTAACAACAACAATACGCAAAATATTAAACAACACAGAAAGCATCAAAAGAAAATGTGATTTGATCAGTTCTCCAAATTACATTTTGAAATTTAAAACAAAGAAAGAAAATGTAAGGCATACACAGTCGTGTACCAAAAAGAACTGGTCAACATTCAATAATTTCAGGAGGTAGACCATGAGCAAGAACTATTGGTTTTAAAGGCAGAAGTCCAAGCTGCACTGAAGGCATTGGTGAAAAACAAGCTTCAGCAATTGACATCACACCAACTGAGATGTCTCAACAAATAGATGCAGCACTGGGGGTGCTCACTCATTTACGCCAAGAAATTGCAAAAAAAAAAAACAAAAAACCTATCTGGTCAATGACTCCTCATGACCATTCCAAAGGAAGAAAAGCCAACAACCTGCAATATGCAGATGATGCAATCTTGCTTGTTGAAAGTGAAGAAAACTTGAAGCATTTACTGATGACGATCGAAGAATACAGTCTTCAGTATGTATTACTACTCAATGTAAAGAAAACAAAAATTCCTAACAACTGGACCAATGAGCAACATCATGATAAATGTAGAAAAGATTGACATTATCAATGATTTCATTTACACCAAACTGTCCTTCCACATCTCTCTATATCCCTGGTGTCTGCCCCGCCATAGCCTCGGTTTCCTTCTAGGTTCGACAAGCCCTACTGTGATGCTCTAAGGAGCCATCCAGAATCATCAAAGCTATGAAAGGAGAGTCTGACGTAAGGAGTGCCAAGATCCATTTTTCTATTGGTTTGGGCCACAAAGGAAACCAGTTGCCATCAAGTTGGCTCTGACTCATGGTGTAGTGCTGTGTTCCATAGGATTTCCAATGGTTGGCTTTTCAGAATATTGCCAGGATTTTCTTCCTAAGCACTCAAGTCTCCACAAAGAAGGCCAGGCAGCTGGATTTTGCTACAGAGGGTCTGTTTGTCCCTCAGGTGGCATTCTGGTTAAAATTAGTCCTTTTCTTTTCCCCATTTTTTTCAGTAAATATACTTTCTCTTCAGCTTTGAGTCCTCCTATAACATCACCCGGAGTCCTGATGTGGTGCTGTGGGTTAATGCACCAGACTGCAAAGTAGTTTGAACTGCAAGGTCAGCGGTTCAAGCTCACCAGGTGCTCCTTGGAAACCCTATACAGGATCGCTATGGGTCGGAACCGACTCGATGGCACTTTACAATAACAATAACATCATCCAGGGTCCTGGTGTGGACAAGCACTGAACTGCTAACAATGAGGTTGGTGGTTCAAACCCACCAGTCGTTCTTTGGAAACCCTATACAGGATCGCTATGAGTGAAATCTGACTCAATAGCACTCAAGAACAGACATAATATAATGAATTCTTCTGCATGTTCCTTATTCATAGTCCAGCTTTTGCATGCATGGCTTAGGTCAGGTAGCTTACCGGATGGTCACACAGCTAGCGAGCATTTGAGCTGAAATGGGCCTGGATCAGTATGTTTCTAAAGTCTCTCTCCTGAAACAGCCTACGCTTCACTCATGGCTCAGAGTGTCCAAGATTCCTCCTGGCCAGAGGACACAATTGTATATATCCCACCAAGATATTCCAAGAGGCATCTAGGGACAAGATGTGGACAGCCATGAGTGGGAGAAAATCCCATTACCAGGAAAGAAGGCTGAATGTTTTCCCTCTCCCTGAGGAATTCTGAGGAGAGGATGAACAAATAGAAGGTCTGAAAAGAGAACACCTGTAACTCTTCACTCACTTTCCAGTTGATAGAGGTCACTACACACACACACACACACACACACACACACACACACACTGTGGCTGTAACCCATGGCATCCCAACTCTCAGACCCAGGCCTTAGAGCCTCTGAAACTAGTTACCATCAAGTCAATTCTGATTTATGGCAACCCCATGCATGTCAGAATAGAACTAGGCTCCATAAAGTTGTCAATGACTGATTCTTCAGAAGTAGATCACCAAAACTTTCTCCTGAAGCACCTCTTGGTGGTCTTGAACCTCCAACCTTTTGGTTAGCAGCTGAGCATGTTACTATCTGCACCTTCCAGGGCCCTATTCCTCTCCATACAGAAATGTCTGTGGTCTCTTACCCAGCCAGCACTCCTCCACCCCAGTCATAGAAATCCCCTCAATAGGGTCTTGACTTCAGGCAGAAGAGAGTCCTCTGCACAGAGGGGAGCAGACCAGTTGTGAATTCTAAAGATGGGGTCACTGGAAGACCTGACACGAGGTCCCTGAACCCCATCTATCTACAGGTGAGGGACATAGGCTAGAAATTAGGCACAGTTTACAAAGTCCCACAAAGCCTTGGTTGTCACATTCCATTCCATAAGAGTCTCCAAGGAGGCATCTCAAGGGTGCTACAGGGTGTGAAGAGTTTCTGGGGGACACCAATGCTTAACGGGGTTGGCTACTAACCTAAAGATTGGGGTTTGAGTGCTCACAGAGGCACCTCTGAAGAAAAGCTTGGGGGTCTACTACTAAACAGTCATTGAAAGCAATCTCTGCCACACAAAGAGTTGCCGTGGCCCATGGCTACTGGTTGTTGCTTCTTAACTGGGTGTGAAGGAGGCTGAGCAGTCTCACCAGTGCCTCCTCCCACCCACTGCCCTCGGAGCAGTTACACTTTTATCTGGTTTGTATGTTACTGAGATTCCAGCTGGGACACCTGGCCCATGAGAGCTAGCTGGCATTTCTCAAGCCCTCAGTTTTACAGCCCAAGAAGCTTTTGCCAGGTTCTGTGAATTCCCGGATCTTCCTGCCATGAACTACTGAATCTGGGGGGCTGTCCTTAACACATTGAAACAATGGATACACCAAAGTGAGGACAATTCTCCCTTTTCCATAAAACAAATAAGCAAATTCACATGCCCAATCATTCTTACCCACACCTGGATTTACTGAAGGCTCATTTCTTCCTGTAGCAACTTGAAAGGCTGTCTCTTTGCTGTACTCTCGGGTCCTCTCTGGCCTCTCTGACCAGCTGCACCTCTTGGCATCTGTTTACTCGGTGTTCATCTCACAACCTCCACTGGTTCCTGCCTTGCATCCTTTCCCTGATGCCTGGTCCCTCCACTCGCCTTCTCACCCTCAGAAGCAGCAGAGATGCTCCCCTTGTAGCATTCATGCCACATTCAAGCACAAATTTTTCAAGCATCTCTTCTAGAAAGAACCATTCTTGGATACTGCTTCCACTGCAACCTCTTTATCAAAGTATCATTCCTCTTTTTATCTGTAGAGATATGTGTGTGCATGTGTGTGTATCTGTGTGCCTCTGTGTGTATGCATTCTACACATTTGTATAGAAAGACACTGTCTCTTTTTTTAGCCAACATAGGTTAGGCAGACAGTAGATATTTTTTATCCAATTTCATAAAGAAGTGATACCATATATAAAAATGTCTTCAAAATGGATCAAAGTCCTAAATGTAAAAGCTTGTTGTTGTTAAGTGCCGTCGAGTTGGTTCCGACCCATAGCGACCCTGTATAGGGTTTCTGAGGAGCAGCTGGTAAGCTTGAACTGCCGACCTTGCAGTTCAAACAGCTTTGCAGTCTGGCACATTAACCCACAGCACCACACCAGGACTCCAAGAACTATTAAATTCCTAAAAGGGCACATAAACATAAACAACGTGACTTTGGGTTAGGCAACAGTTTGTTAGAATGACACATAAGACCAAGCACAATAGTAAAAACAGGTAAGTTGTACCTCATCCAAATTAGAAACTTTTTTAAGGTGATCAGTGAAGGAACTAGAATTCAAATGTTGGTTTGGTAGCCTGTGTGGACACGGATTTGTCTGAGTCCCTACTTTCTTCTGAGTAGAGATCTAGGAATGGAACTGCTAAGTCCTATGGTTAGTTCTATGTTTACGTTTTTGAGTACCACCAAACTGTTTTTCAGAGCAGGTGCACCATTTTACATTCCTACCAACCATGTCCTAATGTGGCGCTGTGGTATAATGCACCGCACCACCGGGTCAGGGATTCAAATGCACCAGTTGCCCCTTGGAAACCCTACAAATTTTCACTATGAGTTGGAAGCGACACAATGGCACTTAACAACAACTACATCAACCAGCAATGTACACGGGTTCCAATTTCTCCCCATCTTCACCAACACTTGCTATTTTCTGTTTCTTATTTCTTGTTATTATTATTACAGTCATCCTATTGATGGTGTTCTGGTGTGGTGCTATAGGATCAACATTGGACTGTTAACTACAAGGTTGACAGTTCAAACCCACCAGTCACTCCTCAAACTCTATACAAGGTTGCCATGAGTCAGAACCAACTCAACTACACTTACCAATGCTAGTTGTGAAATGGTACCACATTGTGGTTTAGATTTGCATTTCACTAATGACTGATTTGAGCTTCTCTTCATGTCCTTGCTAGCCATTTATAGGTTTTCTTTGGAGAAATGTCTATTCAAGTCCTTTGCCCATTTTTGAAATCAGGTTGTTTTTCTTTTTATTATTGAATTTTAAGTGCTCTTTACATATTCTGGATATTAGACCTTTATTAGATATACAACTAAAAAGTATTTCTCCCATTTTACAGGTTGCTTTTCATTGTATTTATAATATTTTTTGATGCACAAAAGTGCATTTTTTGATGAAGTCCAGTTTATCTATTTTTGTTGTCATATTTATGAATCCATTGACAAATCCAAGATCATGAAGATTTACCCCTAGGTTTTCTTCTAAGAATTTTATGGTTCTAGCTCTTAAATGTAAGCCAACGATCCACTTTGAGTTCATTTTCACATATGGTGTGAGGTAGGGATCCAACTTCCTTCTTTTTGCATGTGGATATCCAGTTATCTTAGCCCCATTTGTTTGAAAGACAGTTCTTTCTCTATTAAATTAACTTACTATTGTCAAAAATCAGTTAGCCATAGATGTGTGCACTTATATCTGGACATTCAATCCTATTCGACTGACCTATATCTCTATCCTTATGTTGTTATTGTTTAGAGCCATTGAGTCGATTCTGACTCATAGAAACCCTATATAGGATTTCCAAGGAGGGGCTGGTAAATTTGAACCGCTTACCCTGTGGTTAGCAGTGTTTATCCTACAACATCACACTAGGACTCCATCATTAGACTAGTACAATTATGTTTTTATTAGTATGTCTCTGTAATAAGTTTTAAAATCAGGGAAACCTCCAAGTTTATCTTCTTTCTCAAGATTGTTTTGACTATTTGGGGCCCCTTGTAATTCCATATGAGTTTAAGGATTAACTTTTCCATTCCTGCAAAGAAAAAGAAATGTTGATAATCGTTATGTTGAATCTGGAAAGGGGAAGGCCAAAGAGGAATACTCTTGGGAGGACTCTACTGATCGGAACTCATAAACATTACTTTGACTCACATCCTGTTGGAGATAATTTAATCACAGAGCCCCATCTGATTTTAAGGGTGTCTGGGAAATACAGTTCCCCCTGTTTGTGCTCAAAAAGGAAAGAATAAGTTTTGATGAAGAGCCAGCATCCTTTGCTACAGTTAAGAAAACAAAGAGCAGATAGTGGGGCATCTGACCTAGCATCTGAGTACAAGAAGTGTTTCCCAGAGGGAGCAGCATTGGAGCTAAGACTAGAAGGAAAGAGAGCCAGTAACTTAGGCCATGGAAACATGACTCAGGCACAGAGGAATGAAGAAGCTTGACAACAAAGAAAACCTGAAAGATAGCATTACCAAGAGCTCTGTAGGCCAAGGAGAGAGTGACATGAAATGAGATTGGAGAAGTAGGTAGGTACATAAAGGATTTTGATCTTGTTTCAGAATCAACCTCTCAAAGCTTTTAGGGGGCTGGGAGAGTGTGATGACATTATCTAATATACATCTAAAAAGCCACCAGAGCACAATGACTGCTGAACACTAAATGGATGAAAGAGAACCAAAAGTGGATATGAGTAGGCTAGATTGGAAGTCATTGTATTTATCCCAGCCTGAGATGAAGGTGGCTTGAACTAAGGTGGTCTTTGTGAAAATAAAGAAAAGTAGTCAGATTTGGGATGTATTTTGGAGGTTGTTGTTGTTGTTGTCAGGTGCCATCGAGTCGGAACCGACTCATAGCGATCCCATGCACAGCAGAATGAAACAATGTCTGATCCTGGGCCAACCTCACTACCGCTGCCACACTTGAGTCCATCAATTATGCCACCTGGCTGATCCATCTCGTTGGGGGTCTTCCTCTTTTTCTCTGACCCTCCACCCTACCCAGCATTTTGGAGGTAGAATGTCCTAAATTTGATTGTTAATTGATTGTGGAGGATAGAATATAATACTGTCAAGGATAATCCCAGGCATGAATTGGGCTGGATTGGGGATTCGAGGGAGAAATTCTGAACTCAGTTTTGGACTTGCTCATTTAGACATGCCTACATTCAAGAAAAAAAAAACGCCGAGTAGGCTGTAGGATTTATGGTGTAGGGCTCAGAAGAGGTCTGGACTAGGGAAATAAATTTGGTATTCATTAGCAAATGGATGGAATTTGAAACCATGGGAGTATAATGAGATCACTTATAAAAGAAGGACAAAATGAGAAGAGAAGATGGCCCAGGACCAAGCCCTGTGGACTCCAACTATTAAAAGTAGGTAGGAAAACTCCCCAGAGACTCAGAAGGATTGGTCGGAAAGTGAAGAAGAAAAACAAGATAGTACAACTTTGTAAAAGCCAAAGAAAAAGGACATTTCATGAAGGAGGAAGTGCTTGACAATATGAAAGGATACTGAACAGTCAAGAAAGACAAAGTCTGATGGTTTGAATGGGTAAAAGAGGGGAAATAATGTTAAGATGTTTGGCTGTCTTTTGAATATTGGTTTCCCTTGACTGCTATTGTAAAATAGACACTTGAGGGGGAGAGAAAGGAATAGCCAGAAATGTCACCATAGAAAGCTTGTAAGTCTGTCTTCAGCCTAGCACTGATCAGAACACCTAAAATATGGCTAAACGTGTACAGTGAAGGAGGCTTCCTGCGGAGCCTCTGCATTACATAAGACCACAGGTGGAATCATGATCCCGATTCAGAATCTTCTGAGGTGGGAAATTTCCACTTGAAGGACAAGCAGACCAGCCTGGAGTAGCTTGAAGAACAGAAAATACGTCTGTTCTTTGATTTTTCCTGCTGGTCACAAGAAAGACCAGCAGGAAAAATAAAAAACAATAATGGCAGTCTGATTGACTACTACAAGAACAAGCAAGTTGTTCACCAGGGGGCCATCCAGGCAAGCGGTCGGGTACCCGCAGAGCAAACACCCTTCCAAGATTGAGACTCAAGGGGAATACATGAGCAGGCATGTGGTCTTGCTGGTGACTATGTTGGTCACTGATTAGAGGAAGTGGAGGAAAAACAACAATGAAGTTGTGAGCTAAGTCCGACCATGGTTCAATAGACTCCTGCCAACATGGATTGAGACAATAAATAAGTAAAAAATGCATTGGCTGTGGGGATAAAAAGAAAGAAAGAAAGATGAAGCCTGAAAATCATCCCTTGGATGAAACAAACCAGAGATAACTGACAGTATAGATGGTGAAGGAACCCTGGTGAGGCACGGTAGGATAAAGCAATGGACCGAAAGTGTGGTTTGAATCACAAGGTTGACAGTTCAAACCCATTGGCAGCTGTTCGGAAACCCTACTCAATGTTGGAACTGACTCAATGGCACTTAACAACAACAGAAAATAGGCGATGAAAATTGAAGCTTTTTTTTCTTTAAATGTTCTTTATAGTGCTTTTGTTGAGAATGTGTACAGCGAAACATAAAACAATTCAACAGTTTCGATACATAGATCTCAATAATATTGATCACATTCAACCAATTATAAAACCACTCTCCTCATCCTTCTCTGACTTGTTCGCCCTCATGAAAATAAACTCAGTGGTCCCTAAGGTTCTGATCCAATCTATTAGCTGCAATTGTCGATGTGATCCTATAGAGAGAGTGGAGACTGAAGCATTTTGAAGAGCAAAGCCCATCAGTCACAACTCTTTATTAAGCTGTGAAAAGCACATTTCTGGACACTCTGGGCACAACAGAAACCAGACCGACAAGGCCCTGCCACCCAATAGCCTACAAGCTCATGAGAGGAAAGCAAGAATACATTTGACTACAGTTAAGGATTGTATTGTGTCTCCCCAAAAAGTGTGTTGTAAATCCTAACCTGTATTCTTGTGGTTGGGAGCACAATGACTCCGTATCATAAGCACGGGACTGTGAACCACGAGGTTGGCAGTTTGAGCCCTCCAGCCACTCTTTGAGAGAAAGATGAGGCTTTCTGCTCCTGTAAAGCTTAACAGCCTTGTTAAGAGTTTGTCATATGGAGTCGCTATGAGTCTGAACAACTCCATGACACTTAACAATAACAATTACACCTGTGGCTATAACCCTGTGTGGGGATGGATCTTCTTTGTTATGTTAAAGGGACACTATTAGTGTAGGGTGTATTTTTAGATGCTCTCTGTTGATCTATAAAAGGATCAGACTAAGGGAGCAGATATGGGGAGCGAGAATAGTAAAACCACATGAAGACTGTCCAGGAGAAGAAGCCCAGAAGAGACAAGGGCCTTCCTCCGGCTTCAACAGAGAGAACACCTTCCCCAGAGCTGGTTCCCTACGTGATTGAGCCGGTTCCCTATGTGATTTAACTGGTTCCCTACGTGATTCAGCCGGTTCTCTATGTGACTCAGCCAGTCCCCTACGTGATTCAGCCGGTTCCCTACGTGATTATCAGTCCAGTGCTGATCTTACAGCACCACACCAGGAGCCCAGCCTACTAAACTGTGAAGAAATGTGGTATTTCTGTCATAGGAGGACTAGGCAGCCAGAACAGCTTCTCACCTAGAAGAGAAAGGTGAGATTTAGCTCTAGAGGGGTTAGGCAACAGAGTGGATTCCCTAAGATAGAACTGAACGTGTGTGGGAGACGTGGCCATGGCCAGGACCGGGAACATATGACAAGTGGAATAATAGCCTTCTAGAGATGTCCCTGTCTTCATCCCCAAAACCTTATGTGGCCAAAGAGGCTTTTCAGATGTAATTAAGTGAATAATCTTGAGATGGGGAGATTGTCCTGGTGGGCCCAATGGAATTGTAAGAGTCCGTATAAGGACAATAGGAAGGCAGGAAAGGCAGAGAGGGAGATGTGATGAGAAGCAGAAGAAAGGAAGGGAGGGAGGGAGAGAGAGGAAGAGATGTGCAGATACTGCCGGTTGTGAAGACGAAGGAAGAGGCCATCGTCCAAGAATGCAGGTGACCACTAGATACTGGAGAAGACAAGGCAAGGAAGGAATTCTTCCCTAGAATTTCCAAAATGAGCAAAACTCGGCCAACATTTTCATTTTAACCCTGTAAGACTCATTGTAGATTTTTTATCTCCAGAACTATAAAATAATAAATTGGCATTATTTTAAGTCAGTATTGCTGTTGTTGTTTATAAGTGCCATCAGTATGTTCCCACTCATAGCAATCCTGTGTAGGGTTTCCAAGGAGTTGCTACTGGGTTTGAAGTGTCAACTTTTCGGTTAGTAGTCCAGTGCTTACCCTACAGTGCCATACCAGGACTGCTCATTAGTGGTCATTTGTTTCAGCAGCAACAGGAAAGGAGTACAGATTTTAGTATCTGGAAGTGAGGTCTTCTGTAACAGACATCTGTAACGGAAGCAATAGCTGTGGAATTAGGAATTTATCAGAGACTGGTTGCAGTGATGGACCAGGAAGGGGACACCAGGTCTCATGTGAGCTGGAGGGAGTCCTGTAGTTGGGGCTTGAGAGTCCATGTCCCCTCAAGTCAGGTGGCGAGGGCTGCCACTGAGAACAGCAGCAATGGAACTGGGACCCAAGCAAAGCTGCTTGGAACCCTCCTGGGAACTGAAACTCCCATGATCATGGGGCAGTGAGCTCAGTGACCCCACCCCACCCTGAGCACCCACAGAGGTCTTGCAAAATGTAGTCATTGGTTAGCTTCTCAAGCTTACCGGGCTGAGTAAGCCACTCCCAGGATGTATGTTCCAAAGGCAGTTCAGGTGCGGGAGCACAGCTCCCAAGCTCTTTCAGAATAGCATTCTCACCCCCCATAGGATGGTAGCAAGGCAGGGCCATAACCACATCACAGAGATGGGAAGAGGCCAGCCTCAGTCTGTAGCCTGGTTCTGCACTTATGAGCTGGGTGACGCTGGACAAGACCCTGGATCTGTGTGACCTCAGTGTTCTCTACAGCTGAATGGGACCAGTCAATTGGACTCTGTCCACTCAGAAGAGAACAGTTTGTGGTGGGAAGGTTCTCAGGCTCCTGGTCCCCTCCAGAGCCGCCCAGGTTACTCACTGTGGGTGAGCCCCTCCACACCCAACTGTTCCCACTCTCTCAGCCGCTAGCTGCAAATTGGTTCACATGATGAACACAAGCTGCCCAAACCACTCATAAGATGGCTAGAGAAAAAGCAATTAAATGCTTTCTTAATTGTGGGATGGCAAGAGGTTAATGAGTTACTATAAAAACCAGTCCCTGCCATCTGGTAGTTGTCACCAAAGCCCGCATGCAGAGAGTGATCCCAATTTGTAAGACACAGTGACGGGATGGCTCCCAGACAGGAGGAGAGATAGAGGCAGGAAGTATTGCGGCTGAGGGACCCGGGCTCCAGAACCCAGACAGCATATCCCGGCAGGTGCCCAGACACCCAATACTGCAAAGGGTGCTCCAAACCAAGCTGCAGGAAAATCAGACAGGGAGTCAAAATAACCCATCAGTTAAACACTATTTTTCTCTGGGATGTAGCTTGAGTGACGGAGAACCACTTTGCTTGTTAAGAGCCAGGAGAAGAAAGGAGAGTGACAAAGAGGGAAACGAGTCAAGACCAAGACAGGGGCAGACAGAGAGGATACAGACAGAGGCAGAGACTGACGGACCCTGTGAAGACAAATAGAAATAAACCATAGAGGACAGAGAGACGTAAGAGAAACGAACAAGAATGGAAAGACCAGGAGATGAGAAGTGACCGGTATAGACAGGCTGCGGACGCAAGAATCACATGAAAGATGAAAGAGCAGGTATTTTCCAGAAGTGGAAAGAGGAACAAACTTCCAAGGGTTTTCTTCTGCTCTGTGCAAGCTTGTTGTCATGAATTGAATTGTGTACCCCAAAAAATCTGTGCTGTCAAATCCTAACCTCTGTGCCTCTGGTTATAATCCCTGTTGGGAAGGGGCTGTGGAAACTGAGATAGGATGAGTAGTGTGTATCTTGACAATCTGTTTGGAAATATAAAGAGAGCAAACTTAGTGGATTCCAATCTGGCCTGTTAACCCTAAAGACAGCAGTTTGAATCTCTCAGTCACTCCTGAAGCGAAAGATAATGCTTTCTGCTCCTGTAAAGAGTTACATCTCTAGAAACCCTATACAGTGGCTATGAGTCAGAACTGACTCTATGGCACACCACCCCCACCACCAAACATGCCAGCCAAAGAGATGGGAGAAAGAAACCTACCAAACCACATGAAGGTCACCCAGGAGAAGAAGCTTGAATGACGCAAGGACCTTCCTAGAAGCCAGCAGAGAGAAGGAAAGCCTTCCCTTGGAGCCGGCTCCCTGAGTTCAGACTTCTAGTCTCCTTGTTGTTGTTGTTAAGTGCCATCAAATCGGTTCTGACCCATAGTGGCCCTGTATAGGGTTACCAAGGAGCAGCTGGTGAGTTTGAACACCCGGCCTTGCAGTTCAAACCCACTTTGCAGTCCCACACACTATACCCACAGCGCCACACCAGGACTCCTCTAGCCTCCTAAACTGGGAGAAAATAAACTTGTGTTTGTTAAGGCCACTCATCTGCGGTAGTTGTGTTACAGCAGCACGAGACAGCTAAGACACTTTTCTTCTCCAATGTTCCACAGTTCCTAGGAGCCATCAAGAGAAATAGTCCTTCTCCCTCGATGAATGCAAAGAAGGGTCACTCAATATGGTGAGCCTTTTCTGTCCCAACCACCATAAACACAAAAACACATGTTTACAGATACGCACACATACCCATATACACATATATTGTATGCATACATACAAGCACATACACATGCACAAATACACCAAAGGAGCCCTGATGTTCTCACCACCCTCCACCCCCATCCCAGGAGCATCCCCTTCTCACCAACCAAGGAGGGATGGCAGCATGCAGAGAGGCACTGTGCTTCAAGCTATCTGTCCCTTCAGCCCAGCCCCAGCTTGTGTCAGGTCACAGAGGCCCTGTCATCAGTCCTAAAACCAGCATAGGTGGGTGCCATCCCAGAAAGTCCATACATTCCCAGGGTTATAGCTCACTGGTTTCCCTCTCTGTGGTTTTGTAAGAACCCCTTTCTGGATCTTCTAGGATTTGACTGTGCATGGCCTCCAGGACAGGACTAGACGTCAATCATGCACTACCCAGGACTCTGGTAGTTCCCTCTCCCCAGGTAGGTTCTAACTGACCAGATGAGCAATTCATCAACCTGTTATAGGGAAAGGATTGGCTCCTCCTAGTCTCAGTAATTCTGGTAATGCAGTGGGTTACTAGTTGGGCTTCCAAACATAATGTCATTAGTTCAAATCTCTCAGCCACTCTCATAGGAGAAAAAAGAGGCTTTCTACTCCTATATATACAGGGTCACTATGAGTCGGAGCTCTGGTAGCTTAGTGGTTACGAATCTGGCTGCAAACCACAAGGTCAGCAGTTCGAAACTACCAGCTGCTCCGTGGGAGAAAGATGAGGCTTTCTGCTCCCGTAAAGATCTACAGCCTCGGAAACCTTGTACAGGGTCGCTATGAGTTGGAACTGACTCCACAGCACATAACAACAACAACATGAGTCGGAACTGACTCCACTGCAAACCACCACCACCATTCTCACTTTGGAGTCCCTGGGTGGTGCCAATAAGGTTGGCTGCTAACTGAAAAGTTGTACATTAAAACAAGCAAGATTGTGTCATCTGCATATTGCCAGTTGTTAATGAGTCTTCCTCCAATTCTGTGCCACACTCTTCGTCATATAATCTAGCTTCTCAGATGTTTTGCTCAGCATACAGATTGAATACATTTGGTGAAAGGATGCAACCCTGGCACACATCTTTCCTGATTTTCCTGACTTTAAACCATGCCCTATCCCCTCATTCTATGCACAGTTTCAACATGAGCACGGCAGCTAAGTGTTCTGTGATTCCCATTCGTCACAATGTTCTCCATTACACCTCTGGAACCTGAGAAAGGGAACTCGTAAAAACCATCCTAAAAGTGGAGTCTCTAAAAATATAGACAATGGAATGGTGGTATTCTAGGCTAAAATGGAGTTTGAAATCTCTTGACTGCAGTCTGTGGCCAACTAGCACAAGAACTGACCATACTTGTCTCTTTTATTCCCAACAAGAAGGCTGTATCTAGCCACCTCCACCTCTCCGGCTGGGCTCTTGTGAAACTCAGGTCACCTCCCTGTAAGAATGCCAGCCGAGGGGTGCCAGGTGTTTGAAGGGCTTCTGGGTTCTGGTGGCACCCAGGGTCCAGTAGCTGTGCAGCAGAAATGTCCGCAGGATGTCCAGTGTCAAGCAGGTGTCCCCAGGGCCTGGTTCTGGGGTCTGATTTTGCCTGTGATTCTGTCCTTTGTCCTTGTTCTTTTTGAAGCTCTGGAAGTCTCTCTCAGCGATATTTCTGTGCACCAACTAATAAATTTTAATAGCTACCTTTTCTGCTTCAAAATAGTGTGTTCATGGAAGAGGGAGAGGAAATGCTGTCGCAAAGAATCAAAACTCAAAGAAATTAAAGCAAAGTTTATTCTGAGCAGTTATTCTAGATGTGTCTAAGGAGACCAATCAAATGGCTCAAAGTAGATTGGTATACGGAAGCTTGTAGAGGGAAGGGGAGTGAGAAGAATTGAAATCAACCATTGGCTAATCCAAGCATGATTGACTGAATCTGCCCTCCCCCATTACTGAAATCAGTTGAGCTCTCATAAGGAGGTCTCTGGCCTTCCACCCACCTGCAACCATGATAACTTTTGAAATTTATATTAAATAAGTCTAACTTCAATAGGAAAGAAAAGATCAGCAATTTTGAGTGTAAAAGATAAGTAGCAGGGTTCATTTTTTTTCAGTCAGGAATTTTTCTTTATGGTTAATATTTGGTTTCATGGGTAAGAAAAACCTTAAAAATAAAGTAAGATGTCTGTCACTAACTTTTCTCCTCAACAATACCTTACTTCTTGGAATTACGTCATGAGCATTGGTCACCTGCTCCGTTATCTGCTTCCTTCAAACTGAGCCCAAACTCATCCTTCCCATCTCCCAGCCACGTTCCTGGAAGCCTCATGAATTCAGACCCCAGTTTTGTCCATGGCTTTAAACTTGACCTCTTGAACTGAAACTATTCCTCATTCCTGAGCCCATCCCTCTGCTTGCAGCTCAGGACCTCCTCTGATATAAGTGTGTACAAGCACACATACACAAGTCTTACTCTGCACTTTCCAAAAGGCATTGCAGAATTGACAACTCCATCCCCCAGCTCCTGGACTACTGACATTTAGTCCCCCTCAACCCAAACTGCAGGTATCAGAAGGGAGAGATCACGGTGGCAAGGAGGGTGAGGCTTCAGCATTGCAGAGCAGAGCTGTTTCCTGGAGGCAGATCAAATGCCACCGTAGAAGGTTAGCCTGCCATTTTCAATGTGAAAGGAACACCCCAAACACTAAACTCAAAGGTTTTTCCCCAATTTATTACTCTTGAGTAGTTTTCACCCAGACATTGGGCATGCCCAGCTCTTAGATGTCCCTGGGCACCTTTTGAGTCATCACATATCTTTCTTCTTCAAAGCAAGGTAGGCACATAACTGTCACTCAGAGTGTTCAGAGGGTAACTCAGATGTCACTCAAATGAATGATTCAAAAGAAAGAGCCTAGCTTGGAGAACTGACAGTGAACATGTCGGTGAATTTTAGGAAGGTCACGCTAAAGCAAAATACAAGGAAATACCAGATACCAGGGGACATTCTGTGTACATGAGTGTCAGGGAAGTCACCATACGTATTCAGTCTGTATGCTGAGTAAACAATCTAAGAAACTGGATTATATGATGAACGATGTGACATCAAGATTGGAGGAAGATTCATTAACAACTTGCAATATGCAGATGATACAACCTTACTTGCTAGAAGCGAGGTTGACTTACAATACTTACTGATGAAGATCTCAGAGGCCATAGCCTTCAATAGGGGTTGCACCTCAGTGTAAAGAAAACAAAAATCCTCACTGGACCTATAAATAACATGATGATAAACAGAGAAAACATTGACGGTCTCTTTGGATCCCCTATCAAAGGCTTCATTTTGCTGGCATCCAGTATCAACACTCATGAAAGCAGCAATCAAGAAATCAAATGACATATTGCATTAGCAAGTCTGTTGCCTAAATTGAGGACTAACGTGCGTGCGCCTGACCCAAGCCATGGTATTTTCAATAGTCTCATATGAATGTAAAAGTTGGACAACGGATAAGGAAAGACCGTAGAAGAATTGATGCATTTGAAATATGGTGTTGGAGGAGAATATTAACAGTACCATGGATTGCCAGAAGAACAAACAAATCTGTGTTGGAAGAAGTTCGGCTCCTTAGGAGACAGGTTGACCAGACTTCATCTCTCATACTTCAGACCTGTGATCAGAAGGGACCACTCCCTGAATAAGGGCTTCATGCTTGGTAAAGTGAGGGGCTAGAGAAAAAGAGGAAGACCCCCAGTGAGATGGATTGACACAGTAGAAGCAGCAACAGACGCAAACGTAACAATTGTGAGGACGGCACAGGATCGGACAGTGTTTCCTTCTGTTGTGCAGAGGGTCACTATGAGTTGGGACCGACTCGATGTCACCTAAAAATCATAATTTCTTTTTAAAATTGTTATTGTGAATTGAGTGAATATTTACAGACAGATGATTAGTTTTACTTCCAACAAACCATACACTTTGTTTCATCTCAATGATTGCAATCCCCTCCATGCAGAAACAATTGTCCTGCTTCCTCTGTTGTTGTTGTTGTTATATGCTGTGGAGTCAGTTCTGACT
>NW_006408610.1:8644822-8672380 GCF_000296735.1 Chrysochloris asiatica | reverse complement strand
TAGTTTCGAACTGCTGACCTTAAGGTTCGCAGCCCGATTCGTAACCACTATGCTACCAGTGCTTCCTCTGTTACCCATATACAAATATCTTCCTTCAAGCTCTTATCTATTTGTGGGATATAGAAATATATGTATCCCACTCTTGCCCCTATACTCATTCAAACTATGTCTCTGTCCATGTATCTACACACAGAACGATGTTGTTATAAGTAACAACAATGATTTTCTGTTGTATACAATGCTTGACACATGCTTATATTTATCAGGTGTGCAAAACTTGATAAATTAAAATCAATGCAACTGATTTCATGGCATCCTAGCCTGAGCCAAGTTTACCATGGCATTGTGGGGGGAGGGACTGTTTGCTTTGGCTTCTGCGTGGGGAGGCTTCCAATAAGCGAAGCATCTTCTGTTAGGTCTGGAATAACATGCAGAGTTTGAACTGTCAGAGTTATGATCAAAGGGGAGAGTGTAGAGAGTTTTATGGCAAGGAACTCATTTCATGGGAGAATGAGAAGCAGATGTAGCCTTCACATTCCCTCCCTGCATCCTTCTCCTGACCCCAACGATATTGGGGGATGGGCAACAGAGCCCAGTACACACTGAAGCCAAACACAGGAGGAAGCACTTTGCCACCTGTCAAGCACTGCTTCATTGTTCCTGGTTATTATGATATAATTCCTCCCAGCTCCTCAGTAACACAAGCCCTAGGGAGAGTGGGCTGGTCCCCTCCACCTGGCCTGGGGGAAATCTGCTTCTCCTCTGGCGTATGAGCACACTGTCCAAAGGTGTTCCAGATGTGGGATCCTCAACACTCTCACCTCTCAATCTGCAAGATCAACCAGAGGCTTTAACCGTTTCTCAGCATCAGTACTATGGAGATTTGGGGCCCAATTGTTCTATGTTTAGAGTTCCTGGGTGGCAGAAATAGTTATTTCTATTAGCTGAAGGGTTGGCAGTTCAGACCAAACCAGGGTCACCTCAGAAGAGAAACCTGGAAATCTACTTCCAGAAAGTCACAGCCTTTATACTATGTGGAGAAGAACAACTCTACATAGAGGGTCCCCATGAGTCATAATCAACTTGACCGTAATGAACAATGGTAATTCAGTGTTTGGGAAATTGTAGGATGTTGAGTAGCAACTCTGGTCTCTACCCACCAGATGCCAGTAAGCACTTCTTACTCCACTTATTGCCAAATGTCCTCTGGGGAGCAAAGTCGTCTCTGGTTAAGTATCAGTGGTCTAGACCCTGTCCAAGCTCCTTCACATGGTTTACTGGATCCCCCCAAAACCCTGGCCAGCCTTGGCTCTCCTCTTGCTGAATTGCTCCTCACTTGCACAGGACAGCCCACGGAACCCCTGGTGCCTGCCTTTCCCAGAGCACACTTCTGAGAGATCCTAGGATTCTGGTCTCCAGCAAATGGGTCAGGATTTCCATCCAGGACCAACTCCCTGTGACATCATCTGGCTGCGTCAGCACACTGTAACTGTATGGGGACTAGCCAGCCCTGGTTAGGTTGGCCCTCTGGGTTTAAAGACTGGAGTAAGAGGACTTGGAATCAGGATGCTGGGAAGATCTAGAGAATGCTCGAGAAACAAATGCAATATGAACAGAGTAAAGGAGACCAGTTTCCCAGAATAGACTAGATGACCAGTTCACCCTGTCACACCTCCGGTCCCACCCTCTACAATGACACTGTAGTACTTCTAAAGCTTTTATTCAAAATCATTTATTTGTTTCTAAACAGTAGCTCTGGTAGAGTAGTGGTTACGAATCGGGCTGCGAACCTTAAGGTCAGTGGTTCGAAACTACCAGCCGCTCCGTGGGAGAAAGATGAGGCTTTCTACTCCCGTAAGGATTTACACCCTCGGAAACCCTGTACAGGGTCGCTATGGGTCGGAACCGACTCGACGGCACTTAACAACAACAAACAGTAATCATGGAAAGCTGTGTTTCCGAGCTGGGATCTTTGTTTCTAGTGTGATCTTGTAGATGTGACTTTTAGGGACGTACCTGTGTCATCAGATAGAGCCATTTTTATTTCATTCCAGTCAAGTGGGCTTTGGTGATAAAAATAAGTAAAAGTAAAAACAGAATGAAACTAAGGAGCTGAATGTATTTTTCTAATCCCATCACTTCTTTGGGGTCTTGGTGTGGTGCTGCAGGATAAAGCGCTGGACCACAAGGTTGGTTTGAACCATAAGGTCAGCAGTTCAAACCCACCAGCCGCTCTTTGGAAACCCTATACAGGGTCACTATAAATTGAAACTGACTCGATGACACATAACAATAACAACAACCAAATTAGCTACCTCCAACAGATTCTCTTCTATAATTACGGTAATGCAAGTATGACTATATATATATTTATTAAGGGAAAACGATGAGGCTTTCTATTCTGGTAAAGATTTACAGTCCTAGAAACCCTGTATAGGGTAGCTATGAGCTGGAACCTACTCTACTGCACATGAACACTACAGACGTTATAGACATTTTTTTAAAGTTGCCAGTGAACCCATCCAGACCGCTGGCGATCCCATGTGTGTGAGCAGCACTACTTGCCCCTTATGATTCTCAGTGACAGTGACCTTTCAGCAGACGTCCAAGCCTTTCTTTCAAGGCACTCTGGGTAGACTCAAACTACCAACTTTTTGGTTGGCAGCCATGAGCATTAACCATTTGCAACAACCGTGGATTGCATTCTACCCATGATCTCAACAGCATATATACATATGGTTTTGCAGCCTTTTAATACTCGAATCTTCTAGCACTTAATGTGCAGATCTTTAGTCCATTGTTGTTGTTAAGAGCTGTTCAGTTAGTTCCGACTCATAGCAACCCTCTATAGGGTTTCCGAGCAGCGATTGGTGAGTTTGAACCACCAATCTTGTGGTTTAAACTGGCTTTTCAGTCCAGCGCAATAACCCACAGTGCCACACCAGTGCTGTTGTGCATGGCTTGAGGCTGTTGTTATTGGATACCATCATGTCAATTTCAATTCATAGTAACCTAAGTAACAGAGAAGGACTCCCCATAAGGTTTTCTTGGCTGTAGTTTTTATGGAAGCAAATCCTCACTCACATCTTTCTCCTGAGGAGCGTGGGATGGTTTTGAACCACCAGCCTTTTGGTTAGCAGCCAGATGCTTAACTTTTGTGTCACCAGGTCTCCTATGACATGAGCTAGGTGTCTGACGTTCTCTTCTTGTGAATGGATAGCCATTGTGCCATGGCTCAATGTATCTTTGCCCTCCAAACGGCTGACCCCAAAGACTCGGAACGTCTGAACTTGCTTCAATCTAGTTGGAAATCAGAGAGGGCCTGGGAAAGGAGTTTTTCCCTTCCCTCTGCTCGACTTCCATTTATGTTTGTTGTTTCCAGCGACAGCTGGAGTTCATGGGGCTCCCTGTTCTCAGAGGGCAGGCGAGGCGGGCACAGGGGCTGCCAGGGGACCCATGAACACTCCATCACTTGAACACAGCATTACGGGAATGGCCATAGCCTGAGCTATCGTTACCCTGGGACCGCACTAACTTATGTGCCCTGAGAAATCATTTTCCTGGAAGATGCATTTTAGGCAGCATGGAGGCTCAGGTGACCTTTATATCATCTGATCCCAGGTTCCTCTGGATTTACACCAGCTGCCTTCCCACAGTAGAAAGAAATCTAATTACCGGTGGAATAACTTACAGGTGAGGAGGCTTCCAGGGCACGCTCAACCTGGCTGTAAATCCTCACAGCTAAATCCTGAGGAAAGTGAAGTGGAGCTTTAAATGGCCACCATGCAGCTCATAAGGAGCATCCCAGCTACCCAGGCATGGTCAGGAGAGCAAATGGGCACTTAAGGAACTGTAAGCTTCCAGGACCTGACCATCTAAACACCTGTGCTCTTCGTTCTCCTACTAACCACCAGTATGACTTTGTCATTGTTGATTGTTGCTATTAAATGCAGTTGAGTCCGTTTCAACTCATTGTGACCTTCTATAGGGTTTCCAAGGAGCGGCTGGTGAGTTTGAACTGCCGACCTTGCAGTCTAGCGCATTCACCTACAGTACCACACCAGGACTCCTTGTTGTCGGTTGCTGTTGTGGTCAAATGCCATCAGATCAGTTCTGACCAATAGCAACCCTGTATAGGGTTTCTGAGGCGGGACTGGTGGGTTTGAACCAGCGCCTGACTCATAATGACCTCTTGCACAACGGAACAAAACCCTGCCTGGCCCTAAAACACCCCCATTATCAGTAGTAGATCAGGCATTGTGATCCTTAGGCTGCTGTTCTGAAGTAGGATGCCAGGCGTTTATTCCTAGTCTCCTGAGCCCTGTTTAATCCCAAAGCAGCACATAAGCCTCCAGGGTCCAACAGGTGGTAGCTGAGCGGAGGTATGTAATCCATGAATCGAACCTAGATCTCCCATGTGAAAAGCAAGGATTCTACCAGTGATCCACCACGGCCCTCCAGTATAACCTTAGCTTCTTGTGTTATTTTTCCTCACTCAGAACCACTGATGAGTACAGATTGGAACGCATGCCAGAGACAGTGTTATGTGCTCTACATACCTTTCTCTAATTTTCCCAACAACCCTGAAAAGTGAGAATTGGTATTCCCATTGTACATACGTGGAAACAAGACCAAAGAAGTTAAGGAAATTTGTTCAGGGTGGCATTGTCAAAAAGTGACAGGGCTAAAGTTAAATCCCCTGGAACATGATGTGCAGAGTCCAGCATGCAGGGGCCACCGGGTGGGGTGGAGGAAGGCTCTCCTGTGGCTTGTCCTGCCTTCCGGGGACACTCACAGTGAGTCTGCTCTGGCCTGGTCCACCCAGCTGCTGACACTGAGCTCCAAGGGGCCACTCTATACTGCATCCACTTCCTACTATAGCAACATGTGATGAAAGGAGGAAGCAGGGTGGGGCAAGGGTGCAAATGGGGTCACGTGCCATGTACTAACCCTGGCAGCACAAGGGTTACATGATCAGCTGCTAACTGGAGTGTGGGAGAAAGACCTGGTGATTTGCTTTCATAAAGACTGCAGTCAAGAAAACCCTGTGGGGAGATTCTACCCCATCCCATCGGCCCCCTAGGAGTCAGAACTGACTTGATGGCAGCTAACACCAGAAACAAATACTTAAAAGTTACAAATCAAGCTAACTGTTAAGTAAAATAGTCTATCCTTCTACTTTGGCAAATACGTCTTCATAACAACAAAATTAGAGTTCTGGTGTAGCACTGTAGAATAAGCCCTGGACTGCTAATTAACCACAAGGTTGGGGGTTCAAACCCACCAGCCACTCCTTGGAAACCCTACACAGGGTTGCTATGAATTAGAACCAACTTCACAGCACTTAGCAACAACAAACAACAAAATTGTTTAAAAAATGAATAAAGTTGTAGTTTTTATATTACTCAAAGTCTTAAAAATATCAAATTTCATTATGATTGTGGCTGTCTGAGTTCCATTGACGAGTTGGTGAGGAGTCCTGGTGTGGCGTCGTAGGATAAGCAAGGTCGGTGGTTTAAACTCACCAGTCGCTCCTCAGAAATACGATGCAAGGTTGCTATGAGTCAGAACTAACTCGACAGCACTTAACAACAATGACAACAATAAAGAGACGCAGTCCTGGTGTGGCATTGTAGGATAAAACACTGGACCACGAGGTCGGTTTGGAACTCAAGGTCAGCAGTTCAAATCCACCAGCCATTCCTAGGAAACACTATACAGGGTCTCTCTTAGTCAGTACCAACTGGATGGCACTTAACAACAATAAAGAGATATAAAACTCATGTGCTATATTTGTTTCTTGAGTGTTTTGTCAGCAAGTATCTCTAATGATGTCCATTTTCACAGAATTGTATTCTATTGACAATTATTATCTAGGAATTCAAAGATATATTTAATTGTATATGAAGAGAATAAACTCTGAATACACCTTCATTTTTAAAAATACACTAAAGTATACATAAAAGGAGAAAAAATTCTTAAATGTTTTCCAAATATAATTCTATTGTTACTTGTCTTCAAAAATAATTCAGAATTACCTGTGACAATTAAAGCACAAAATATAAATCATAACTGGTGAATAGCAAAAGTTTCCTCAAAGGAAACTTAATTAAATATTGTTCAATTTTTTTTATGAAAAGGAAATAATTTACAATTCTAGTATTCAATGTCCATTTAGTTACTTATAAAAAGAATTACATTTGCTGTGTTGTATCCTGTTTAAATACAAAATTAAGAGTAATATGAATCACTTGCTCTTATAAAGGATACTCTAGAACCAGAAATTTGAACATGAAGAGAAGCAAGACAACAAATGCTTGGCACTACTGGAAAACAATTTGTTATACAAGAATCTATGGTGTTCCAGCTGAGAGGAAGGATATGACAAGTGAATTAATTTGTCTTTTCTCTTACCCAAGCACTGTTAGTGCTCAAGTCTCCCCTGCTCTGTGAAACAGCATCAGCCTCTGACATTGTTGGAAATGTACAACACACAACCTTCAGGACATCCCATGCAAGTTTCCAGGACTTAGGGCCAGAGATATGCAGAAAGGGCTCCCCGGAGCCTGAATGATGTGAGTTAGAAGAGCAGGTGTTTAAGGTTATAGATTATGCTGGACTAGCAGCAAGCTTCATATGCTGCCAGAGGCATCCATATGTTCCTATGTGTGTGTGTGTGTGTGTGAGAGAGAGAGAAAGAGAGAGAGAGAGGAGGGGGCAGGAGACAGGAGTGCGGAGAAAGACAGTGATAGATGCTGACCCTCTACATTATAAAGCCCAGAGCAGAAGCCCCTCTATTTCTGGTGTCAAAGCAGTAATTTTGGAGTGGGTTGTGGGTCCACCAGATCACCCCCAGGTTCGGTGTGATTTATCACAGTGAGGCGACATCAAGCACCGTCAGCAGAAAGAGAAGGTGCCGGAGCTAAGGGCAGAGGAAGCCAGGCACAAGATTCCAGAGTTCTCACGCAGGACCCACTTCATCCCCAGACATGAGTTGTGACAGGATCTGGGAAGTTCACAGGAGACTCGGTGTCCGGGATTTTCATTAGGGGCTACCCACGTAGGGACCCTCTGCCAAGCAGACAACAAATCCCAGACTCCAAGAGAAAGTGTGTGCAGGAGTCTACCACAGCCATGTTATTTGTACAAACAATTCAAGCACAGGGAGCTATTCTTATCAAGGAATGTTGGGAACCCTTCCAAACTCTAAGTTTCCAGATGCCAGCCATGAATCACCTTGCAAGCAGGCCTTTCTAATAGCAGTCTGAGTCCGGCTATGTGAGCTGCTTTTTATTTTCTGCATAGGACATAACTGGGGTGTGAAAGATGGAGTTTGGTTGTAAAGTATATATGTGCTGTGGAGTTGGTTCCGACTCATCGCAACCCAGTATGGGGTTTCCAAGGCTGTGAATCTTTATGGGAGCAGAAAGCTTTATCTTTTTCCCGTGAACAGCTGGTAGTTTCGAACTGCTGACCTTGAGATTAGCAGCCCGATTCGTAACCACTACGCTCCCAGAGCTCCTTGAAAGAGGGAGGTAGGGGAGTCCTTTTAATTTCACTCATATCCAAGGGTGAAGATGAAAGCTGAGCAGACTGGGAGTTGGTGACTGGCTTCCCATCTCACAAAGTCAACCAGGTGAGTGGATGCTGTACAATTTCGTTCATTTGCACTTCAGGATAACACTTCCTTACGTAATATAGCACCATTGATTTCTCCTAGAAAATTATAAAAGTCTGGCCACATTTTTCTAATGTTCATACTCTTGCAAACCCACTATATATTTTGTTGAGAAATGCCATTGGTGACTCAACTTTTTTAAATGCCCAAGGAATTCAGAATCCTTTTTTACCTGAGGAGCAGAAGGGAGGGAGGGAGGAGGGGCTGGGGCTCAGGGAGGACCACCATTTATTAGTAATGCTCTTGTTGGGCGGTGGGTTCACAGTTCATTTTGTAATTGTTTCATAACTTGTTATGAATGCATATATTCCTTTACATGTACCCAAAAAATCACATAATGAAAAGTTTACTTTAACATTTTTTTACCACCTGGGTAATGTTACCAACAGCACAGAGCAGTATCCCACTGTGGCAGTATGTGGCCAGGCCTTGTGGAGAAAGGGTCTGACGGCATCTGTTGGAAGCAGCTAAACCAAAGGACATGGCTGAATACAAGGCAAGACTGCAAGTTCCCTGTCCTGTGAGGCAGCCCTGCAAGTTCCTCTGGTGGAGTACTTGAACTTGGAAGCAGCCCGAGTTTCTAGACCACAACTGTTCAGTTGCAATCCTTCAGTTAAACTACCCCCAAGTCAGAGAACTTCCGCTCAGCTGCTCCCATCAGGCATCTGTCCTATCTGTCAGCAGCACCACATGCCAAATCTGAGCACAGTGTGTTGGCATTTCAGGGATGGTGGGTAAAGATAGGTATACAAGAACACCACCAAGCAGCCCAGGTGTCGGTGGAGCCTACAAAGGTCTCCTGTGCTTGCTTTACTGAGTCTCCACCTCCCTCCAGACCAGTGGGCAGTGACCACACCATACTGGTTTTGTTGATGCTGCTGTTGCGGTTGATGTCAGCTACTGACTCCAACTCATAGCAACCCACGTACAACAGAATGAAACACCGGTCGGTCCTACGTCACCACCATGGCTCAAGTTCATTATTAGGGCCGGTGTGTATTTTAGGTGCCTTCCTACCTACTACTCTCTCAGACAGTATTCTGTAGTGATCCACAGGAATTTCATAGGCTCAATTTGAACATAGATCTCCAGGTCTTTCTTCCTTGTCTCTTTTAGTCTGGAAGCTCTGCTGAAACCCGTGGTCCACTATGGGTGATCCTGCTATATTTGAAATACTGATAGCCTAGCTTTTAGCATCACACAACGTGCAAGCTACCACGGTCTGACAAACTGACAAACGGGTAGTGGTTACAAAGCAATAGAAAACATTAAATACATGATTATGGATTACACTGTTGGGAACCAAGCCAAGCAGAGTGGCAGATGCTCACTTGGTATATATTCCAAGTCAGCTAGACCCAAGACAACAATCCCTAAAAAGGCCAGACTCTGAGCACTAAATTTGGAGTCAAAAACGTATTATGAGAATCATCTATAATGCATCCAAATTACAAATATATTTGGGAACAATGAAGAAATAAAGCATTCATTGATTGAACAACCTTAATTGAGTTCCATCTAAATGTCCCATTCAGCACTAAGTACAGGACTCCTGGTGTGACGCTACTGGACTGTGAACCACAAGGCCGGAGGTTCAATGTTACCAGCTACTCCTCAGAAACCCTATACAGGGTCATTACAAGTCAGAACCAACTTGACAACACTTAACAACAACAACAATAGGTATAAAAAGGACTCCTGATGTGGCACCGTAGGATAAGTACTAGACTTCGAATCACAAGGTTGGTGGTTCAAACCCAACAGCTGCTCCTTGGAAACCCTGTACAGGGTAGCTATGAGTTGTTATCCACACAACGGCACTTACCACCACCAACAACAGGTATAAATGAGAAGTTAAGCTTCAAGGAACTCATAAATGAAGGTGGACAGGCATATAACAGATACCAACATGATCTAATGCAATGATCATGCCATGTATTCATTTCATGTTTAGGGAGTTAAAGAGCCCAGAAAAGGGGCATTGTGCTTTGCAAGAGGCTGGGTCTGGAAAACCTTCTTAGTCATAATGACACTTGTGGACAGCACACAGCCTAGCAAGGTAGTTAGTGCTCAAAATATACATGCTGAAGTGTTGAGTGAGTAAGAAGAGGAATTATTTGAGTTGGCTACCACTCCAAGAAGAAATCAGGGGCAGAAAGTGCTTGGCCAGTGTGGGTAATGCCAAGTACTTTGGAGAGCCCAGGGGTTTTGAGCTGAGGCATCCTCAGATGCAGAGCTAGAGAAAGATGAGCCTGGCTCGGCTATGCAGGATGGATCAAAGATGAAGAGGCCAGCGGCAGGGAACTCTGCCAAAAGGTTCTTGAGGCAATTCGGGGGTGCAAAGGGGATAGGAGCCAGGCCCCCGGGATTAACAGTGGGAAAGGAGAGAAGGGGCTGGGTACAAAAGAATTTTCAAAGGCAAAATTGATGGAGCTTACTGAAAAGCTGAATATAGCAGATGAAGGAGAAATTTCTTCCAGCTGTTAAAGCTAACACTGGCAGAGAGAGGGGAATTGGGGTAAAGGGAGAGACACTACTTGGTGTTTCTAACAATAGCCCGTTAGTCTCAAAACTATCCCAGTGCCATGAATTGAGCTTCTCTGAGAGTCAAAGAAACAGCCAGTTAGGTCACCATGCTTCCTGGCTATGGGAAATGTTGTTACTAGAGCCCCTCATTACAAAGTATGGGGAAACTCTTCCCAACTGGGTGGCTCCATTGGCAAGGCTTTCATTCTCGGTTCTCGGTGCTACTACCCATCCCCAAGGACCCTGAGAGTAAACAACTATCTTGCCAGAAATACAAGTGGAATATGGCAGGTTGAGAGAGTACAGAGCTAGGAGGCAGAGGATGGAAGACTTGGCCTTGGGAAGGACAGCTGACTTAAGGGGCATTTGAAAACCAGTAACTACCCAGAGGGAGGAGCAGGGTTACAGAAAAGACAGCCACCCCAGAAGCACCTCATAAGTGGCTGGTGGTGCAGGTGGTTTGTGTCCAATTACTAACGTAAATGTTGGTGTTGCAAACCCACCTAGGGGTAATGCAGAAGAAAGATCTGGTGATCTGCTCCCATGTAGATCATATTCAAGAAAACCCTAAAGGGAAGTTCTACTGTAAAACACCTGGGGTTACTATGAGTCAAAATCAACCCAACAATGAGCTTGGTTTTCCTTTTCAAGCATGTTTCCAAAGATCTTCGGTACAGATTGGAAGAATATGAACAACTGAGCCCCACACACTCAGCACCCACCACCCACCACCCCATGATCATCCCACTCCCAAGGAGAGGGGGCACATTCTTTTGGGACAGATGCTCCGACTCCCTGCTAAGCCATTCTCTGTCTACTTCTTGGCCACAGCTCTGACGTTATCCTTTGTAAAGAGTCTGCTAAGCTCAATGTTCATCTGGTGGTGGGGAAGAGAGTGAGCGCCATGCATTTACCTCTAATTATTTATTGAGCATTTCCTGTGGATCAGACACCTGATGTGAATATGTCAGACCCAGCCCCTGGCCCCATGATGCTTATGTTGTTTAAGTGCCGTGAAATCGGTTCCAACCCATAGTGGCCCTGTACAGGGTTTCCTAGGAGTGACCTTGTAGTTCAGACCGAATTTGCAGTCCAGCGCATTAACCCACAGCACCACACCAAGACTTTATGAGCATTATATGATACTTATATAAATTGTAATGTATAGAAATAGCACCAAAACAGCCTTGGAAAAGTTTGAATCAGAATGAAATCTCCATATTTTCCCAAACTGGTGAGCACACAAATGTTCTCTGGACCAGGCTACCATTCCATATGAATCTCCCTTCCCCTCCAGGCCTTTAACAACCTTCCGAACAACAGCTCACGTGGCCTCTGTCTTCCGACAAGGTCTCCAGAGGAATTTGCTGAGATTACTGAGAAATCAATTTTATTGTCCCACTTTCCAGCTGTATTACCTTTTACCTTGTCCCAGCCCCTCATACATTTATCTACTCATCTGACAATGATTGATTGAGCACCTAGCACATACCAGGTGTGGGCAAAGGACACAGCCCTGCCTGCTGGGGCTCAGAGTCTAGTAAGTGCACATCTCTCTTCAATGCCTCCTTACAGCCTGGGCGGGTGGGCAGGGCAGGAATGGTTCTAATCAGACAGGAAGCTGAGGGTCAGAGCTGGAAGGGAAGGACCAAGATGCCAAATTCCTATCCTTCCCATTCACTGCACAATTCAACCACACAGAACCTTCCACCTGTACAACTATAGGTGGTGGTTGTTGTTAAGTACCATCAAGTTGGTTCCAACCCGTAGCAACCCAGGATAGAGTTTTCGAGGAGCAGCTGGTGAGCTTGAACCATCGACCTGGCAGTTCAAATGGCTTTGCAGGCTGGCACATGAACCCACAATGCCACACCACGACTCCACAACTATAGGTAGACATTTGGAATTTCAATTTGACCACTGTTAAAGTGTACAATTCGGTGGTATCTAATACGTTCACCACAGTGTGCAACCAGCACCACTAGATAATCCCAGGACTTATTTTTGTCATACCAAATGGAATTCCATAACCATTAAGCAGTCACTCCCCTTTCCTCACTTTCGCAGCCCGTAACAACCACCTGTCTGCTCCCAGTCTCTAGAGATTTGCCTATTCTGGATATTTCATATGAAGGGATTCATACATGTAGCTTTTTGTGTCTTCTTTCACATAGCATCATGCTTTTGATGTGCACTTATGTTGTTGTTCTTGCTGTTGGGTGCCATCGAGTCAGTACCGACTCATAGCGACCTACGCACGACAGAACAAAACACTGCCTCACAGTCGTTAACCGCCTGAGCCCATTGCTGCTGCTACTGTGCCAATCCATCTCGTTGGGGGTCTTCCTCTTTTTCTCCAATCCTCTTTATTGAACATAATATCCTTCTCCAGGGACTGGTCCCTCCTGATAATATGCCCGAAGTATGAGAGATGAAGTCTGGGCATTCCTGGCTTCCAAGGAGCATTCTGGCTATACTTCTTCCAACAGAGATTGGTTTGTTCTTTTGGCAGTCCATGAATCTTTTAATATTCTCCTCCAACACCATAATTCAAAGGCATCAATTCTTCTCTGGTCTTGCTTATTCATTGTCCAGCTTTCACATGCATATGAGGTGAATGAAAATACCCTGGCTTAGATCAGGCACACCTTAGTCCTCAAAGTGACATCTTTGCTCCAAAACACTTTAAAGAGGTCTTGTGCAGTAGATCTTCCCAAGAAAGCAAAAGCTGTCTTTTGATTTCTTGACTGTTGCTTCCATGAGTGTTGATGGTTGATTTAGGCAAAATGAAACCCTTGACAACTTGAATTTTCTCTTCATTTATATGGATGTTGTTTATTGACCCAGCAGTGGAGGACTTTTGTTTTCTTTTACATACCGAAGGCTGTGGTCTTTCATCTTCATCAGTACTTTCAGCAAGCAAGGTTGTGTCATTGGCATATCGCAGGTTGTTAGTGAGTCTGTGTGCAGTCCTGATGCCATGTTTTTCTTCATATAATCCAGTTTCTCAGATTGCATGCTTAGCATACAGAATAAATATGGTAAAAGAATACAACTCTGGTGCACACATTTCCTAATTTTAAACCATTTAGTGTTCCCTTGTTCTGTTCTAACAACTGCCTCTTGGTCTATGTACAGGTTCCTCATGAGCACAGTTAAGTGTTCTGGACTACTCATTCTCCACAGTGTTGTCCACAGTTTGTCATGATCCACACAGTGGAAAGCCTTCGAGTAGCCAAAAAAGCACAGGTAAATGTCTTTCTGGTATTCTCTGTTTTCGACCAAGATCTATCTGACATCAGGAATGACACCTTTCGTTCCACATCCTCTTCTGCATCTACCTTGAACCTCTGGAAGTTCTGTCAATGTATATTTGCAGCCATTTTTATATCTTCTTGAGCAAAATTTTCCTTGCATGAAATTTTAATGATATTATCCAATGATTTCCACATTCCATTGGGTCACCTGTCTTTGGAGTGGATACAAATAGGGATCACTCTTAGTCAGTTGGCCAGGTAGCTGTCTTTCAAATTTCTTAGCATAGATGAGTGAGTGCCTCCCGTGCTTCGTCACTTTGTTAAAAGATTTCAATTTGTATTCCATCAATTTCCAGTGCCTTATTCTTTGCCAATGCCTTCAGTGCACCTTGGACTTATTCCTTCAGTATATTATGGACCCTTGAAATGGTTGAACATCGACCATTTCTTTTTGGTACAGTGACTCTGTGCATTCCTTCCATCTTCTTTGGATGCTTTCTGCATCATTCTGTATTTTACCCAGAGAATCCTTCAACACTGCAAATTGAGGCTTGAATTTTTTCTTCAGTTCATTCAGCTTGAGGAATGCTGAGTGTGTTCTTCCCTTTTGGTTTTATGTTGTAGCATGTATCAATACTTCATCCTTTCTTATGGCTGAGTAATAATCCTTATTTATTCAGTCATCCACTTATCTCTCCCTAAACCAGTTCCTGGGGAAGGATATCGTGGTTGGCATGTGCATAAGGACGCTATGAGTCGGAATCAGTTCGGCGGCACCTAGCAACAACAAACCGACAAAAACAAATCAGCTGTTGTCCAACCTTCTCCAACTCCTGGTGGGTCCCTTGTGTGTCGGTGTAGAACTGTGCTCCGTGGGCTTTTCAGTGGCCGATTTTTTCAGAAGTAGAGCACCCACCTTTATTTCCAATCACCTCTGAGTGGATTTGAACCAGCAACCTTTTGGCTAGCAGCTAAGCATTGAACCATTTGCACCATCCAACGACTCCTGTCTCCCTTCAGATAAACTCCTTCACCCCCATTTTATAGACAAAGAAACGAAGGCTCAAAACAATGACTGTAATGATCCCAAGTCACACATCCCAAGTTGAGGCATGAGCCCAGCCGTGTGACTTCAACCTTAGTCTTCTTGTCTCTTGATAGAGAATGACTTCTTTGTTCCTTGTATCTTGTCCTCTTAAAAAAAAAAAAAAAAAAAAAAAAAGATGCCCCCACCATCCCCACCAACTAAAAAATAATTAAGTTAAATTAAAAACAGAAATGTCTTTTCTCCACTCTAGAATCTGGCAGCACGCAGCAGCCAATCCTCCAGAGAACACTTAGTGATTTCCAGGGGAAATCTTACCATCGCTAACGTCCAAAGACAGCACAGTGTTTTCAATTAGGGATCTGAGTGCTCCGGTTTCGGAGGCGAGGGAACAATGGGGTGTTCCAGGGGAGAGGGACTGGCCTCTCTCAGAAACCCCTCTGTTCCTGGCTAATATGTCAATAGCCTCTTAAATGGAACATTATGTGGCTGGGATTTTACTGTCAGACCCATCCCTTTTTGGTAGGGTTTAAGGATTTTTTTTTTTTTTTTAATCTAAAGTTGATTGCCTCTCTCATTATCAAAGCCACCATCCATCTGTTTCCACTTTTTTAAGGGCTGCGGCAAGGAATAGAGCTGGAAATGTGTTTTTACTTGAGGTTTTAGGATTCCCCCCTCCCTCCCCCTTGTTGAGGGTTGTTCAAGTTTTATTGTTGTCACTGCAATATGATCTTCTAGTAGTGGGTGGCCCGGCTGCGCCATTTGAAAGTAATTTACAGCTTCATCTGGGACTATCGTCACTTTAAATTAATTAACCAGAGCACACCAAAAATTATATGATGGGGGAAGGAGGAGGAGGAGGAAAAGAAGCTAAAGAGGGGAAATTTTAAGCAGCAAGAAATGATTCCCTACGATTTGCTCGATGGTACCCTTGGGTACAAAGGGTAGCCTTTACTTTCCTTCCCACCCACCTTTTGAAATGAAAACACACACATCCAACATAAAAAATTCAGTATGTTGGTTTTTAAAAGGTGTCTTTGGGAGGATAAGGACTCTGTGTCTGTTTCCACAAAGCTAAGCCACGGCTGCTGGTAGGAGGAAAGGTGGATAGACCTGGCTCTGGCTGATGGGACATTCTGAATCAGCTAATGAATGTTACAGTGTGATGATGGTCAGGGCAGGAAGGTGGAAGACCTGGGACAGGGCAGGAGGACCATTCCCCTCACTTCCACTTTGAAGTTAACTGCCCATTTCTGCACAAGCTGCAGGAAAAGACTGCTTGTTGTCCTCCATTCGATAAGCATGCATTGACCCCTTATCCTACAGCAAGCACAGAAGGGGAAGGAGACACTTTCAAGAAAGAGGCTTGTAGGTTTCATCAAAATGACAGCCAACGTCTGCACAGCTCTTGGCAGTTACCAAGCACTCTTACATGCGTTCTTAATCTTCACTGTAACCTTGTAAAGCACATGGTATTATTTGCTCCATTTTACAAGGGAAGGAATCAAGGCTCAGCGAAGTCAAGAGACTTGGCCCTGATCACACAGCCATGAAGCAAGAATCCAAATCAAGATTTATGACTGGAAATGTGTTCTTTTTCTACCAAAACTATAGCTTGGGATCCTAGACCCCCCTCCCCTAAAAAAGACAGAAGGGGCATTACATCATTAAATCTTTGGGTGCTTCCACATATATGAGGGGGCTTCATGGGAAAATCCCATTATCTTTTCATTCTACTTTTCCAGTTCATTTTTTGAAGCCCCCTCATCCATGTGACTGGCAGCCAGAGAGATGCCTATTTGTCTACAATAAAGTGTCCTGGTGTCAGCCAACTTGAGACTTGCACTAGTGACAAGGCTGGAAAAGGTATCTCTATGAGAACCTACTCTAGAGAGTCCTGTCTCCTCGACAGTAGAAATCTGTCAGGGGTAAAACTCTGCACATCATCTCTGGACCCTAGTCGACTTTCAAAAGCTGAACCACGCAGAGAGTCTGAGCAGTAACAGATTAGAATCTATCTGCTCTTACTTGCCAACAAGGATCTGAAAGTAATTTGAGAGTCATTAAGTGAGGGCTTGCATAATGCCTGGTTCATATTAAATACTCAAAAATCGCTGGCTATGGTTGTTATTCCCAAAACCCTCTCCTCTCCTGCCTCGAATATCAGAATTGGCATCAAGAGACCTTAGGTACAAAGCTTGGTCTCTGTATCATTGTCCTAAGCCTACCAGAGTAAAATAACACAAATTGAGTGGCTTCTAAGAACAGCAATTTCTTGTCTCACAACTCAGGGTGTTGGCAGGACCATGTTCTCTCCAAAAGCTCTAGGGGGAGATCCTTTCTCTTTGCTCTTGATTTCTCACTCAGCAAGCACCACCTGGCCATTTTCCCTCTGTCTCTCTGTCTCTTCTCTTCTTTTATGAGGACACTACTCAGATGGGATTGAATGCTGGTGTGGTGATGTAGGAAAAGCACTGAACTGCTAACCTGGAGGTCGATGGTGCAAACCCACCAGCCACTCCTCAGAAACCCTACGCAGGGTTAAGTGGCAGCACTTAATACCACCACCACTCTGGTGTGACCTTATGTTAACTAAATAGCATCTCAAGGACTCTGCCTCCAAACAAGGTCAGCTTCCCAGGAACCAAGGATTAGGACATCAGCATAAATGTTAAAGATATAAGTCGACTCATCCAACTAAAAATATGGATGTTTGTTAGATGCCATCGAGTCGGTACCAACTCATAGTGACCCTATGCACAACAGAATGAAACACTGCCTGATCCTGGGCCAACCTCACTACTGTTGCCAAGCTTGAGCCCACTGATGCTGCCAATTTGCCAGTCCATCTCGTTGGGAGTCTTCCTCTTTTGCTGTGACCCTCCACCTTACCAAACATGATATCCTTCTCCGGTCACTGGTCCCTCCTGACAGTATGTCCAAAGTATGAGAGACAAAACTTGGCCAGCCTGGCCTCCAAGGAGCATATGTCATCTAGAGGAACACCTAAAGGAGCCCTGTGGCACACTGGTTAAGTGCTTGACCACTACCTGAAAGGTTGGTGGTTTAAGGTCCATGGGAGAAAGATGGGGCAGTGTACTTCCATGAAGCTTGACAGCTTTGGAAACCCTACCCATAGGCAGTTCTGCTCTGTCGTATAGGGTTGTTCTAAGTAGAAATCTATTTGACCAAAACAGGTTTTATTTGTTGTTGTTATGTGCCGTGGAGTCGGTTCCGACTCATAGTGACCCTGTACAGGGTTTCCAAGACTGTAAATCTTTAAGGGAGAAGAAAGCCTCATCTTTCTCCCATGGAACAGCTGGTAGTTTCAAACTGCAGACCTTGCGGTTCGTAGCCTTATTCGTAACCACTACTCTACCAGAGCTCCTTAGGTTTTATTTGGTTTGGTTTCTATTAGCAACTAACTTTTGAGTACTTGTTATTGTTAAGTGCCATCGAGTCCATTCCAACCCATAGTGACCTGTGTAGAGTTTCCAAGGAGCGGCTGGTGAGTTTGAACCACTGACCTTGTAGTTCAAACCAACTTTGCAATTCAGTGCATTAGCCCACAGTACCACACAAGTACTGTTTCAGGTACTCTAATTGAATTAATTCTTAGGACAACCCTGCAAGGTCCATGATTACCCATTTTACAGATGAGGAATCTAAAATAAAGATCAATGAAACATGCTCTTGAATAATCAGGATTCCAACCCTGGCAGCTTGGTTCTGCAGTCACCCTTAACCATGAGAATATCCTGCCCACATCCTCTCTGCCCTCCTGAACAAGTGGACATCTAGCCTTCGCTTGAACACCTCGGTGACAGGGTGCTCACTACCTCCACAGACAGCCTTCCGCTGCATCCCAGGACAGCTCTGCTTGGTAGAAGTTCAGAAGACATTTCACTTCCTGTCATTCTATTCTTTGTTCCTGATTCTGACTGGAACCTCCCACCACTACTTGAAATTCCCTTTTTAACCTTTCCAAGGTACAGAACTCACCTGGGGATCTATTATAATGCAGATCTGTTTCTACAGGTCTGGGGTGGGACCTGAGACTCTGTATTACTCACCAGCCCCCACGTGAGGACAAGACTCTAGCCCAGGGGTCAGCCTGCAGGCCAAACTGTGTGTGCACCTGGTTTTGTAAGCCACATTGGGCTGGGACACTTGCACACAGCCATCTGTTTACATATTGTCTAAGGTGGTTTTCAGCTCCCAACAACATGGAGTAGCTGCAGCAGAGACTGGTACACACAGTCTTAAGTGGCCTTTACAGAATAAGAATTAACACTTTTCTGACCCCGCTATAGATGACTGCTGTTCAAATTGTGAAGCAGTGTCACTATGTGTGTGGGGTGCAAACTGTACCCCTAAACCCTGTCAAGAGGAGGTGATACCAAAATAACCCCAGGGTCTGCAGTGGTGGGTGGCAAGCATCACCAGAGAGGGGCTAATGTAGTGACTCTTCATCTACCCTCCCCCGTCACCCAGCAGTCAGGAAAGGAGGGTCTTCACCATGACTAATGGGAGAGAAGAAGAGCTGAAGGACTCTGGGAGGGGCAGGCCATGAGTTGCCACGGAAGGGTGGCACCAACCCTAGTGACGTCACCACGTCTCTGAGCCAGTTCACCTCTAGGCTGATCATTCCAGACCTCAGCACCCTTCCTGTTGCTATGGATCTCCAAGACCCCTCAGCACCCTGGCTTCTGTCTCCTGGGCACATTCAGGTTCAACAGAAGCCTGCTTCACCCTCCAAACACTCAACTGCAGGACTGGGCCTGGAGGCCTCACTCCCTGACACTAAGGCTTTGTGTGTCTGGTGTCTGCATCGGCTTCCATGGCCTCCTGAGCCTCTGCCCACCCTCACCCTGCTCCCTGGCACTCTCTCCCACATCTCTGAGCTCTGCAATCTCTCCTCAGGCTTTCTGATGAATAATTGATACTGATTGGTCCAGAGTGTTGATTTTCAGCTGCATTAGGAATTTGGCACCTGGCCACTACAGAATGGGCCTCCCACTCAGACAGCTATGGGAAGAAGCTCTACTGGGCTCTTCCCCATAAGGGCATCTCTGGCCCCCAAAGGCCCCATGCAGGAGAGGCTCCCAGAGCCAGAGAGCAAGGATACAGGTCTGGAAGGTGGCCAAGGGCCTGCTCATTACCATGGAGACTATATGTCTGTGACCTCAAAGCCTTGTTCATTGCAGGGCCACTGTAGTGACAGGCTGCCTCTAAGGGTCTCCTTTCCTTTTGGTGCACCAGAAAAGCCTTGATGGTCTGGCTTTCCCCTTAAAGAAGAATACAGTCATTTCACTGGGGATTCAGGGTTGAATTGTTTTGTAGGTGAAGAATATCGAAAGTACCATGGACTGTCAGAAGAACAAACAAATCTGTCTTGGAAGGAGGACAGCCAGGAGGCTCCTCAGAAGTGAGGATGGTGAGATTTTATCTTTTGTGCTTTGGACATGTTATCAGGAAGGATCAGTCCCTGGAAGAGAAGGGCATCATACTTGAAAAAGTGGAGGGTCAGTTGAAAGGAGGAAGACCCCCCCCCAATGAGATGGACTGACACAGTGGCAGTAACAATGGGCTCAAACACAACAATTGTGAGGAGGACGCAGGACTGGGCAGTGTTTCCTTCTGTTGTGCTCGGGGTTGCTATGAGTCAGAACTGACTCAATGGCACCTAACAACAATACAACATAAATTAAAATGAAAACTTCATTCTTCGGTCCCAGGAGGCACATTTCAAGTGCTCAGTAGACACCCATGGTGAAAGGATACCGTAAAAGACTGAGCAGACATACCTGTGGGCATTTCCACCATTATATAAAGCTCTACTGGGCAGTGCTGAGAGGACAAACACATTTTTAATGCAAGTATGGTGTGGTATCAGGAACTTCCAAAAAAAAAACCACAGAGAAGCCAGCTCAACAGCATCTAATAGTAATAGCCCTCTCCTAAGGGATTGGCTGTTCTTTAAGAGCCCTGGTGGTGCAGGAGTTAAGTGCTCAGCTGCTAACCACAAGGTCATCAGTTTGAGCCCCACCCACCCCCCACCCACATTGGCTTCTCAGGAGAAAGAAGTGGCAGTCTGCTTCCCTAAAGACTGAATCCTTGGCAGCCCTATGGGCGGTTCTACTCAGTCCTACAGGGTCGCTGTGAGCTGGAATCTTCTCAACAACAGCAAGGTGAAGAGTCAAGTTATCACTGTAACCCAAGCAGTCCCTAACGACAGCTCCAGAACAGACAGGATGAATGTGCACTAGTCACAGAGAACAAGGGGTCAGGTGAGCCGGTCACTGGGACAGGCAAGTGTCAAGCTTTGCCTGGGAAAATCCCAGTGATGGTCCTCCAAGTAGTCCCCCCACCTAGTCTCACCTCACCCCTTCTGACAGTGAACCCCAAAGTCATGATTGGTGTAACTCTTGCACCACAGAGGCCCCAGGAGAAAGTGAGCCACGCGTGTACATCTGAGACCCAACTGTTCCACTTTTCTCCAATATGGGCACCAAATGTGATAGCCCAACTGTGAGGAATGGAGAGAAGTGGGGGGACCACCGAGAAGGGGCCACATCTCGGGTACCCTTTTCTGGAGTGTGAGGAGGAGGGGTGGGAGCAGAGCCGGTACCTCTGGCAGAGACTGTTGTTAAAGGCAATCAGAGCAGCATTTCCTCAAATGTTACCTACTCACTGGGTCCCCCCATGCCACTGTCTAAATCCTAGATTCTCAACCTCAGCTTACATGCTGGGCTGGATAGTTATTTGTGGTTTGTAGGATGTCTAGCAATACCCACTAGCTCTCACCCACTCAGTTGGGATAACCAAAAATGTCTCCAGAAAGTGCCACATGTCCCTGAGGCACAACATTTTCCCTGAGAACCACTGATTTAAATCATCAGTAGATATCCCACTTCGGATAGAATAAAATAGATCTGAGTCTTAAGTGCTGACTTCTCCACCCATCTCTCCACAGCAAATGTTGTTTCTGATCTTACCAGATCTCAGCAAACCTGAACCTCTCAAGCTGCTTCTTTCCTGGTCCAGTCTTGGAGGCCCTTGCCCCCACTCTGGGCTCTAGAAACTTCCCTGTGTGTCCAGCTCGACTTCATCAAATCCCATCTGTGGCACAGACCTTCGGACAGACACACGGTGTTTCCTAGTCAGACAGTCTTCAGATGATCGCACTTATACACACCAGTGGTTTCTGGTCTGGATCAACAATGTAACTCTGCTTCTCCTCACTGCATTTAAGGGTTAATGTGCCAGGCTGCAAAGCCGTTTGAACTGCAAGGTCGGCAATTCAAGCTCACCAGCCGCTCCTTGGAAATCCTATACAGGGTGGCTATGGGTTGGAACCGACTCAACGGCACTTCACAACAACAACAACAATCTAAGTAGGAGTCCTCATGTGGCATTGTAGCATAAGCATTGGACAGCTAACCACAAGGTCAGAGGTTCAAACCCACCAGTAGCTCCTCAGAAACCCTATACAGGGTCTCTGTGAGTTGGAAACAACTCAACAGCACTTAACAACAACAATCCAAGCAGAGATCTCATTTGCCAAGCATTTCTTGATTTGCTCATTCATTCAATAAATAGTTACTGAGTTTCTAGCTACTCTATAATTGTGAATCCGCCTATTTTAGTAGGTCAGGTGTGTTCCCTAAAATCAGATTGCTGGTGTTTCAATCCTGTCTCCATCATTCATTTGCCACATGACTCTGTGCACAATTTTCTACTCTCTAAGGCTCAGTTCCTCATCTGTAAGATGAAGATAATGGTCTCCCATCTTAAAGACAGCTGAGATGAGAATGATGGTGGTGCTGGTAACTGCTAGCAATTCAGCTTCAACCCATGCACAGCAGGAAAAAAATGCTACCCAGTTCTACACGTTTCCCATGACAGATGGGCAGTGCCTACACAAGACATGCATTGGCTGAAAATCCAACCCAGGCCTCCAGCATGGGAAGCAAGAATTCTATCATTAACCCACCACTGGCTCTCATTAGATCAGCATAAAAATTGCCTAGCGTGGTGGCCTGGCACACAGTCAGGTAAGAAAAGCTCAGCAAATGTTTGCTGTTGTAGAGGTTGTTTTTACTAGTATTTAAGGCATTGCACTCTGGTGGGAGAGATGGACAAATGTAGTATGAAATTATATACAGTGTATTATGTGTTCATCAATGATTCTGCAAGGAAGAAGTGCTTCCTAAGTCTACATCTGAAGCTTAAGTCCAAGTTGTTGTTGTTGTTAAGTGCCGTCGAGTCGGTTCTGACCCATAGTGACACTGTATAGGGTTTCTGAGGAGCCACTGGTGAGCTTGAACCGCCAACCTTGCAGTTCAAACGGCTTTACAGTCTGGCGCATTAACCCACAGCGCCACACCAGGACTCCAAGTTAGCCAGGATGGAAAAAAAAATGAGGTAATAGCGAGAGTCTTCTAGTTTGTCTAAGTTAATACTAGTATTCAAACTTATACACCAGTCACTGATACAAAAGATGAAGAAATTAAAGCTTTTTTACCAACTTCTGCAGTTCAAAATTGATCAAAATGCAATCAAGATGCATTGATTAATTATTAGTGACTGGACTATGAAGGTTGGAAATAAAGAAGGATCAGTAGATGGCAGTTATGACCTTGGGGATAGAAATGATGCTACAGATCACATGATAGAATTTTGCAAAACCAAGGACTTACCTTTTTCAACAACATAAATGGCAACAGTGTATATAGACCTCACTGGATGGGATACACAGGAATCCGACAGACTAGATCTTTGAGGAGAAAATATGGAGAGTCAATATTTTCAATCATAACAAAGCCATGGGCCAACTGTGGAATAAACCAACAGCTGTTCATATACAAGTTCAAGATAAAACTGAAGGAAAGTATCCTGAGTATTTCCACCTGAATTTAGAGACCATCTCAAGAATAGGTTTGATTCGGTAAACACTAATGACGGAAGACCAGATGAGTTGTGGGATGACATCATAGATGAAGAAAGTAAAAGGTTATTTAGAAAAAATGGGAAGTAAGAAAAGACCAAAGTGGATTCCAGAAGGGACTCTGAAAATTGCAATCGAATGTAGAGTAGCTAAAGTAAATAGAAGAAACAATGAAGTAAAAGAGCTAAAGGAAAGATTTCAAAGGACACTTCAAGAAACAAAGTAAAGCATTATAATGAAATGTGTGAAGACTTGGAGTCAGAAACCCAAAAAGGAAAAACACGTTCAGCATTCTCAAGCTAAAATAACTGAAGAAAAATTCAAGTCTTGATTTGCAACATCAAAGGATTCTCTGAGGAAATTGTTGAACAATGAAGCAAGCGTCAAAAGAAGACGGAAGAAATGCAGAGTTACAGTATCTAAATGAATTGGCAGACGTTCAACCATTTCAGGAGTAGCACATGACCAAAGAACCAATGGTATTGAAGGAAGAAATCCGAGCTGGATTAAAAGCACTAGCATAAAACAAGAATCTAGGGATTGACATAATACCAATATTTCACCAAATAGATGCAATAATGTAAGCACTCACTAATTTATGCCAATAAATATGGAAGATGGCTATCTGGCAAACTGATTGGAAGAGATCCGTATTTGTGCTCATTCCCAAAGAAAAGTGATCCAACAGAATACAGAATTTATCAATATCATTAATATCACATGCAAGTAAAATTTTGCTAAAGAGAATTCAGAAACAGTTGCAGCAGTACATCAACAGGTAACTGCCAGAAATTTAAGCCAAATTCCAAAGAGTATATGGAATGAAAGATATCATGGCTGACGTCAAATGAATCTTGACTGAAAGCCAACAATACCAGAAAATGTTTGCTTACGTTTTATTGACTATGCAAAGACATTCAACTGTGTGGGTCATGAAAAATAATGGATAACATCGTGAAGAATGGAAATTCCAGAACACTTCATTGTGCTCATGCAGAACCTTGTACATAGACCTTAAAATAGTTGTTTGAATGCAAAAGGGACACTGTGTGGTTTTGAATCCGGAAAGATGTGCTTCAGTGTTGTATCCTTTCATATTTATTCAATCTGTATACTGAGTACATAATCCAAGAAGCTGGATTATAAGAAGAAGAATGTGGTATTAGGATTGGATGAATACTAATTAACAACCTGCAAGATGAAGATGGCACAACTTTGCCTGCTGAGAGCGAACAGGACTTAGTGATGAAAATGAAAGACTACAGCTTTCAGTATGGATTACACCTTAAATTAAATCCTCCACAACTAGATCAATAAACAGCACCATGATAAACAAAGAAAAAACATATTAAAGTTGTCAAGGATTTCATTTTACTTGGATCCACAATCAACATTCACAAAGTCAGCAGTCAAGAAATCAAATGATACATTGCATTGGGCAAATCTGCTGCAAACAATCTCTTTAAAGTGTCAAAAAGCAAAGATGTCATTCTGAGGACTGAAGTGTGCCTAATCCAAGCCAGGGTATTTTCAATCACTTCATATGTATGGAAATCTGAAGAATGAACAAGGAAGACTGAAGAACTGATGCATGTGAATTATGGTATTGGCAAAGGACACTAAATATACATACCATGGTCTACCAGAATGGTGTGGCGCTGTGGGTTAATGCGCTAGACTGCAAAGTCATTTGAACCACAAGGTCGATGGTTCAAGCTCATCAGCCACTCCTTGGAAACCCTATACAGGGTTGCTATGGGTTGGAACTGACTCAACAGCATTTAACAACAACAACAATAACCAGAATGCACAAATCTATCTTGGAAGAAGTAGAACTAGATGTTCTTTAGACGCAAGACTTTTTGTCTCACATACTTTGGACACGTCATCAGGAGAGACCAGTCCCTGGAGAAAGACATTGTGCTTGGTTAAATAGACGATCAGAAAGAAAGAAGACCCTCAACACGATGGACTGCCATAGTAGCTGCCACAATGGGCTGACACATGGGAAGGTACAGGACTGGGCAGTGCTTTGTTCTGTTGGGTGTAGCATTGTTTTGAGTTGGAACTAACTTGATGGCATCTAATAAGAACAGCAACAATGCCAGGCAGAGGAAACAGTACAAGTTAAGGCTCGAGACAGGAACATTAAGGGGATGGGGACCTGAGAGATGTCCAGAGTAACTGAGCACTAATGTTAATGATGTAAACTGAGGTCACACCAGTCTCACTTTTGTAGGCCATATTAGGGCCTTGGCACTGGACTCGGTGAGCATTTTCAGCCAAGTTGGGGGTGGGAAGAATGTATTTGTCTGAGAAAGTTCATTCTGGCTGGGGAGGGGAGGAAGGATCAGAGGGACACATCTGGACACTACTGCAGTGATTCATTAAGAAGAGCTGGTAACTTGGCTTAAAGAGGGACCATAGGAACAGAGTGAAGGATCAGCTCCAAGACTGCAGTACAGCGGACCTTTGTGATCAGCACAGTTCCAGTCACACATTGTTGTTGTTAAATGCTGTTGAGTTGGTTCCGACACATAGTGACCCTGCATAGGGTTTCCAAGGAGCGGCTGGTGAGTTTGAACTGCCAACCTTGAGGTCCAGGGCTTTAACCCACAGCGCCACACCATGATGGTGGCTATGTGTCATGGAGTCGGTTCCAACTCATAGTGACCCTGTACAGGGTTTCCAAAGCTGTAAATCTTTACGGGAGCGGAAAGCCTCATCTTTCTCCCATGGAACAGCTGTTAGTTTCTAACTGTCGACCTTGTGGTTCACAGCCTGATTTGTAACCACTACGTTACCACACCATGGTAATCAATAAATATCTGAAGAACAAGAGAGAGAGGCTAGAGCAAATTCCTATGACATCCAGTCTAGGGGGCACTTATGGCCTCAAAAGATGAACCTCCCTGTCTCCGTTCTGGGCCACAAGGGGTAAGGAAGAAGATGATACTTGGAGGGATGAGGTCACATCTGTCCAAGGCTGGCTCCATCTCTAACCAAAAGTGGGCCAGTCCTGGCACATCTCTTTTCAAGCAACTCTTTTCCATTCCTGCTGGCTAGCAGAAGCAGAAAGTCTGTCTTATCGCTCTCTCTTAATATTTTTAATATTTTGAATCATTTGTTTTCTTTTTGTAGCTGTTGCTGTTGAAAAAAAAAAAAGCACACATACCAAATCAATTTCCTATCTGTACAAGTCAGTGACACTGCTTACATTCTGGGTACTTTGTAACCATCTTACCCTCTCCCAAAGGTACTCTGGGGGGGAGGCTTTGCTGCCTAAAGTTTATTTCTAAGCAAACAGTTTTCTATTAAAGTACATTGAATATAAAAAGTTCACATCCTCGTTAATTAAAGAGGGAAAAATCCATGAACCAAACTCTAGGCAGCTTCAGGAAATTGAGTAGAAACGAAACAAAATATACGTTTCTCCTTCCACAGTTCTCCCCCCATGGGGGCAGCCATGATTTCTGCAGAGAGAGAGGGAGAAAGAAAGGAAATGTTAGAATACAAATAACAACAAGGTGCACCATAGCGAGGGGCTGCCATCTGTGGAGAAGCTGAAGAAATTGGGTCCAGAGTCTGCAAAGGCAAGAGTTGAGAGGGGCTAGATCAAAGCCTCCCCGAGTCCTGCCACTGGCACCTATGACTGGCTGATGACAAATGAGCTCCCACAGGTGAACTGTCTGGTATGTAAGGTGTTCTGCATGTGTTAGGGATTTCCATGACGGCCAAAGTACACCATCACCCTCCCCAGGATGCAGAAGGCCAGCTCTGAGCTTAAAATAGGTAGTTTCAGGCAATTACAAGAACCAAAAATTTAAAATATGAATTTTTAATTGTATAACAAATTCTCCTGAAAACTTTACACATTACAGGTAAGTGTAAAGGCCCTCGGCACCAGCCCTCTTTAGGTTCCTTGTTATGTTTCCAACCCTTTTACTACTTCTTTTCATGTGTACGTGAAAGAGGACTTCAGAATTTCATGGAAAAATGGAATGAAATGATAATGGCATTTTTTTTTCAGTGAATTTGCATTTTATTAATCACAATAGCATCTGTAGACATTTGAAAAATAGTAGGGCAAGCGTGTGGGATA
>NW_006408610.1:8624907-8643876 GCF_000296735.1 Chrysochloris asiatica | reverse complement strand
CCCAAGAGTCCCCAGGTCTCCTCACATCCCATGAACTTTTTGAAGCCCCCTTGTATTTACTTGCATGCTTATTATTATAAATAAATGTGCCCCCCTGTTAGTAATTTGCTTTTTCATTCAGCAGTATGTCTGGAGATCTGTTTGTGTGGATCCATAGGGGTCTGCCTCATTCTTCCTAACCTTAGTTCAGAACTACCCAGTAGGCTGTGCTTCATTTGAGACACTACACAATGGATAGAAAGTCCAAAACAGCTTCCCAGGTGAGAATTGTCAGGGCCTCAAACAGAAACATCTTCAAAATGAAATCCAGAATGGTCGAGCCAGGAGGGACCTCAAAGTAGGTAGGGGGTGGGGGTGGGGCTGGGACAAATCTCCAACCTAAACTGTCAATGTTGTTAGCTGCTCTGAGTCAGCCCCTGATCAGTGTCCCCACACACAACAGAACAAAATGCCATCCAGTTCTCTAAATCCCATGGTAGGTTGGTTTTCACTGGCTGTTTTCTTGACATGTAAATCTCCAGGCCTTTCTTCCTAAGCTCATCTTATTCTGCAAACTCCGCTGAAACCTGTTCAGCATTGTATCAGCATACAAGTCTCCAGTGACAGATGGGCGGCAGTTATGCATGAGGCACACTGACTGGGAGCTAAACCCAGATCGCCCACATGGAGGGCGAGAATTCTCACACTGGACCACCAACCAGTGCACTCAACTGAACTGTGTAGACCACATATTGGGGAACAGTTAAAACGGCTGATTGAAAAGAGCTGCAGTAGGTTAGAAGGTGGGCAGCGAAATTGCTTCCAGTCTTGCTCGTGCTTGGCTTAGCTAATGTCACACCCTGCTGAGGTAGTCAAAAAAGGTTCTCTTAGTCTTCCTCTGTGTGGAATTTCAGTCCTGAAAACCTGAATTCTGAGCTCAAGCAGAGGCCTTCTTCTAACCTGTCGGCATGTGGGAGGATGGGGATGAATAGGTAGAAGTTAATAGCATCTGGCAATGGCCTTGTTAGGCCCTGGTTGACCTGCTTCCCCACTCACCGCCACCTTACCAACAAACATACACACCACTAAGTTTCTGGGAGAGGGAGAGGGGGAGCCTCGTTAGATTGCTGTGGTTTCTCTGTTGGGCTGGGTTGACTCAGCCCAGGCTAGATCCTACGAGAACACATACCAGGTCAGAGGATAGAAACCCAGGCATGGCTAAGTATGCTGGAGTGAGGCTGTGACGTCAGATTCCACTTTACAGTCCCAGTGTGGCTTCAAGGTCGTCTCTTCCTTTCTAACCCTAAACTAGTCTGAAATTCCGCCACCTGGCAGGAGTAAGCCATGCAGTACTGGATGTTCCCTCGTGAAAGAGCTGGGCAACACCAGAGTTACTGGTTATGGGCAGGGGCAGGGTTAAGATCCCCACAGAGAGATCCAATGACATAATCAGCATTGCCACTTTTTCTCAGGTGCAAGGCAACACGGTGATCCTTGCTGTAAGTAGGAAGCAGATGGCACACTCTCACAAGAGCATATATTTCCATTACATCAATTTGTTGCTGTTGTTGAGTGCCATTGAGTCGATTTCAACCCATAGTGACCCTGTATAGGGTTTCCAAGGAGCAGCTAGTGAGCTTGAACCACTGACACTGTAGTTCAGACTTTGCAATCTGATGCATTAGCCCACAGTGCCACCCCAAAATACCCTGCCTAGCGTTTCCAGGTTGTTGCCAGGCTCAATGTGAGCTGTGGGTCCACTGTCTAGGTGGGCATGGGGGACAGGGGAAAGAGTATGGTAACTTAAGTCCTCTAAGCCTCAGCTTCCTTATCCATAAAATGGGACTAACAACTGCCCCCTCTATCCTCCATCACTGATTGTATGAAGGTTGATGGTGCTACTGTAGGAAAAACCGACTGGCTGGCACTTAACAACAACAACACAGAAGTCTGACAGCAGTCTTTGCCCTTCCCCCACCCCCACCTCCACGCCAAGGAGACTAGAATAACTCTAGAAGTAACCCCATCATTCAGATGTACCACGTGGCATCATCTCAGCGGATGGGGGGGAGGGGGAGGAGAGAAATTTGTGACTAAACCAAGCCTAGCACTTCAAAAGGTCAAAGATCAAAGGAAACTGAGGCTCCAGAGAGGAAGAATGTGCCCAAACCAGCAACTGGCCACAAGCCTCTTGACCTTTCCCCCTAAAGCAAAATAAACAAACGCCACCTGGATACCGGTGTCCTACTTTTCCGCAAAGTGCGGCCATAAACCATCTGCAATTCTGTCTTAAGTGGACTCATTTGTGGCTTTGGCCTTTTAGGGGACTTCTCTGGGCAGATTCTGTAGGAAAGGTAGGCTTGACCCAAGCAGACAGAGGACGACGGGGGACGCGGCGGGGGGGGGGGGGGAGGGGAGGAACGACTTTAGTCGGAGGGAGGAGGTAAAGACCCATGATCTCCATCACAGACCCCCCCCTCCCCAGAAAGCTGGAGAAAGACCCCTCCGCCTCCACCAAAGAAAGGAAAGCAGCGACAACCAAGCCGGGTCCCCGGGAGCGTCTCCTCGGGGTCCCCTGCGTCGCGCGTCCCCAGGCTGCTCCCCATCTCTGCCCAGGCTCCAGGTTTCCACTCTGGCGGCTGAACGCGCGACCCGCCGGGTTCTTTCCGCTCTCGCGCTTCTGGGAATTTCCTTTGAAGTCTAGAAGCCCTTTCATTATGATGCCCTCTTCCTTCTAATTACTGCCTTCTGCGCTGCGATTCCGCAAACCGGACTCCTACAGACCTAGAGGGAGCCCACCGGGTCTGCGGCGCCTTTGCTCGGGTTCGCAGCGCCACCTGCAGGCCGATTGTGGGTTCCCTGTCCAACAGCGGGCAACAGACAAGGAACTGCGAGAGTAGTGCAAAGGCTGGACTGGACGACAAGGAACCTGGTGGCAGGGACCCATCTATCACCTTTGTGTCACTAAGTCCACCACTTGGGGACCCCCGACCTTCCGAGCTGCTGTGGGGACCACAAGTAATTGAAGTAACATCTTTGGCAGTGCTTAGCTTCCCCAACACCAATCCTAACACACCTGCCTTTGATGCTCAAATGAGGTAGCCACTGCCTACTCCCCAGCCATCCTTGCCCCTCTGCCAGAACTTCCCAAGTCTAGTTGCTGCTAAGTTCCAAACCCTCCCTGCACAATCCTGAATTTCCCTCCCCAGGGCAAGGATTCTTGGTCCTTCTTAAATCAGTGCTGATCTTGAAGTCAGGGGACTAGATTCCATTTCACTCAGCAACTAGGTGTAAGACCCTAAAAAATCCACTTTCCTATCTCAGGGCCATCTTTTAAACAGGAGACAATCTGTTTAGATTTGACACTCGATTAAAATTTTCTCTCCAGTTCCAGCTACACCAAGGCCTATAGATAAATGGGAAGAGCTCATCTCTGCATCTCGCCTCGCCATGCTCCCTGGCCCTCCTCCTAGAATGAATTATATATATGCCAGATGAGAAACTTGGGGAAAGGGAGGGACACAGACTCTTGTTTTCACATTATGACTGTCCATAGAGCTTCCATCTCTCCCAGCCTCTCCGTCCGCTTTGCTGCTATGCTTCAACGCCCAAAACAATTCTGATCAGGCCACTCCGCTGCTTGTTGGTGGTGGTGGTGGTTCTAACTCATAAGGACCCCATGTGACAGAGGAGAACTGCCCCCATGGGGTTTTCTAGGCTGTAAATCTTTATGGGAGCAGATACTAGATCTTTCTCCCACGGAAGAAATGAGTGTGTTTGAATCGCCAACCTTTTGGTTAGCGGCTGAGTGTTTAACCCAGTGCCAACTTCTTTCATTGCATCCAACCACCCCGACCACAGCATTTAGGATGAAAACCAAAGTCCCATCCCTAGCAGAGCAGACACTTCATAATCTGCCATTGTTGAGGTCTCCAATCTCAGGTCCTAACCCTTCCCACCTTCAACTTGATATTCCCCATAATCCTAAACTTGCAGTTTCATGCACACACAGATTCACACCCTTGGAGTTCATTTAAAATGTTGTTTTTGTGTAGAATATCCTCTCCTCCTCTCTACCTAATATACTATCATGTGACTAACTTCTGCTCTGAGGGTCCCACCTCCCTGGCCAATCTGTCTTGTCTCTGCTTCTCAAAGCCCCCTGTGCTTATTCCTATAGTTTCTCCTAACTGCATTATATTAAAATGTAATTCAATGTTCTTGTTGTTCCAATTAGTTGTCTGTCTTCCCCTGTAAATTGTGAACTCCTCCAGGGCTGTCTTATACATCTCCAAATAACCCAGATGTCTGCTGGGATCTCCCAGCTCACTTAGCTCTAGTTTAAAAGAGCTTTGTGGCAGACACAGCTAATTGCTTACCCAATAGCCATTCATCAAATCTTCCTTAATGATAGAACCCTGATTTTGTTCAGGAGGAGACATGCCTAGCAGAGATACTCTCATTCCCAGACTTTCTTGCAGCTCAATTTTGCCACGTGACCCAGATCTGGCAGACGTCACTGGATCTGGCTCCTGGGAAAGCTCTTTAAAAAAGGACAGATTTGTGCATATGGTCTTTTGTACTCCCTGTTGTTTCCTTGCCTGCAGCACAGTTAAGGTGCCTGGAGGAGCCACAACTATTGCAAGCATGAAGGCAGAAGTCACATATTCGGATGACAGAAGGAACCTAGCTCTCCAGTGATAACTTTAAACCACAGCACCAATTCCTTACCAGTCTAAACCACTGTTTGGGAAGTTTTTCTTTTACTTGCAGCCAAATGCAATCTTTACTATGCAAATGCCATTTCCTTACTTAAGAGAAGTCCAAAGAATCACCTTAAAAGCTCTCAGTTACTTCTCATGGTCACATTCTCTGAGTCACCGTGGACATTAAGCTTCAGTCTTCCATTTTCCCAATTTCATAGGAAGCATTCCAGAGAGAACTGGGTTGGCTAAAATTGTTTTTACAGTAAAATCATAGACAAAGGTCCACTGCAGCATCTCGTAGTTTTTCAGACTGAACATTATGAAGTGTCATTCTTAGAAGTTTTCTAGCCACCACCAGCACCTTGGAATATATTCTGGCCATATCAGCCCATATGGTTCCCAATCTCATCTTCTCTTGCTGAGTCTTATTCCTTCTGCCCTGATCTTCCCTCCACACCCTCTCAGGAGCAAAAACTAAATTCTTCTCATGTTCTCATCATTTCTGCGGGTTGGACTCCCATAAGTACTTTCACCTCTACCCCAGTGGCTTATCAAGGTATTATTCCAAAGAGAGTTGCTTCACGAAGAAGAATTCTGTTACCAAAGGTTAAGATAATTAATTTTTCACTCCTACTATATTTATCTCTGGAGTCCTGGTATGGCACTGTGGGTTAATGCGCTGGACTGCAAAGTCAGTTTGAACCACAAGGTCAATAGCTCAAACTCCCCAGCTGCTCCTCGGAAACCCCATACAGGATCGCTATGGGTCAGAACCGACTTGACGGCACTTAACAAAAACAACATATTTATCTCTGGACTTCTGGTGTGGTGCTGTAGGCTCAGCACTAAACTGCAAACCACAAGATCATCAGCTCAAACCCACTAGCTGTTCCTTGGAAACTGTATTTAGGGTTGCTACGAGTTGGTACCAACTCAACAGCAGTTAACAGCCACAATATATTTATCTCTAAGAAACCCTGATAGCATAGTGGATTCCGAATTGGGCTGCTAACAGCGAGGTCCACACTTTGAATCTACTAATTATTCCTCAGGAGAAAGATGAGGCTTTCTGCTCCCATAGAGGCCTCGAAAACCCTACACAGGGTTGCTCAGAGTCAGAACAGACTCCACAGCACACAACCACCAACACTATATTTATCTCTAATGCCCTTAGCACTATTTTCCACACAATGTAGGGGTTCCATGAAAGTGCTTTGTATTAACCAAGCTAGAAGGTTACCCTGTGACACGCCCCCTCCCAAATACCCATTCACGTATTTAAAAGGATCTGGCGCTGTGGGTTAATGTGCCAGACGGCAAAGCCGTTTGAACTGCAAGGTCGGCAGTTCAAACTCACCAGCTTCTCCTCGGAAACCCTGTATAGGGTCGCTATGGGTCGGAACCGACTCGATGGCACTTAACAACAACAACATGACTTCTAAATCAAAAGAAATTTCCTACTGTGGGAAATTTCAGGCCAAGTGAAAGGAGAATTGATGCTAAGGCAGGTACAAGACTGGGAGCAGATCGATTCATAACTCCATGTCCATATACAAGTCACAGTAAGTCTCAGACTCAAGTTTCTTCATGAAAAGGTTAGACTACATTAGAAGAGATTTTAAATCCCATCTTTAAAAAAACCTAGAATGATTATTTATAAATGGAATCCTTTTGTAAATTGGGGATGTGGTTTTTGTTTTTGTTTGCATTCCTAACTCTGTGCTCTTTTTTCTTGAGAACAGAGCATGGGAACACTGAATGTTTTAAAATTGGGAAAGGTGTGTGACAAGGTTGTGTTCTTTCACCATACTTATTCAACCTGTATGCTGAGCTAATAATACGAGAAGCTGGGTTCTATGAAGAAAAACGTGGCATCAGGATTGGAGGAAGACTCATTAAAAACCTGCGATATGCAGATGATACAACCTTGCTTGCTGAAAGTGAAGAGGACTTGAAACAATTACTGATGAAGATCGAAGAGCACAGCCTTCGTATGGGTTGCATCTCAATGTCAGGAAAACAAAAATCCTCACCACTGGACCAATAAACAACATTCTTATCAACGGAGAAAAGATTGAAGTTGTCAAGGACTTCATTCTTCTTGGATCAACTATCAACAATCACGGAAGCAGCAGTCAAGAGCTCAGACAATGTATTGCATTAGGCAAATCTGCTGTACAGGAACTTTTTAAAGTGTTGAGGAGCAGAGATGTCCGCTTGAGGACTAAGATGCGCCTGACCCAAGCCATGGTATTTTCAATAACCTCATATGGATGCGAAAGCTGGACAGTGAATAAGGAAGATAGTAGAAGAATTGATGTCTTTGAGTTGTGGTGTTGGAGGAGAATACTAAAAGTGCCATGGACTGCCAAAAGAACCAATAGATCCATTTTGGAAGAAGTGCAGCCAGAGTGCTCCTTGGAGGCCAGGATGGCTAAGCTTCGTCTCTCATACTTTGGACATATTGTCAGGAGGGAACAGTCACTGGAGAAGGATGTCATGCTGGGTAAGATGGAAGGTCAGAGAAATAGAGGAAGACCCCCAACAAGATGGATCGGCCAGGTGGCATCATTGATGGACTCGAGTGTGGCAGCGGTAGTGAGGTTGGCCCAGGATCGGACATTGTTTTGTTCTGCTGTGCATGGGGTCGCTATGAGTCGGTTCCGACTCGATGACACCTGACAACAACAACTCTGAGCTCTTTTTTCTTAATATATCTTGGCAAATGTTTATTTTACTAAACATTTGGAACACTAACTTTGGTAGTTTTATCATCTCTATTGTATGTTTCTTTTTCCTTTCTTCACTTGGTGCTTTTATTCTAACTTCTTAAGTATGATGCTTGACTCACCAATTTTCAGAGTTTCTTGATTTCTAATATAAGTCTTTTAAGGCTATAAATTTCCCTATACATACTTCTTTGGCTGCATCAAGTCTTGATGTACATTATTTTCATTAATTTTCTATTAGATTTTCAGAAATGTTTCTTTTTTTTGTTTTGTTTTTCATGATGAAGTTATTTATTTAAGCCATCTCCTGTCACAAGCAAAAGGATGGAAGATCAATGTATTGGTCATCATTCGATAACATGTAAAAGTGCGCTTCAGGTCGTATACACTTTTCTGGTCTGCGTGCAGAGTAATGGTCCAATGCTGTGGTCCCCAATAGTGGTCCAGGTTCTCTTTAGTCATCTTCATAACCAGTTGGAAGTGGATTCATATGAGAATTATGAAACAGAGTGTGGTTACCATCTCCCCAAGGAAAGGGCTTGGACCTGATGCGGAGATGTGGGTAGGCGACGAACTCGGATCTCTCGGGCTCTCTGTGGTGTGACTTCAGGTAGGCGTTCAGCATGCTCACTCCCACCCTGGGGAGAAGGTGAGGGCCTTCCACATGCGAGCTGAGCCCTCTTCACTGTGAATGCTGCTTGCCATCGGCCTCCCCAGCTGGGGCCGGGACCGAATCAGCAGCCCAGAAACCCTAGACCCAGCCACCGCCATTTCAACTTTAAAACTTCCAAAATAACAGGGGTTTTGTAGAATCTTGTCTGTGATGATTGATTTCTAACTTAAGTAATTGCACTGAGGTCAGAAAAAATATGTGATATAATTTCTTCTGAAATTGTTGACACTTGGTTTTGGCTTTTCTCAAGATGAATTTTTAAAAATATTCCCTGTATATTTAAAGACAATTTGCATTTTATATTTGTATACAAAGATTTATAAGTATCTATTAGATCAAAGTTGGTCTTTATTTTGCTTAAATAGTCTTAATTTTGCTATTTTTTGTCATCAAGATTTCAGGTCTTAGATTAATCAATTAATTTGACAGGAATATTTAAATAATTCTTACTTTGATCAAGTATTTTTCAATTTATCCTTGTAGTTCTGCCAATTATTGCTTTATATATTTTAAGGCTATGTTTTAGGTTTATGTAAGTTTAGAACTGTTACCTCTTCCAGGTGAAAATTTTCTATCATTACATAGTGATTATCTGTTTTATCTGTAGCAGTTTTTGGTTGCTTGGTTGGTTTTACCTTAAAGACTATTTTGTCTGATATTAATATTACCACATCATTTCTTTTCTGTAGCTTTGTACCATACCTTTGTCCATCTTCTTGCATTCAGTTCTTTTATATCCTTATGATTAAGTATCTGTATCTTGTAAAAGACATATAAAATTCATTGTGTTTATTTTTTCCTTTTCTTGATTTGATATGATGGTGTATTAAGTTTCTTTGAGGTTACCCTGTACTTTATTAATGTCTTCCCCATTTTAAAGCAGTCTGTTTTATCTTGAAGTCTACCTGACCTCCTCACCACTTGCAGCTCTGTAACTATATTTTTCTCTTCCTTCACTTTATAGTTGTCCTGATCATAGTGACATCCCAGATTCCCTATTTTCAGTCTTGTAGTTTTATTCTATTCTGGACACTTCTATATCTAGACTAAATTCCGGGTGGTGTTGCCATGTATGTCAATCTCTGATTGTTCCCTGCTCTTGTTGGTTCTCAAGCCAAAGAACTGCCTTTAGTATATTTTGGAGCATAGACTTGGCTTTCATCAAGTCCTTTAATTTTTGTTTATCCTGAGATGTTCTAATTTCACCATCATATTTAATGGACAGCTTTGCTGGGTATATGATTCTTGTTTGGCAGTTTATGTTTCATTTTTTCTTTCTTTCAGAGTTTTGTATATGTCTCCCAATTGCCTTCTTGCCTGCATGGTTTCTACTAAGAAATTAGCGCTTAATTTTATTGGTTTTCCTTTATAGGTAACATTTCATTTTTCCCAAGCTACTTTCAGAATTATTTCCTTATCTTTGATTTTTGATAGTTTGATCATATGTCTTGGTGATTTTCTTTTGGGGTCTCTCCTGCCTGGGGTTCATTCAGCTTCTTGAATGCTTATCTTCTTGTTTTTCATGATCTTAAGGAAATTTTCTTGCAGCAGCTCTTTGACTATCTTTTCTGTGGTTTTCTTTGTTTCTTCCTGTTCTGGAATTCCAGTCACTTGTAGGTTGTTCCTCTTTGTGTTCTCCCACATGAAACTTAGGCTTTCTTCAGATTACTTTTAGTCTTCTTTCTGATTGTTCATCTATCTTAGCAGTATTGACAGATTTATCTTCAAGCTTGATAATTCTGGCCTCCACTGATTAAATTCTACTCCTGTGTCCTTTCAGTGTATTATCTTTTTCTGATATTTTAGTACTGATCATCTGTACCTCTGTTTGCAGGTTTTGTATTGTCTCTAATGCTGTATCTATTTTGTTTGATTGCTCCTGTACCACTTTTCTGAATTATTTTGTGCATTCCTCAACCCTTCTATAGAACATTTGGATGTACCTCAATATCATCCTCCTGAATTCTTTTTTTTTCAGATAGTTCCAGTGCCTCTTCTTCCTCAAAGCATTTTCTAGCTCTTCCTCTTTGTCATTTGTTTGAGCTACTCTGTCTTTTTCTGCATATGAGAAGAAATTTTGTGCTGCTTTTTTAGGCATTGTGGTGTTGTTGTATTTGTGTTAAGTTGATGAATGTATGTTGGTGTATTTTTAGCACTCACCAGTTGTCTTGTGGTGCGTGTGATCAGGAGATGAGCTTCTCTGTTCACTGTTTGTACAGCTCAATTCAGAGTGGATTTGGCAGATGTAGGTTGTAGTCACTGCTCTGGTGTATAACAGCTGGTGTGGCTCGCACACAATTGGTGGGGTTTTAGAGGGTGCAGTTGTGGCTTGGCTGTATGACCGCAGTTGCTGTCTTCTTTGTCTCTGCAAGTTGCAGCAGGCTTCTGCAACAGTAATGCTCTCTAGTCTGTCAATTTGCTCATCCCCATTAAAAATGGTTGCAGCAGGCCATGTTGACCACCCCAAATCAGAAGTTACCTCAGATTATTTCCCCAGGTAAGCACTTGATCCACTTATGTATCCTTTATCTGAAGCTCAGAGTTCCTGGACCATCTTCTGAATCTGTTTTGTCCAGTTTTTTGTGTCTTTCCTGAAGAAGGTCTGCACAGCCTTTCTGCTTAGTCCACCATCAAGCCCTGCCTCTTCTGAATTTTGCTTAGTTTAAAAAAAAATAAACTCTGAAAATCTTTTCTTTTATAGTAGATTTTAGGTCCTTTATATTTATTGTACTTATGGGTATATTTGATTTTTGCCATCTTATTTTGTTCTACACATTTTTTCCCGTTTTTCTGTTTCTTTAGTGTCCCTTGTCATTTCTTGCTTGACTGATTTCTCCTCTCGATGACTCCTCTATTATTTTAGTAGTTACTCTAGATAGTAACTTCTGGTGTGGCGCTGTAGGGTCAGCTCTGGACCACGGGCCATAAGATTGGTGGTTCAAACCCACCAGCTACTCCTTGAAAACCCTATACAGGGTCACTATGAGTCTGAACAACTCTACAACACTTAAAACAACAACTAGGTTGTTTACCATGCATATATAACAATGACTAAAGCTAATTAGTATCATTACCCTTCTTCTGAATACTCTATAGATTTTTATATATTTTAATTGTGATCACACTTCCCTAGTTGCAAGTTTGTTGGATCTGTAACTTTCATTCTACTTTTTTCTGTAGTCAAAAACTGGGCAGTATTAGTGCTGTTTTATACAATCTATAGGAGTCCTGGTGTGGCGCTGTGGGTTAATGCGCCAGACTGCAAAGCCGTTTGAATTGCAAGGTCAGCGGTTCAAGCTCACCAACCTCTCCTTGGAAACCCTATACAGGGTCGCTATGGGTCAGGATCGACTTGACGGCACTTAACAACAACATATAATCTATTTTTATCTAGATAGATCTACATTTGACCACTTTCTTGACTCTTTCTCTCTTTCTTTCTCTCTCTCTTTCTTTCTTTTTCATGTCAGATCTTCCATGTACAATTCCATTCCTACTTTGGGAAGTACATTTTTTAGAATCTTCTTTAATGAAGGTTTATTGATTTAAATTCTTAGGCTAAGAGTTTTAAGCTAACCATTATTTTCTCTTAGCACATTTTTCTACAATTTTTTATCTTTCATTCTGCTCATATATTTGGTAGGTAATGTATCTTCTTTCTGGCTGTTTTATAGTCTTTTCTTTGTCTTTGGGAGTTGTAAATTTTCACTATGATTTGTTAAGGACTGAATTTCTTATCCTCACTGAAATTCAGGGTATCCTAGACCTGAAGTTTAGTGTCTTTCAACAATTTCAGAAAATTCTAAGGCATGAATTCTGTTTTTTCTGGTTAGAAATCACTCTATTAGAGTTTCTAATAAGATAAACTCCCATTTGAGATCACCTTTTAGAGTTTCCAATTATAGAAACATCATCACTCTATTCTCCATTTTGCTTGGGGTTTTTTTCCTTCATATTTGCCATTGCCTTTTTTCTTTAAGCCACATTCTAGGTAATCCCTTAATATCTGTCTTTCAGTTCACAATTCTCTCGTTAGTTAGCTACTCCTAATCTGGTGTATACCCCATTCACAGAGGTTTTAAACTGTTATATCTTTTGTTTCTGGAAGTTTTATTTGATCCTTTTACAATTATTCATGGTCTTTCTTAATACTCTTTTTCTTTGTTCATATTTCATTTCAAGCTTTTTAAAAATTTTGTATAGTGAATTTCTATAAATGAATTAAACATATTTTTATTCTGTATCCATTCTTTCCAGTCATCTCATTTTAGGTCTACTTTTCTGTCTGTTTTTTGGTTTGTTTTTTGCTGGCTCTTGCTCATGGTGTTTGTTCAATATCTATTCTGTGACTTTTGACCATAAACATAAATTCCTTGGAATAGTATCCTTGGGAATTCTTTGAGTTTGGGGTTGAAGTTACATTTTTCAGATAATTTACTTGCATCTGTCTGTCAGTTGTCTGGGGGCACTACAAACTTAGGACTATTTCAAATTAAATCCTCTATTTGAGGTTTTTCAGATCATACAAGTAGAATGAATTTGTGCTACAAGCAACACAAGACCAGCTTGCAGTTATAATTTCTCATGTGATATGCTTTTTCTCCACACAGTGCCAAGTCTTTTCAGGCAAAGGCAAGTTTTCTTGTCTCCTTCTGTCAAGGGATTTATTTCTCATTTACTCTTAACACTGGAGGGATAGTCCTTTTGAGATGCAGTGAGGTTCTCTATTAGGCTTACCAGTTGAGGTTAATCCAAGACTTTATCTTCCACATCACACTTCATTTTCAAAAACTGGAAGTCAAGTTCATCAGTTTTTGACAAATACCCTTAGGATGAACTTCTTCTTTCTAATGCTCGTTTGCAAATCTAGCTTCATCATTATCATTATTGTTACTGCAGATATGTACCACTTAACATCCATGATATGTTCTGGGAAATAGGATGTTCTGTGATTTGGACAGTGTGTGAACCCTATGCCAGGCATGTCTGAATCTTGAGCAATAGCATTCACTGACTTTCCATCGTCATGTTGTTGAATAACCTCTCCTTTCAATTCCAAATGGATGCTTTCCCTTTACCTGTCACTGCAACTGTCACTAGCACAAGTTCTGCTGTATTTGGGAGCCATGAAGGACATCACATTGAAAAGCTAGGATAGGCATTTATTCTGGCTAACAAGTCATGTATGCTGCTGTTGTGTGCTGTCGAGTCGGTTCCAACTCATGGTGACCCTCTGTTGCAGACCATGTGTAGACTAAAGGCCGCAGGCTCTGAGGAACAAATGAGGCCACTGGCAGTCATGTCAAATTGTTTTTAATCTTAATATCCAGTTATGTTTTATTAAATGCAAACATGAGCCCTTATTATCCACAGAGAAATATTAGAACCTCCTAAAGCCAAGACTAAAGGTTTCAAAGGTCAAGCCTTCCGCCAAAGGATTAACTAAAAATATCTTAGCTACTTCTCAGTTCTTTGTTCTATAGACAAAGAACTCATCCTCCCTAATCCCTTTTCCAGGTGCAGCCCATTCACCTGGGCATCTTGCGTCCTCCTGAAAACCTGGCTCAGGAAGCTAAAACAGCAGGACTCCACCCAAGCCATTTGTCCTTCCCTCTCACCTTGCCCCAACTGAGCTCAGGGGCTATAGATATGTTAATTGAGCCTGAGAATCCAAGTTGCGGGCCTGGGATTCGAACCAGCGAAGTACGATGTAACGTTACCTGAATGTCTGGAAAATTACTGATGTTAGCTGTATCCTGTCTTAGTCTCTCCCAGCTTGGTGTGAAGCTCCTCCCCTAAATAAAACAGAGGCCCAGGCTCACCCAGGTGTGCATTACAGGTTGGAGGGCACGCAGTAAAGACTGCAGTGCATTATAAGTTAGAAGGCATGCAGTAAAGATTGCAGGGCAGTGAGTTGCTTACTGCAGAGGCCACGATGCCTGTAGTCCCAAGTCTGCCCACCAGTGATGCATCCACCCTGGTTTCTGGGTGCCTCCTTGTCTCCCTCTTTCTGTCTGTCTGTGTATTCTTTCGCTATCTCTATCGCCGCTGGATCTCCCCTCCTCATGAACCAAACACTCATGAACAACACTACTATGTCGAGGTCAATCCCCAACAACCCTCTGCACAACAGAAGGAAACACTATCTGGTCCTGCACCATCCTCACAATTGTTGTCATGTTTGATCCTGTTGCTGCTACCACCGTGCCAATCCACCTTCTTGAAGATTCTCCTCTTTTTTTTGGATCTTCCACTTTACCAAGCATGATGTCCTTACCCAGGGTCTGGTCTTTCCTGATAACATGCCTGAAGTATGAGAAACGAAGTCTTTCCATCCTGGCCTCAAGGAGCATTCTGACTGTACTTGTTTCAAAACAGATTTGCTTGTTCTTCTGGCAATCCATAGAACTTCTAACATTCTTCTCCAACACCATGATCAAAATGCATCCATTCTTCTGTGGTCTTCCTTATTCATGGTCCAACTTTGACATGCATATAAAGCTACTAAAAATACTATGGCTTGGGTCAGGCACACTTTAGTCCTCAAACTGACATCTTTGCTCTTGAACACTTTAAAGAGATCTTATGCAGCTGATTTGCCTAATATAATATATCATTTAATTTCTTGTCTGTTGTTTCCATGAGTGTTGATAGTGGATTGAAACAAAATGAAGTCTTTGACAACTTCAACATTTTCTCCATTTCCCCATTTATGATGTTTTTTACTGGGTCAATGGTGAAGATTTGTGTTTTCTTTACACTGAGGTGCTGTGGTTACTGATCTTTATCAGTAACTATTTTAAGTCATCTTCACTTTCAGCAAACATATCCATGTCTGCATATCATGGGTTGTTAATGACTCTTTCTCCATTCCCAATGTCATGTTCTTCTTCATATCATCCACTTTCTCAAATGATCTGCTCAGCATACAGACTGAATAAGTATAGTGACCTGACATAATCCTGATGTACACCTATCATGATTCTAAAGCGTTCAATATCCCCTTATTTTGTTCTATCGATTGCCTTTTGGTCTATGTACATGTTCCTCATGATCACAATTAAGTGTTCTGGAATACCCATGCTTCGCAATGTTATCCATAGCCTGTCATGATAAATACATGGGGTTTTATGTAGCACCAAGGAACCTTTGGAGAAGATTCTGATCATCTGCCCACAGGTTTCTTCTGAGACATGCTCAGATATCTCTGCTGTTTCCAGGACCTCCAGGGATGGGACCCCCAGCCTAGCATCCCATACACCCTTCTTGGGATCTGGCCACTCCCAATTGCACTAGAGGCCTTTCTCACAGTCCACCTCCACTTCCGGGAAACACATCCCAACCATCTTCTCCAGAGATGCCCTACCTCTACTTCCCCTTCCCTCTTACTTCCCTTTCAAGCTCTCTGGCAGACTCAACTTCAAAGCTCCATGGAATAGGAGCTTTATCCCTGTTTGTGCTTCCTGCCTGGTCATATAGCTCCTGGAGACACAACTACTTCCCTGTTTGACTAGGGGATAGGAAAGGAGGAAATCCAGCCAAATGCTGGTATCATCTTCCCTCCTTGTGGCCCCACCTCTCTGCAGGACCTTTTCCAGCTCTAACCTGGCATCTCCACAGAATCAATGTTTCCAAAGCCAGCCTCATTTTCCCCAAAAACCATGTTCCTCTCTAAATCCTATAGCTCTGCACACCTAGTATAGGTAGATAGAGAAGTTGGCTTCCAGGTAAGGAAAAGATCTGGGTAGTCTTTCCCCACACTCTTGACTCACTTTCACCAGAATGGTGCCCCTGCTACCCTTAGGCTCATACCCCCTTTCAGTCATGACCATCTAGCAAGCATCTGCTTCCGTGCACTCCGCCTGCACCCTACAGGGCTTACCTAACAAATTGCTCTAAATCAGAATTTAGCAGGAAGACCCCTAACTAGATGGATTGGCCAGGTGGCATCATTGATGGACTCAAGTGTGGCAGCGGTAGTGAGGTTGGCCTAGGATCGGACACTGCTTTGTTCTACTGTGCATGGGGTCACTATGAGCCAGTTCTGACTCGATGGCACCTGACAACAACAACATCCTGTTTCCAAAGACCTCACCTGACTCCTGAGACCTAAAGCAGGCACATTTGGATGACCAAGTATGAGGATTGTGAATCTAATTCCTCTGAATCTTCAGGGCAACTGAAGATTCAGAGGAATTAGAAGTATGAGGAATTAGAAAATTCAGAGGAATTAGAAGTATGAAGAAGTATGATGTGGCTTCAAAACGTTTATGGAAGAATGGAATTAATTAAATGATAATGGAATTTTTCCACAAACTTTTTGAAGCCTTCTCATCCCTTCCTCCTCTTTTCTGGAGAAAAACAGTCTCCCCGTTCCTGAAACCTTGCAAAGACCTCATGCAAGACAAGTGTCTTCCAAAACGACTCTTGATCTTCTCAAGCTCTTCCTCCATCGTGGCTTATTGCCTTAGGCCAACAACTAGGGTCAGGATCCAGCACAGCCCAAGCAGGAAAACAGTCCATGCTGTGAGAGGAAACAGCCTGAACATCAAAGCTAATGGACAGCTGAGAGAATTATGGGGCCTAGTGTGGGAGCGAATCTTGAGAGTTTGTGCTCAGCAAACTAAAGATAACACATCATGTATTGAGATGGAAACATTTCATAATTCAAAGGCTGGTGTCTTCTCAAGGAATTTGGAGCCAGTCCCAATACACTGTTGATGCCCTTCTTCAAATTTAGAATAGATGAAGGCTTACAGTCCCTGAGGTAGAGATGTTGAATTGTTTGATGTGATATCGAGAAAGGCATCAAATTATCAGGAAGCTGGGGATGTTAACATGGATGTATTACATGGAAGTACATAACCCCCTTTGTTTCCTCAGTGGAGCCAGAGCCTATTCCACTTATGAAATGATAAGGTCACACTGAAAAGGAGCCACAAGCATTATTGAGAAGCTTGGCAGGACAGGGTGAAGAGTAACAGCTGCTGCTATAGACCGGGATCCCTTTACTCAGTGGGGGTATTGGGATTCCAGAAAGGTCAATGCCAGGGAGAGTATATAACCAACAGCAATAGGGTGGACATAATAATGATGATAAACTGCAGCGTCCGCCAGGCGGCCATGACGGGCAGGGAGCTTGGTGGCTGCTCATTGATCATGCTGCTCTGAAGGGCACAATAGACAGCTGACTAAAGTGTTATGTGACTTGTATAACAACAACAACAATGAAAGAATTGAGAGCTAGCAAGCAGACTTTGATGTCAGCTTCCCCAATAGAAAAGACTGCTTCTGCATACCATTCGCAGATCTGAGCCAGTTCAAACAACTGGGGTCACAACTCCTAGAGTAAGGACCCAGTATTACCATCACAAGTATGTACGGCCAACCATCTCCTAATCTCTTCCCAGAGGGTCTTGCAATCAGTTACTATGGTAACTATGTGCAGGGAAAGGAGAGTATCCAGACTTCTCAAAGAATCTTGGACAGGGACCTCTGAGCTGACACAGATACCTGGAGAGCTGGAATGACAGGTAGAGTGGAGGCTTATGGAAGTCAGGAATATCAGGATGGTATTAAGAATGCACCCTCTCATGCCACTCAAGTGACTCTTGCCTTCATGACATCTCTTCATACAATTATGAGAACTAAATAAGCTGCTTCCCAGAAAAGGCCACATAAACACCTTGGTCTGCATTTTGTGTTGAATTGTGTCCTCCCAGGTATGTTGAAGCCCTAACTTCTAGTACTTGTTTGGAAATGAAATGGATGCTTAAAGATGTTATCATTTAACATAGACTCTACTGAAGCAGGGTGAGTCCTATCCAATGTGAATAGTGTCCTTATCAAAGGGGAGAAGAGACAGTGAGAAGATGTGAGGCAGAGATTCAAGTGATTTACAAGTTAAGGGAAATCTCAGAGAGCGGTATGGAACCCATTCTGCCCGAAACTCTTCTGAAGGAATCAGCAGGGCCCACACCGTGATGTTATGCTCCAAGCCTCCAGAACTGTAAGACAGTACATTTCTGTTGTTCTCACCTAGGTTTGGGGCACTTTGCTAGGACAGCCCTAAGAAATGAATGGGGAGAACAGTGGCTCTGTGAGGTAAACACTGGACTGGGAACCACAGAGTTGGCAGTTGGAACCGAATAGCCACTCCATGGGAGAAAGATGAGGCTTTCTGCTCCCACAAAGATTTACAACCTTGGAAACCCTATAGTGTTGTTGTTGTTATTGTTGTTGTTAGGTGCCTTCAAGTTGGTTCCAACCCATAGTCACCCTATGGACTACCGAATGAAACACGGCCTGGTTCTGCGCCACCCTCACAATTACTGCCACACTTGAGCCCATTGCTGCTGCCAAGGTGCCAATCCATCTGGTTGGGTTTCTCCCTCTTCTCTGATGTGCCACTTTACCAAACATGATATCCTAGCCCTTTCTGATAACATGTCTGAAATATGAGAGAAAAAGTCTGACCATCCTGGCTTCTAAGGAGTATTCTTGTTATACTTCTACAACAGATTTGTTTGTTCTTCTGGCAGTCCATGATACCTTTAATATTCTTCTGTAACACCATAACTCAAATGCATCAATTCTTCTACGGTCTTCCTTAGTCATTGCCCAACTTTCACATGAATATGAGGCTATTGAAAATACCATGGCTTGGGTCGAGCTCTCTTTAGTCCTCAGAATAACAACTTTGCTCTTGGACACTTTAAAGAGGTCTTGTGTAAGGGATTTGTCTAATGCACTACAATGCTTGATTTCCTGACCACTGCTCCATGAGTATTGATGGTGGATCCAAGCAAAATGAAGGTTTTTTGTTTGTTTGTTTTTTTATATAATTAAATGTTTTTATTTTGCATTGAGTGAAAGTTTACAG
>NW_006408610.1:8606911-8624122 GCF_000296735.1 Chrysochloris asiatica | reverse complement strand
TTGTTAATCAGTCTTCTTCCAGTCCTAAATGCCATGTTCTTCTTCATATAATCCAGGTTCTCAGTTTATTTGTTCAGCATACAGAGAGAATAAGTATGGTGAAAGAATACAACCCTAGCACACACTTTTCCTGATTTTAAACCATTCAGTATTCCCTTATTCTATTCAAATGACTGTCTCTTGGTCTATGTACAGGTTCCTCATGAGTACAATTAAGTGTTCTGGAATATTCAGTCTCTGCATTGTTGTCCATAATTTGCCATGAACCTCACAATCAAAGATCTTTGTATAATCAATAAAGCACAGTAAACATCTTTCTGGTATACTCTGCTTTCAGCCAAGATCCATCTGATGTCAGCAATGATATCCATCATTTCACAACTGAATCTGAATCTGACAGTTCCCTGTAAATATATTATTGCAGCCATTTTTAAATTATCTCTAGAAAAATTTTATTTGAATATGGATTGCTATGTGTCAGAAATGACTCAATGGCACTTAACAATAACAACAAACTAATAACAAACAATGATGTATGAAACATTTCCATTATAGTTTAGAAATAAGAAAACTAGCTCCTATGCCAACAAACAGGTCCTAGTGTGGTTTCATAGGATCAGCACTGTACCGTTCACCACAAGGTTATCAGTTCAAACCCACCAGCCACTCCTTGGAAACCCTATTCAGGGTCACTATGAGTCAGAACTGACTCAAGAACAGCTTAAAAACAACAACAAGCCAACCACTGAAAAGCCATAAAAATAAGAAATGCTAGGGGAAACAGTCATCTCACCTAACTAGACCTGAGTGTCACCCCCTGGGAAGGGGCTATGCCTTCTCTTCACTTTTTCCGAGTAACTTCCAGCTCTGGGCTTGCTCAATATTCTGCTCTCCACTCTAAGAGGCTGTTTTTCCACCGCTTCATTTATTAGGAGTTAGGCTAAGGGTCTACCCCTAGTTCTTCCCCAACCAGCTACACCACCTTGGGAACATCTGTCACCACATCCAAGTGTAAAGTAAGAAGGTAGTTTGGATGTTCACCAAGACTTCTTTTATCTTGAGAGCCCACAGACTTATAAAGATCAAACTCCGGTGGCTAAATCTTTGAGAATGCCACATTTCTCAGTGGAAGATGGGAGTAAACGTGTAAACAAGTTCAAAGAAACTATACCTCATTATAACTGGACCCTCACAAGCACCTCACTGTGATTCTACTTATCTGACGCCCATGGCCAAGTGGGTCCTGCTGGTAGATGTACCCCAGTTCTCAGCATATTCCAAGCAGAGCTAACGGGGCTCTATGTGACTTTTGCCTGGAGATAATCAGTGTATAATCCTATCCCCACCCTCCAGGAGACTTTAGCGCACCCCTCTTCACCATCCATTTCTATTTTTTCTATTTCAATCCATAGTGTGATTATTCAGTGACCCCCAAACATGCCCTCGGTGTTCCCATTATAATGCTTCCAGGCCACAGAAGAAGGAATATACTAGAAGAAAGAAGGAAGCAGACTGGCTTGGTCAGCAGTCAAGTTCTCAATTGATGCCTCAGGTTCCATTTAATCAAAGACAGGCAAGAGCTTGGTGAATTGAAAAACGTATACCTCAGACAGATGTCGGCTGCACTTAAGAAACTCTTACTTACAGCAAACACTTTTTCTTCTCAGACTCTAGTGGCATCCTCACTCTTTCATAATAAAAGAAAACAACAAAACTTCGATAACTGTGCAGTGAAATGCATCTGCAATTAATTTTGAATAAGCTTAAAATCCCATCGAAATGCCCTCCCTTGGCATTTTTATGGGAAGCAGTTTTCACTAGCTATGCCCACCGTAAAGATCCTGAAACTATGATAGTGGAAATCCTCTTAGGCGCCCTGCAGGGTAATTTGGTTTTTCTCAAAGTTCCCAAAAAAAAGAGTAAGGGATAGAAATAAGCCAGCTTTAAGGAAATATTCATAGTTAACCTATAAACCAGTCCCAAAAGCAATCTCCTGCCTCAGGAAATTTAGCATACGATTTACTGAACTTAACCTTTTTTTTTTTTTTTGCTTTTTCACATCTTTACTCAGCTCTCATTTAAGCTGAATCATTATAAATCCATAAGCACATGGGGCCTCAAAAGGTGCCTACTAGGTCTAAAATCAGCCACCAACCCTAAAGCTAGAGGCTCAGTTCTCCTTCACAGGGTCAGTCTAGCAGCTCAAATCTGGACCTCATTGGAATCTAGGCTTGAAAGGAGCGGTAGGTCCAATGCTCCCTGAAGCTTTCTCCTCCCCTAGCCTCTGGACCCGATTCGAGTTCCAATTCAGCCCCCAGCCCCTTTCCTGTCTGATCCCAGGCCAAATCTTGGTTCCAACCATAACAAAGAGGCCCAGAAGATGAAACGCTCATGTCCTTTCCCTTCCAGCTGAAACCAGGTGTAATCTTGGCTTCACTGAGAGGTTCCAAGCTCAACAGAGCCAGATGAAGGTAAGCTAAAGCAATAACCTGAAAACGAGTCCCACGTGGGGCCAGATGCCCAGACCTTTCACTTAGTTTGCTATAAATGAGTTTCCTGGGGCAAAATAATGTCTTCCTTCAAAGAAAATTACAATCAGAGGCCAAACAGGAGAGAACAGTGGTGGGGAGGGAGAGATGCAGGGGAGGGATATAAAGTGTGGAGGGGAAGGGGAGAAACGTAAGGAGGGAGGAGTCTCTTGATAAATATTCAAGCTTCCCAGAGAGCTCAACCAAGCCAGCCACTCTCTGGTTTATAAATACGCACTCTGAAGTTTATAAGGGAACATTCCCAGAAGCTGTATCCAATCCTGATAAGTTTCTCAACAGGGAGACAAGCTATCAAGAAGGTTTGCTGCCCCCACCCCCATCCACCCAAGAGCCTTAGATACTGCATGTGGTTGTTGTTAAGTGTTGGTTGCAACCCTGTATAATTTTCTGAGGAGTATGGTGAGCTTGAACCATCAACCTTGTGGTTCAAGCCAACTTTGCCGTCCAGAACATTAACCCACAGCACCACACCAGGACTCCATAGAGGAGATACTGCATAGAGGGGGGAAATCCAAGAACTGTGTCCAAATCCCAGAGGAAGACTTGCAAGGGGCAGGTGCTGATGGCTGTCCACAGTGCTTAGTTCTTGGTGGCTGCTCAGATGCAGGGACTAGAGACAGCCGCTTCCATCCTAGCCACCAAAACCCTTCATTCCCCTGCTGGGCTCCCCACGGCCATAGATATTAGGAACTTCTAGATTCAACCTCAAAGCAAAAGTCAGAAGCCAGGCCAAGCTGCTTCTGCTTGGTCATGTAGAGTGAAGGGTGCTTAAGGTTGAGCCAGACATGGTGAACATCAACCCAGAAAGGGGCATTTCTGCAGTGACTAGAAATGAGGACAAAAGGAATGACAAAGGACCTTTCTCCCCTGCTTTGTAACTAAGAAAAGGTGGTCTGCCTTTGGTTGCTGTATCCCCCAAGACCTCAGCAAGACTTCTGCATCCTAGGCACCATCTGGAACTCATCAAAGTTAGCACCAGGCCAACCTCATTGTCCCCTCTGGTTAGCTTTCCCTTTCCTTGCAACTTGAAATAACCTGATCTCACATTCTGCTACATCCACCCTACCAAGATAAAGGGAGATTTTGATAGATGCATTTATTCAACCAATATTTATTGAGCACCTACAGTGTACCTTACTAAGTGTTGTCTAGTAGGGATCTGACTCATAGTAACCCTGTACACAGTTTCTGAGGAGCAGCTGGTGAGTTTGAACCGCTAGCCTTTATGGCCAAACCAACTTTGCAATTTAGTGCATTCACTGGTAGCGCCACATCAGAAGTCCCATGGGCTGCCAAAAGAACCAACAGATCTGTGTTGGAAGAAGTGTAGCCAGAGTGCTCCTTGGAGGCCAAGATGGCCAAACTTTGTCTCTCATACTTCGGACATATTGTCAGGAGGGACCAGTCACTGGAGGAGGATATCATGTTTGGTAAGGTGGAGGGTCAGAGAAGAAGAGGAACATTTCCAGCAAGATGAACTGGCAAAGTGGCAGCATCAATGGGCTCAAGCGTGGCAACAATTGTGAGGTTGGCCCAGAACCGGGCAGTGTTTCATTCGGTTGTGCATAGGGTCTCTATGAGTCGGTACCTACTCGATGGCACCAAACAACAACAGTGTACCTGGTTAGTGGGTGGTACAGACACTTTATGCTTGACTAGGATAAGCACCGGACTGCTAAACACAAAGTTGGTGGTTCAAACTCACTAACTGTCCTAGAAACCCTCTACAGGGTCGCTATGAGTCAGGCTCCCTTGGGAGGCACTTAGCAGCAACATTAACATCAAGAGGAATCAACAGGGAACTGCTGGGAATGCAAGCCAGGTTCAGAAGGGAACATGGAACGAGGAGTCATTGCTGATGTCAGATGGCTCTTGGCTGAAAGCAAACAACACCAGAAAGATGTGTTTTATTGACTGCGCAAAGGAATTCGACTGTGTGGGTCATAACAAATTTTGGATAACATTGGAAAGAATGAGAATTCCAGAACACTTCACTGGACTCATGCAGAACCTGTACACAGACCGGAGGCAGGAGCACAAACAAAACAAGGGGATCTGCCTGGTTTAAAATCAGAAAGGTTATGCATCAGGGTTTACCCTGTCACCATACTGAGTCTATATGTTGAGCAGATAAGCTGAGAAACTGGACTATCTGAAGAAGAATAGGTCATCAGCTCTGGAGAAGACCCATTAACAGCATACGATATGCAGAAGACACAACCTTGCTTGCTGAAAGTAAAGAAGCACTTACTGATGAAGATCAAAGACTTCTTTACAACTCAGTGTGAGGAAAACACAAATCCTCACAACTGGTAGTATAAGCAACATAATGATAAATGGAGAAAATTATGAAGCTGTCAAGGAATCCATCCCCAGTCAATGCCCATGGAAGCAGCAGTCAAGAAATTAAAGGTTAAATCTCCTACAAATGGTCTCCTTAAAGTATTAAAGAGCAAAGATGTGACTTTGAGGACTAAGGGTGCACTTGAGCCAGGACATGGTATTTTCAGAAGTCTGTGTGGCCCTGTAGGATTAGCACTAAACTGCTAATCACAAAGTCAGCAGTTCAAACCCACCAGCCATTCCTTGGGAACCTTATACAGAATTGCTATGAGTCAGAACTGACTTGACAGCATTTAACAACAACAATATGCATGGAGTAGCTATGGTGAGTCTGTATAATTTGCACTGGACAGAATCACAAAGTTGATGGTTCGTGCCCCCCAGCCGCTCTGTGAGAGAAAGATGAGGCTTTCTGCTCCCGCAAAGATGTACAGCCTCAGAACCCTATACAGGATTACTGTGAGTCAGAATCAACCTGGTGGCACTTAACAACAACAATATATGCATGGGAAAGCTGGGCAATGAATAAGGAAGACCAGAGAAAACTGATGTATTTGAATAATGATGTTGGCAAAAACCACGGACTGCCAGGAGAACAAACAAATCTGTCTTGGAAGAAGTCCAGCCAGAATGTTCCTTAGACACGAGGATGGTGAAACTTCGGCTCACATATTTTGGACACGATATCAGGAAGGACCAGTCCCTGGAGAAGGAGATCATACTTGGTAAAATAGAGGATCCGTGACAAAGAGGAAGCTGGATTGACCCAGTGGCTACAGCAACGGGGTTCAAACAGCAGTGATTGTGAGAATGCCCCAGGGCCAGACAGCGTTTCTTTCCATTGTACATAAGGGTCTCTATGAGTGAAAAGTGACTCATAGCAAATAACAACAACGCTAACCTGTCACCCATCAAACGTATCCAGCATCACCAAGATCATCTGCTTCAGTAAAGATACAGCCATGAGAACCATATGGACCACCTGGGCTTGCCATGAATTGAAGTCAACTCAATAGCAGCAGGTTTGGTTTGTTTGCTTCTGTTTTTGCTACTTACCTATTACTGTTGCAAACAATGACGATAGAGCCAAGAAAGAGAAGAGGTTCTCATCTTCAAGGAGCGGCTGCCTAGGGTCCCAAGATATGGATCTTCAAAGTCTTCAGAAATCACCTAACCTACCAGCTCCCTTTACCAAGGACCCCTGAGGCTTAGAGAGAGGTAAGGCCTGGTCCACAGCTGCCCAGAGCGGGAACTGGGCCTCCTGCCCCTAGACTAGACTGACTAGTTAATCATGCATTTATCTTTTCACTTGCTCATTGAACAAATAGGTATTGAGTAACCATTCTGTGCCAAGTTCTGCTCTAAGCATTGATGAACAAGACAGGGGATGTTCCTGTTCCCAAGACCTTTTTATTCTAGAAAGAGAGACAACAACCAACACATTAATAAGCCTACAAACTAACAAGATAATTCAATGTTTTGAGCAGGTTACTGTGATGGGGGAATGCATGGGGAGAAATCTTTTGAGATGGGGAGCCAGGAAGAAATGATCTCTTTGGTGGTGACTTCATGAAGGAACTGGCTGAAGGCTCAGTTGTGGGCGGGGGGGGGGGGGCGGAACAGAAAAAAAGGAATTGAAGAGGTTGTCTGGGTTTCAGAGAGAGCAGAGGGGGTTCCCTGGAAGGATTCTCACTTATTTTGGCCAATGGACCTCAAGCATAACATACATCCATCTGTCAGTAGCAGCATGCATGTTTCTGTGATGCTGAAAATGTTTCAGTAGTGTTATGGTCTAAGGTGGACTAAAGAGAAAGTTCTGGTAATCTGCTTCCAAAAACCAGCCTCCAGTCACAATGGTCTGACCCCCAAGCCTTTCTTTAGGGGACAGTACATGACCAGGCAGCCTTTTGTTCCATTGTGCATGGGGTCACCATGAGTCAGGGACAGACTCAATAGTGGTTCACAACAACCATCACCTAGAATTGGGATTGAAGCAGTTAGATGATGATGTTACCGTGTACTGAGATGAGGGAGATCTGCAGTGAAATCAAGGGTTCTGTTTGGGGCATGCTGTGTTTGATAGGCTTCTGAAGCTTTCAGGTAGGTAGTTGGAATTGCAATCTTAGAGTTCAAGGGAGAAACAGGGCTGGAGACAAAAAAATGAAACTCACTGAAATGGAGATTAAAGGCCATGGAATGATGAGAAGGCGAAGAGAGAGCAGGGGACCAGGACCATTTGAACAGGGATTAAGAAGACCTGAACTATGCTTAAGGGGGGAAACTATGGTGTTAGAGAAGCTGTGTCTCAGTCAGTTCCCCTCGTGTCACCTTCCAATGTGCCTTACTGTACTAGAGGCTGGAGAGTGAAAGGGTATCTTTCCAAGAATCTCCTCCGCCTTGGGTCTAGCTTACTTCAAACAGATGTTCAGGATTTGGAAGATGGGTCATAACATCTGGCAAGCATGATCATGGAATCATTAGAGTATTCTGCAACCATTATAACAAGGGCCCAAGGGCCAAGGGATCCCTAGCTTTGAGAGTGCTGAGACGCAGACACGAAGCTTCCATTGATTGGGTGTGAACTGAAGCAGAGGCAGGTGGACCAGCAGTCTGAATTTGTGATGCAGCATCTAACCATGGCAGAGGCAGCAGCTTCCATGGCAGACCAAGTTCTTCACTGTTCTAGGAGGTGTTCCTTCCCAATTGGTTATGGAGAAGGACAGACTCCAGTTGCCTCTCCAGTCCTTCCAATATATTGTAAGTAAGAGATTCCCTTCACTGATCCCTTTCTGCCTGAGGTTCAGTTACCTGTAATTGATCTTCAGATGACTCGGAAGTGAAAGAAATAGCGAATTAGTCAAGAAGGGAGCAATGCACAATGTCAAACACCGCAGAGTTTAGGTGAGAATCGGAAAGTGTTTTGGATTTGTCAGTTTGTATTGATGGCTTTGATGCGAGTAACTCCAGAAGGAGGCTGGAGAATTCATGGGACTTGAACAAGTGGAGACAGCCTTGGTAGGAAACCCTTTGGAGGTGTTTTGCTGGCATGGGGAACAAGCTGGAGGAAATGTGAACTCAGGAAGAGATTTTTTTTAAAGCTGGGATATATCTGAGCATTTCACCTGCTGAAGGATGTTATAAAAAGAGGGGCATTAAAGAAGCAGGAGAAAAGAGAGGCTAGCCGAAGGAGAACAGTCCTAGTATTGGTGGAAGGGCTGATCTTCGAAGGAGGAGAGAAACTTCCTCCATTGTAACAACTCCTTGGCATTCAAAAAGATAGAGAGCTGACCAGCGGGGTCCCAGAGCTTATGCTGAGGAGCTGTGAGGGATGAGGTAGAAAAATGAAGGCAGGCCAAGTTGTAAAGAGCCTTGGATGTCAAACCAAGAAATGTAGACTTTCTCCTGCAGAGATTGATCTTCATGGCCAGCTGCTTCTGGCCAGAGGACGACACAAAAGGAAATACCAGAAGGGAGACCGGAACCAAGTCCACAGGAAGGAAAGCTATTGCCAGTTGACAAACTGATGTCAGGTCTGGGGTAGACTTTTGCCCTAAGGAGAGAATCGTATGATAGTAAGAATACAGATTTTGGTTCTTGATGGCTCTGGGTCCACCCAGGTGTCTGGGTGACACAAAAGGTTTGGCCTTAACTTGGTGCTAGAGGATGCGTACAGGACTGCTAACCACAAAGTCAGCAGTTGAAACCCATCAGTTGTTCCTTGGAAACTCTATACAGGGTAATTATGAAACAGAACTAACTCAATGGCACAACAACAGCTAACCTGAAAGTTGATGGTTCAAACTCACCCAGCAGCAGCATGGAAGAAAGAACTGGCAAACAGCTTTCCTAAAGATTATATCCAGGACACTCACACGAAGCACAATTTTACTCCGTAACCCATGGGGTCACCATGACTGGAATTTGACTCAGTGGCAATGGATTTCCCTGTTTTTGTTTTGTTTGGGGGAGGAATTGGAATGCTACCATGTAATAGCTATGACACTGGGAAATGTATCCAACTTTTCTGAACTGTGTGACATTGTGGAAATGTCAATACTGCCCAAAGCAATTTACACATATAATGCAATCCAAATCCAGATTCCAATGACATTCTTTACAGAGATGGAAAAAACTATTACAAACTTTATATGGAAAGGAAAGAGACCAAAGATAAGCAAAGCACTGCTTAAGAAGAAGAATAAGGTTGGAAACCTCTCACTCCCTGATGTTAAATTTTACTACACAGCTACAGTGGTCAAAACTGCTTGGTGTTGGTATAATGAAAGATACATCAATTGATGGAACAGAATAGAGAATCCAGAAATTAACCCACCCACATACAGCCAACTGATTTTTGACAAAGTACCTAAATATATCATATGGGGAGGGGACAGTCTCTTCAACAGATGGTGCTGGCAGAACTGGAAAGAGATATGCAAAAGATTGAAATAAGACCTTTTACCTCACGCCTTATACAAAAACCAACTCAGCATGGATTAAAGACCTAAAATGTGAATCCCAGAATTATGAAGGCCATCAGTGAAAAAATAGGGACAAATGTGAGGGTACTAATTCAGGGAATACAAGACTACCAAATATTTTGAAAACTATACAAACAAAAGTAGACAAAATAGATGGTTGGGACATACTAAAAATTAAAAACTTCAGTGCATCAAAAAACTTCACCAAAAGAGTACAAAGGGAACTGACAGAATGGAAAAAATCTTTTGCAGCAACACATCGGACAAGGGACTCATTTCTAAAATATATAGGACACTACAACGACACCTCTACAAGAAAAAGACAAATAACCCAATTAAAAAATGGGCCCAGGACATGAACAGACACTTCACCAAAGAGGAGGTCTGGGCAGTCAACAAACATATGAAGAAATGTTCACGATCACTAGCCAATGTTGGTTGTTGTTAGGTGCCATAAGTTGGTACCAACTCATAGCAACCTTACGCACAGCAGAATGAAACACTGCACGATCCTGGGCCAACCTCACTACCGTTGCCACACTTGAGTCCATCGATGCTGCCACATGGCCAAACATCTCATTGGAGGTCTATCTATTTTTCTCTGACCCTCCACCTTACCAAACATGATATCATTTTCCAGTGACTGGTCCCTCCTGACAATATGTCCAAAGTATGAGAGATGAAGTTTGGCCATCTTGGCCTCCAAGGAGCACTCTGGCTGCACTTCTTCCAACACAGATCTATTGGTTATTTTGGCATCCCATGGCCCTTCATTACTCTCCTCCAACACCATAACTCAAAAACATCTATTCTTCTACAGTCTTCCTTATTCACTGTCCAGTTTTCACATGCATATGAGGTTATTGAAAATACCATGGCTTGGGTCAGGTGCACCTTAGTCCTCAAGCTGACATCTTTGCTCTTCAACACTTTAAAAAGGTCTTGTGCAGCAGATTTGCCTAATGCAATATGTCATTTGATTTCTTGACTGCTGCTTCCGTGAGTGTTGATAGTTGATCCAAGAAGAATGAAGTCCTTGATAACTTCAATCTTTTCTCCATTGATAAGAATGTTGTTTATTGGTCCAGTGGTGAGGATTTTAGTTTTCTTTACATTGAGATGTAATCCATACCAAAGGATGTGTTCTTTGATCTTCATCAGTAAATGTTTTAAGTCCTCTTCACTTTCAGCAAGCAAGGTTGTATCATCTGCACATGGCAGGTTGTTAATGAATCTTCCTCCAATCCTGATGCCACGTTTTTCTTCATAGAACCCAGTTTCTCAGATTATTTGCTCAGCATACAGGTTGAATAAGTATGGTGAAAGAATACGGCCCTGTTGCACACCTTTTTTTAATTTTAAACCATGCAGTATTCCCATGTTCTGTTCAAACAACTGCCTCTTGGTCCAGGTACAGATTCTTCATGAGTACAATTAAGTGTTCTGGAATAGTCATACTTTGCAATGTTGTCCATAGCTTGATGATCCACACAATTGAAAACCTTTGTGTAGTCAATAAAGCACAGGTAAACATATTTCTGACATTCTCTGCTTACGGGAGTAGAAAGCCTCACCTTTCTCCTGCAGAACAGCTGGTAGTTTTGAACTGCTGACCTTGTGGTTCACAGCCCAATTCGTAACCACTATGATACCAGAGCTCCTTTGTGGAAAAAATAATCCTTCTCCTTATGGGGGATGTTGTAAAAATTCACAGAAAAATTCCATTACCTTTTAATTCCAATTTTTCACAAGCTTTTTGAAGCCCCCTTTACAATAGTCAATGAATAATAGTTACTAAGTCAAAATTCCTGAAAGAGGAATTCCACATTTATTGTTTATTTTTATCTTCCTTTAATGTTTCATTGTGCTATAGGCAAAAGTTTATGCAGGAAATTAGATTCCCATTTAACATTTTAATACAAATTGTTCCATGCCATTGGTTACAGTTATCCCAGTGTGTCAGCATTCTCCTGATTTACACCCTGTTTGTTCTGTTTCTACTGTTCTAGCTCCCCTTTCCCTCCTTTCCTTCTCATCTTTACTTTTGAGTAAATGAGACCTTTTGGTCTTTTATAGCTGATTGTTTAAGGGAGCACATTCCTCACAGGTGATATTGTTTATTTGATGCTGTAGGCTAAGCACTGGACTGCTAATCTCAAGGTTGGCAGTTCAAACCCATCCGCTGTTCTTGAAAATCCTATTGAGTTGGAACCAACCCATCCGCTGTTCTTGAAAATCACTATGAGTTGGAACCAACTTAATAACAACAACAAAAGGGTGACAGGTAAAGGACAGATGGATAGTTGGAAGACTAGAAGGGTACATGACTAGACAGTTGATAACTAGACCTTGGTATCAAAATCTATATACTCACTTTGGAACATTAACATTGACAACTTTTTTGTGAGACCAGGGCATCCTCTCTTTGGAGAGAAACCCCAAGAAATGGCCCCATAATCACGTTGACTCCAACAGCAGGCAAAGCCAGATAAGCCACACGCTAACAACAGGCCTATCAGCTCATGGACTAGCAGGGTTTTCAGCAACTCCCCTACAAAGTTGAGCACTTTGAAACAAACTTTTCATCTGGAAGCAGAACAAGTCTGTTGGACTTATTACATCGCGTCTGCTTCTGGCTTGGATTTCCCTTTCCCTCCCAGGATGTGACAAAATGCAGAAAACACACATACACACACAGAGAGACTCACAGGAGAACCTGCTGAGATGCCCAAATCCCACCAAAGCTAATGCTGACTCAAGCAAGAAGAATCCCTTTTAAATGGGTCCCCTTGCTGGTGTTCTCCAATACCCTATCAGCAGAGCTTGGAATCAGTTCAAACTGGTTCTGTCATGGCCAATGCAGCAAAAATCAGGACAGAATAGGAAAAATAACAGAACAGAATGGAATGAGGGACTCAGAAGAGACAGAGTGAGTCCTCTCAGGAGCCTGATGTGAAAGATTGGACTAGTACCAGAGCTGTGGAAAGACACAGCTTTTTCAAAGCAGGGCAGCCGTCCGCCATCTTTGATAGAGACAGCACTGTCTCCAACCCTGCTGGTCAAAAGACTTGCTTTGCAATGCCCACACTGCCCCCTGTTTTCGGAGAGGGAGATTAAGTTTCTAGCAAGGCGTCAACCCATAAATTCTCCTGTCTGGTTATCATTCACTTCAGCACACCCACATTTTACAAATTCGGGTCCCTTCTGGTTTCGCTTCATCAGCTATGACTGAACTGGGCAGAACTAGTTAGAAAACCTGTTCATCACGCACCTAATCTATCAGTGTCTAAAAGCTAAGGCGTTGGAACTGTTCTAGTTTACCTTCCTCTTCCTGCCTGGCTGCTGAGTCTCCTAAAGTAAATCAACATTGAAGTTGGGGCAGGGGGGAGGTGGGAATGATGAGAAAAGGAAGTCCAAGAGAAAAAAATATAGCCTGCCTGACATTTTCCTTCAGGAGATCCTTTGTTGGCTATTAAAGTGTCCTCTCTTGTCATTCAATTTGAATATTCAACTTCCATCCCCCTGGATCTGAAGTTGATGCCTCTTCCTCCTGTAGACGAGGACTTTTGAAAAGTTAGAGGTAAACAGCCTCAAATTCAGTCTTTTAAGGATTCCGAAACCAGGCCTCATCTCCTCTGCCTTCAACTATTTGGACAACTGAGACGTGCCCCCTGATAGTTCAGCCTTCTCAATTAAGTCCCAATGGCTGCAAGAAACTTTCTTTTTTCTTTTTTCCCAGCAAACCTGGCATCTTAACCTGAAGTTTGGATGTTAATAAAGTCTGCATACAGAATGGAGATTTGATTGAGCTGAAATTTACAGACTTAATTTGGACTCCAGTTATTTTCTACTCACTGTTCCAGGGAGCCAACGTATCTTAATAAGAGTAGAACATCTTGAAGATAAGCTCAAAATTGTTGTTGCTGTTGTGCGCCATTATATCCACTCTGACTCATAGCAACCCTGTATAGGGTTTCCAAGAACAGCTGGTAGTTATGAACTGCCCACCTTGTGGCTACCAGTCCTATGCTTATCCTACAGCACTGCACCAGGGTCCAAAGAAACTAGCTGGAGCCATTTTAAAGGATCACATAAAGCTTCAGGAATCCCTGGGTGTGACAAATGGCTAACACACAATTGGCAGCTAGCAGAAAGGATCATTCAGAGGCACCTAGGAAAAAAGGCCTGGAGATGTAATTCTGAAAAATCCGCATTGAAAACCCCATGGAGGGGAGAACAAACAAGATGGTGGATCAGGTGGAAGTGCAGTGAGGAGCTCCATCAGCAACAACACAGAATACCAGACCAAGCAGCCTCAGAGGATGGTCCCAGAACTCTGAACCACTTATAAAGGAATATTTAGAAAATTGGAAGGCCTACAGCCAGTGGAATTTGTAGCAGAAGCAGGAAATCCAGTGCTTTCAAAACCGAGGCACCCAACTGCTCCCAGAGCTGCCATCTTGGGTGAGACTGAACGGGGAAAGGATCAGAGCTGCTACGGACGCCTGATAGAACTGCAGAGATAAAGGTGTGGACACTCTTTTCTTCGTATCTATTTATTGACCTCTCTCTGTCTGCGCACCTCCATCCTGGTGATTAGAGGGGATGTCCGAGTGAGCAGAAACCCCACCCCCATCCCCACCCCAAGAGGGTTCTATTACGCATGTGCACAGATTGCCTCAAAATTTAAAGGGACAGTGTCCATTAAAAACCAAACAGCAGAGCAAAATGTCCACAGCCAGCCCTGAACTGTTTATCACTAGGAAAAAGGCCTGAACGGGGGTTGTGGAGCAGGACAGGTAGACTAAAAAAGGAAACAGGCCAATAATTAAATCCTGAGTTACTGCATAACAACCAACTATGGCATCTTGAAATTTTGAAGGAAGAAGTGTGAAAAGGGAAGCCCTTCTCCTGATCACATCTACCTAGAGACGATCAGAAAACATAAAAAATATCAAAATACACACCCATTTAAATATTAAGGCCACAGATAACTCCTGAATATGCCCAAAACACAGAAACAGATGACCATATCAGCACATGTCCAGAAACAAGATAAAGTGACTGAGACAAACGAGCTGGAGGTAGGCCTACACTCCATACTGGAAGGAGGGCAGGCTTTGGAAATGCCTGAGAAGGAATTCAGAAAAATGATTATAAAATGTATCAAAACACTTTACAATGGAGTTGAAAAAAGTAAGGAAGAAGTCAGGAAAGTGCTACAGGAACAATCAAATAAAATAGATACAGCATTGGAAACAATTAAAAACCTACAGAAAGAGGTCCAAACGATTAATAATAGAATATCAAACATGGACAATTCACTGAAAGGGCAAAGGAGTTGAATTGAAGAGACGGAAGCCAGAACTAGTGAGCTTGAAGATAGAAGAAAAAACACAAAAAAGGATTTTAAAAATCTGATGAAGGTCTAAGATTCATGTTGGACAACATGAAGAGTAATAACTGAAGAATTATCAGGATTCCAGAACAGGAAGAATCACACAAGTCCACAGAGGGGATAGTTGAAGAGCTTCTGGAAGAAAATTTCCCTAACATCTTGAAAAGTGAAGAGATAAGCATCCAAGAAGCTCAACGAACCCCAGGAAGGAAAGATCCTAAAAGAAAAATGCCAACACATATAATAATCAAGCTCTCCAAAATCAAAGATAAGGACAGAATTCTGAAGGCAGCTAGGGAAAAGAGAAACGTAACATTCAAAGGCAAGCAAATCACTCTAAGCTCAGATTTCTCAACAGAAACCATGCAGGCAAGAAGGCAATGGGGAGACTTATATAAAACCCTGAAAGAAAAAAAATGCCGACCAAAAATCCTCTACCCAGCAGAGCTGTCAATCAAATATGATGGTGTAATCAAAACATTCCAGGATAAACAGGAGCTAAGGGATTTTGCCAAAGCCAACCCTGTGATGAAAAACATCCTAAAGGGAGTTCTGTGGACAGAGAACCAACAAGAACAGACAACAATCAGAGATTGTCGTAGCTGGCAGTATCACCTGGAAGTCAATCAACAAATGGAAGAGTCAAGAACAGAATAAAATTATAAGAACAAATTCAGAAGATCTGGGAAGTCAGTCTATGATCAAAAAAGTACAATATGAAAGAAGGTAAACACAGAGGAATAGAGATCAAGGTGGTCAGGTAGATTACAGAATAAAATAGACTGTCTTAAATGGAGATAAAAGTTAATGGATAATAAGGTAACCACAATGGTGGGGTTGAGGTGGGGGGTTTCAGGGGAGGTGGAGGGAAGCGACGGTAGAGCACAGGGTAAAGGCAGATATATCATAGTTCGAGTGTTGGGGAGGGCAATACAGGAAGGGTGAGAAGGTAGAAGAACAAGATAGATAGGGGAATATTGAGACAGGTTTGCATGGGCTAAGTGGGACAGAGATAAATAGTGAAGCATGCTTAACCATGGAGGTAGTAGCTCTAAATACCAACAGGGAGGGAAGGATGTACACAGGGTAGATAGGGACAGGCAACTTAGACATTGGCTACCTAAAATGAGGGGGTGATAAAGGCATGAAGTGACTGCCTTACAAGCTTTCAAGAGGGAGTTTAGATTAAGAGTGTGTGAGGGAAGATAGAGTCCCCACTGAATAGTTTTCATCTTGTCTAGATGGGTCTGGTTAACAGAGATGGGGTAAGATTCTTATGATTCAGTAGTGAGTAATTGTTATCATGACTAATTGCAACTGTAATAATTGTAAAGGTAGAAGTTTTGTAACAAAAATGGGTGAGCAGTTAATCTTACAGTCCAGAAACAAAGGATCCTAGGACCATCAAGGGAGAAGAGCACAAGCAGAATGCAGGACCTTATCCAGAGAAGCAGTGACACCAGAGACAGGAGGCAGAGATGGAGACATAGAGTGGAGGAGAGGCTGAGGACTCTAGATTCATGGGAAGAGAGGCACTAAGAGATGGTAGTCATGAGGCAGACTGGCAGAATGTGCCCTTTGGTGGTGTAAATTATTATATATACCTGAGTGTTTTTTGTTTTTCTTTTAAAAAAGCTAAAATGGATAGAGATAAATACTGTTAACTGATGGTACATGGAGGGGATTATAATCATTGTAATGAAACAAGGTGTATGATTTGTTGAATGTAAAACTGATGATCTTCCCTGATAACTTTCACTCAATCCACTATAAAAACTTAAAGAAAAAAAGAAAGAAAAAAAACCCCATGGAGCACAGTTCTCCTCGAACACACATAGGATCACCATGAGTCAGAAATGACTTGGCAGCAAATGGTAATAAAGTGTTAATGTGTATTTTTCAGGTTCTGCTTTGACTGTAACAGCCCCATATGGTAGAAAATCCAGATGGGGTTGAAATCCTAGCATGTTGATGAATTAGCTGTGTGACCGTGAGCAAATCACTTTACTCCTTCTGGATCTCAATGTTGTCATCTGTCACATGGGCAAGAGCACGAAGCCTGCTTCTCAAGGGGAAGTACCAGAGACAAAAGACACTGTGTGAAGGTCCTGGCAGAAACGTGAGACATTGTAGCTGTTCATTCCAAATGAATTCTTCCCTCCAAACCTGACCATCTTCCTGGAAGCCTGCTCAGAACTCTTCTCTTTCACAGATTGTCCCTGAAGAAATTCAGTCAGCAAAGACCCCTTTGTTATTCAGCCACAAAAACTTCTGTACCCCTGTCTTCAAGTATAGCAAGTTCAATCCATTTATTGTTATGGAATTAATTCCTGGGCCAACCCCACTATCATTGCCATGCTTGAGCCCATTGATGCTGCCACTTTGCCAATCCATCTCACTGGGGGTCTTCCTCTTTTTCTCTGACCCTCCACCCTACCAA
>NW_006408610.1:8593676-8605616 GCF_000296735.1 Chrysochloris asiatica | reverse complement strand
TGACATCCATTTTGACCTTTTCCTTCTTTCTTGTCTTCTTAATGACTTTTTGCTCTCTTCATGTATGATGTTCTTGATGTCATCCCACAACTCTTCTCACCCCAACTAGTATGTGTCTATTTCATTTGCCTGATCCATACTACCCAGTGATAGTTCCTTCACATCTTTTGAAGAACCACCAAACTACCTTTCCTAGTAACTGTACCATTTTACGTCGCTACCAACATCAATACTTATTTTCCTTTTAAATAATTTTTTATTATAGTCATAGTTGATATGGTGTGAGGTGGCATCTCAGCATGGTGTTCATTTGCATTATGGGATAAAACACTGGACCTCAAGGTCAGAATGAACCACAAGGTCAGTGGTTCAAACTCACCAGCCAGTCCTTGAAAACTCTGTATAGGGTAGCTATGAGTCAAAACCGACTCGACGGCACTTAACAACAACAACAATGATGTTTACCAGCTAAGGTTATTCACTGTATAAGTAGATTTGTGATATCTTTCAGCAACCCAGAAACTTGATTGGAACTTAATTCAACAGCATTTAGGAGGTTGTGGAATAATAGCCACCTGTCTGCGGATATTCATTAGCTACATGCTCAAATTTCTGATATAAGTAATTCTCAAGCTGAGCACTGAGTGGCTTCTAGTTTGCTACCTCTGCTAAGGATCAAGATCCCCTATGAACTTAATTGAACTTCAGCATAGTGATCCTGCTCGGTCAACTTAGAGCAGGTGGTGGTCTGGCAACGTCTTGCGTGTGGGGTCCCCACCCGGTCTCCTCCCTCCCTGCTTTCTTCAGATGGCGGCTGTTTATGCTGGACGTGTGGCCAGAGACAGGTAAGGATCACGTGGAACCTCGGCAACCTAAGACAGAGCCATTGCCATGCTGCAATGAGTTTTGATGACGGGTAAGACGGAGGAATTCGCACTGACCGCCTAAGACAGGCAGCGTCCCTTAAACAAATAATAAATAAGGAGGAATCTGTGGCAGACAGTGCAGACCCAGTCAGGAACTCAAGACCCTGTGGGCCCAAGCGTTGCAGACCATCCAAACCATAGGCTCTGAGGATCAGACTTTGGTCACCTAGCAGACATAGCAAACTGTCCCTCATCTGATTATTCAGTATGCTTGCTAGTAATCTCATACATGAGCCCTGGATATCCACAGATAAATGTAAAAACCTTCCCTAGAAGTCGAGACAGTAAAGTCCAAAATGGCAAAGTTTTTCCCCTCTCCCCTCCCCCGCCCCCCCCCCAAAAAAAAAAAAAAAAGCTAAAGAGGATAGAGAGAAACACTGTTAACTGTGGTATATGGAGGGGACTATAATCAATGTAATGAAACAAGTTATATGAATGGTTGAATGTGAAACTGATGTTGCGCCCTGTAAACTTTCACTCAATCCACAATAAAAACCTTAAATTAAAAAACAAAACAATGATGTTTAGCATCTTTTCATGTGCTTGTATACCTTTTTTTTTTCGATAAATGTCTGTTCAAAGCCTCTGCCCATTTTAAAACTGGGTTGCTATTCTGTTTGTTGTTGAGTTGTAAGGGTTCTTTATATTCTGGAGTTCTGGTGTGGTGCTGTGGGTTAATGCACTAGGCTGCAAAGTCAGTTTGAACCACAAAGTTGGCGGTTCAAGCTCACCAGTCACTCCTTAGAAACCCTAGGCAGGTTTGCTATGGGTTGAAACCAACTCAATGGCACTTAACAACAGAGATCTTTATCATATATAAAGCATGTCGCTCTTGTGAGTACTTTTGTTATATGTCCTATACCTAAGGTTTCAAAATGCACGGGCCAGGCTGTGTTGGGGAAGCAAATGATGGTGAAGACTGTCTTTGTGCCTATGTGGACTGAACTCACACCATATGCCCTTTGTCGTTTTACTTCTCATGTAGCCCTGAGATTGATGAGTGATGTCAGATTCAGTGGAGGTGGTCCCTGGCACAGAATCACATTAACTCACATGCAGGACACCACCAATTTTAAGCCTCTTCCTCAACTGAGTAAATCAAGACAGCAGCAGCCTTAGTAAATAGAACTGCGCATGAGTGAAGTACATACAGCACGAACGGGTAGAAGCAGAGCTGTGAGAGGTCCGATGTGGCTCTCACCCAGACACATTGTCTTGCATAAGCGTGAGCCCATTATGTGTGCACCTCTACCTGTCCCAAATAATGTGGCTCATCTCCCTGCCCTGGGGTCTGCCTGCACTGGCCTTCTTCTGTGTACTTTAGATAAGTAAACACTGTTTAATTTACCCAAGTGATGTCTGTGTCTGCGCTTCCCTTTAATCCAAGTCCACTCTTGACATTTGTCAATACAGTATAGTGTTTTTTTTCCATTTTCCATTACCTGAAAGGCTTACATTTTGAAATGCAAAAAGTGAGAGCGAGAGAGAGAAATCCTTTTTTCCTTTGCATTTTTGCTATCATCTCCTCTCCATCTGTAATAAACGCAGGATGGCCACTTCAAAGGAGAGGGTGGGATACAGAAGAAACAAGTCACAGTTGCCTTTGTATTTGTGTATGTGTGTGTATGTATGTGTGAAATTATATATATTTATACATTAGGTTCACAAAACTAAGATATGCAGCTATGAAGTAAGAACCATGAAGACACCACATAGGACAAGAACTGTCCCCCTGTACTTCTGTCCAACCCCCAAGGGGAAAAAAAGAAAAACCTTTTAGTATTTTCTTGTATAAGATTTGGAAGGCAGAAATAAAACAGCATTCTTCTAAAGATCATCGTGGTTAGAGGTAGTGATGGACAAGCGCAGCAATCCCTCTGGATTGGCACTTGTTTTGTCTTCCCTGCCCTACCCTCAGCTCTTCTTCCTCTTGATGGAGACCATCAGCATCAAGAGTGGCCCCAGCTCCCAACCAGACATTCATTGCAGACTCTCAGACAGCACTTCACAGTCCCTTTCCAGCAGTAGCGTGTGCCTGGCTTCTGGTTTGCCCTGGTTCCTCTGTGTCCACCTCTTTAGACAATACTGCACTGAGTTGGTTAGAGGCTTTTCTAGGTCCTTCAACTCCTGTTCTGGACCTACACTTCCCCCAGCGCCTCCCATGACAGGGTGAAATCTAATTGCTGTACATAACCCAGCATTTCACAATATTCACTGGGTTCTGCCTCCCTGATGGAACACTGGCGGATTCACAGACTTCTGTGGTAATTATTTCTTGCTTCCCTTTTTAGTGCTATTATCAATTGAGCACACATTCCTAAACACCGTAGTTTAGTTTTGCCTCTTTTGTTTTCTTCAAATGATGTTTGAATGGGATCATCCAGTATGTTTTATTTTGTGTCTAGCTTTCTTTATTCAACTTTGTGTTTGCAAGATTCATTCACATTACTACGTGAAACTATAGCATGTTCATTTTCTTTGCTGTGACAATTTCTTTGTAAGAATGTTGTTGCTGTTGTTAGGTGCTGTTGAGTCTGTTCCAACTCACAGGGATCTTATATACCACAGAACCAAACACTGCCCAGTCCTACACCGGTCTCACAATCGTTGCCATGTTTGAGGCCACTGTTGGGGCCACTGTGTCAAACCATTTCTTTAAGGGTCTTCCTCCTCTTCATTGACTCTACTTAACCAAGCATGATGTCCTTCCCCTGACCACATGTCCGAAGTATATGAGATGAAGTCTCATCATTTTTACTTCTAAGCAACCTTCTGGCTATACCTCTTCCAAGAGAGATTTGTTCGTTCTTCTGGCAGTTCATGGTATAGTCAATATTTTTCCCCAACACAATCATTTAAAGCCATCGATTCTTCTTCATTCTTCCTTCTGCATTGTCCAGCTTTGTCTTGTTGCATTCGAATTACTATGAATAATGCTGCAGTAGCACTTCTGCATATCATCTGCTGTGTACATAGTTAGGGGCAGAATTGCCAAGTCATTGAATATCTGTCTTCAAATTTAGTAGATAAAATTTTTTTAATTGTTTTTCAAAGTGATTTTATCAGTTTATAGTCCCACCAAAATTACACTTAGTATTGGAAATCATTTTCATTTTAAAGCCCTTCTGGTGAAGGTGTAAGGAGAGCCATTTAGGGTTTTAAGTTGTCATTCTCTAATAATGAAGTTGGAGTCCTGGTGTGGCACTATGAGTTAATGCGCTGGACTGCAAGGTCGGTTTGAACCCCAAGGTTGGCTGTTCAAGCTCACCAGCCGCTCCTGTATAGGGTCACTATACATCGGAACCAACCAGATGGCACTTAACAACAACAATAGTGAAGTTGAGAAGATTTGTGTATGTTTATTAGCTATTTTAGAAGACTCTGTCCCAACCTCCTGCCTTCTTTCCGTTAGGCGTTTGTTTTGTTTGCCATTTTTTACCGATTTGGAGGGCTTCTTTAGATAGTTTTAGTATAAAAGCCCTCTATCAACTATAAATATGTCAAGCATCTTCTCCCAACCTTTGGCTTGCCTTTTGGTGTTCATACTGGTGTCTTTAAATGCATATTTCTAATCTTAACGTAGTCAATTTTGTCTATTGTTTCTAATATGATCAGTGCTATTTATGCTCCATTTAAAAAAGAATCTCCTATCCCAAAGTCATGAGGTGAGACGTTTTATTGAAAATAATAAAACTTGACAATTCGTTTCTACAGTTTACATAGGTTTGAGTTGCTGTATGTTATGAGGTCATTGTTCCTGTACAGATTCTAGTTGTTCAATGCTGTGGAGTCTTTCAATTCATAGCAACCCTGGAAAGTATTTCCAAGGAGCAGCTGGTGGGTTTGAACCACCAACCTTGCGGTTAACAGTCCAGTGCTATAGCGGGAATTAATAAAAAGAAAATCTTTTATTCACAGGTTGGCAGGATCAGTTTTGTATTAAAATAAATGGTCTTGGGGGGGGGTCGGTTAATATCTAGATCCTCGGTTGTATGCCACAGTTTTGTCTCTATATACACCCACACCACACGGTCTTCATTGTAGTCCCTTAATAAAAAAGTCTGCAGATCTGATAGAATAAGTTCTACCTCATTGTTCTTCTTCAGAAGACTGGAGTATTCTTGACTCTGAATGTTCAATTAAAACTTAGAAACAATTTGTCCACTCCCTTCTCCTCCCAAAAAAGGTTCGATTCTATAAATCAGTTGGAAATTTTATTTCTTTACAATATTGAGCCTTCTGGTCTTTGAAGGTTGTACATATCTCTGTTTAGTTAGGTATTTAAATTTTCTTAACAATATTTTATACATTTCTATGTTGTTGCTGTTAAATGCTGTCCAGTTGCTTTGACTCATAGTGACACTGTATAGGGTGTCCAAGGAGCAGCTGGTGGGTTTGAACCACCAATTTTGTGGTTCACAGTCCAGTGCTGATCCTACAGGGCAATAGCAGAAGTACACATTTTGGTGTGGGGGTCTTTTATTTCATTTATCCGATTTATCCCTAGAAATAGCCTTGGGGGTTCAGTGGGTTAAGCATTGGGCTGCAAACTGCAAAGTCAGTAGTCCAAACCTGCCAGAAACTCCACAAGAGAAAGTTCAAGCTATCTGGTCTTATAAGGATTTACAGTCTCAGACACCCTAAGGATCACTTCTACTATTTCCTATAGGGCTGCTATGAGTCAGAATTAACTTCATTGCAATGGGTTTGGTTTGGGTTTGGGTGTTGATGCTATTATAAGTGGTATCATATCTTTACTACAATAGTAGGTAGGGTTTACATACATTTTAAGTATATAATTTGAAATGTGTTGACATCTTTACACACAAATTCTTGAAAAGATCATCCTTCCTCTATTTAATTATCAGAGAAATGTTATTTAAAAATGTTTTCCCATACATGTGTAGGACTATTTCTGGATGCTGTTCTCTTCTGTTGATCTATATCTATATCTATATCTATATATCCCCAGTGTCCTGTTTCCACAACTTTATAGTAAACCTTGACATCTGATACTTTCAGTCCTCCAACTTTTTTCTTTTCTTTCAAAATTGTATTTGCTTTGAATGGCTCTTTATAATTTCACTTTTTAAGAGTCATCTTGTTGTTTTGTTTTGTTTTAGAATACTGCTTGGATTGTAATTGATCTATAGATTCAATACAACTCCAATCTGGAGAGCACTGTTATCTTAAAACTGTTGAATCTTATAATCCATGAACATGGTATATATGTCCATCTATTTAAATCTTTCATTTCTAGTAGCAGTATTCTTTATTTTTCAATATATAAGTCTTGCATATATCTTTTCATATTTAAGCTTTAGTGTGAAGTATAAACAAATATTTCAAATTCCCAGTCCTCTTAAAATATGCTTCATTCAGACAAAACCAATCATTTAAGATAAAAAGTTATGCCATAAATGTTTTCATTGTAATTTTTCTGTGTGTGGGGTGTGGTTGTTATTGTTGTTCTTGTTAAGTGTCATTGGTTCCAATTCATAGCATTCCTGTATAGGGTTTCTGAGGAGCGGCTGGTGAAATTGTACAGCCGACCTTCCTGTTCAAACCAACCTTGTGATCCAGTGCATTATGCCACAGCGGCACACCAGGACTGGTGGTGGTTATGTGCCGTGGAGTTGGTTCCGACTCCTAGCGACCCTGTACAGGGTTTCCAAGGCTGTAAATCTTTACAGGAGCAGAAACCCTCATCTTTCTCTCATGGAACTGCTGGTAGTTTCGAACTGCTGACCTTGAGGTTCTCAGTCTAATTTGTAACCACTACGCTACCAGAGACTAGTCTCTTTTTAAAACTCAAGTCCAATAAAGTTCAGGCCAAAGATACTTTCTCTGTGTCCTAGTAGATCCTTCAGGATCAAGCTTAAATAATTAGAGTGTTCTGTGTCAAGGTTTTCTCACCTCCTCTTCAGTTTGTATGAATGCTGTTGATATTTGTTAAATAGCAATTGCTGCTGAAGGAGAAAACAAATTGTTTTGCTCTTCTTCTATTTCTTGATCCCTGTTTCTTAAGGCTCATTTTGGATTGCCTTCCTCTTCAACAATTAAATACAAATCTTGTAAAAAGTTTACAATTATCTACCTTGTCTAAGTGTTTTCTTCAAGCTCTGATGTCATTGTTAGCATGTAAAGTGTCCTTGTTCACTCATGTCTCATTCCATTTGGAGGAACACCATTCTGGGTAACACTCTTGGCCTCTCCCTGCCTGACTGATGAATTTGAAAACAGAAACATGTACCATCCAGACTCCTCACCATTTTTCCTGGGAACAGGTTGTCTTAAGAAAGCACACCTTCTGCTATGTCTTCCCAGAGTGAAATGTTTCTGTGTGGGTATGTCTGTTGAAATCTGGGGTTCAAGATTACAAAGTTAACCAAGGAATAATTTAAACCTCTGTCTTCTTTATTCATCTGTCTCATTTCTCACTACACTCAGAAATTTGGGTGAGGAACAAAGGCGCTATTCACTGGGCTTCTCTGAAGCCAATAGACATGCCAGTCAATTCTCTTCCAGAAGGGATCATATTCTCAAGCATTCTATAGAGAGGTTGAGGCTTTTCTGAAATGGCTGGTTAGTTCAGAGGTTTATGGATGTAATACATACATTGGAAAGTTTCTCCACCGCATGAATTATATTTTTTTTCATGATTGTTTGCTCTATTAACTCCACATGACCTTGTCATATATGAAAGAGTAAAGGGTTTTATTTTAACTAAAGGAGTCTTAATTGTGATAAGAAAGGCCAAAAAATGAGGGGGGTCAACAGTTGGGAATTACCTATCATGAAAGAAAAATGAGAACTCGAGTCTCCAGTACACTTCCTGCTCTGTGACTTTGAGCAGATATGTGACCTCTCTGAGTGCGTTTGCCTCCATTGTGAAAATAGGGCCGATGGCATCTACCTTAAAGGGTTGTTCAAAGATTGTTTTTGTTGTTATGTGCCATGGAGTCAGTTCCGACTCATAGCAACCCAGTACAGGGTTTCCAAGGCTGTAAATCTTTATGGGAGCAGAGAGCCTCATCTTTCTCCCGTGGAACAGCTGGTAGTTTCGAACTGCTGGCCTTGTGGTTTGCAGCTCGATTCATAGCCACTATGCAACATTCAAAGATTAGCATACGGTAAAGCTTGAAAGACAGTATGGTCTCAAAAAAGGTAATCTCTTTTTCCTTCAATAGCCCTTGTGGTGCACCTGCCTAACAACTGAAAAGTCATTGGTTCGAACCCACTGGCAACTCCATGGAAGAAAACATCTGGCAATCTGCTTCTGCAAAGATTGTTGTTGTTGTTAAGTGCTGTCAAGTTGGTTCCGACCCATAGTGATGCTGTACACAGCCTAGGAAAAACCCTATGGAGCACTACACTGTGGGTTACAGGATGGTTCTGAGTCTGAATTGACTTGATGACACACAATAACTTCTTCCTTTCAAAAAGCGACTGACCCAAAGTTCTTGATTATTTTGGAAATTCTTGAAGATTCTTTATAGTACAGATAACCAGAAAAATAGGAAGACTGGGGGGAAAAGAAGAATTACCAGAGTTTAGAGAAAGAATGATTCAGTAAAGCATCTTACATCTGTACGACTTAATGCTTGGCCAAAGGGTTCCCCTAACGGTTATTTGATTTCAGCCTCACAGTAGTTCTATGAAATTGATGGGGCAAATACTACTGGGGCCATTTGAAACGGGAAGAAACCAAAGTTAAGAAATTGTCCATGATAGTTTATGGTGCCTCATTCATTCAGATACATGTCTCAGTTACTCTAAAATAATCATCCAAGTAGCGTCACTCTGACGTATATGCAGCACTTAACAGTGTGCAAATCTCACTTCTGGTTTCTCATTTAATTCTTACAATAAGGGTTTCTTACCATTTCATAGATGAGGAACCCAAAGCTTCAGAGAGGACAAACAGCCAGTTTGATATCACACAGAAGTAGGAGTCCCTGGGTGGTACAAAGATTTAAAGCACTTGGCTACAAACCAAAAGGTTGGAGGTTTGAGTGTACCCAAAGGGGCTCTGAAACAAAGATCTGGCAATCTGCTTCTGAAAGGGCAGTCATTAAAAGCACTGTGGAGCACAGTTCTAATCTAACACACGTGGTAAATGTTTTCTCGTGTTCTCAAGCATTCTGTGACCCAAAATCAACTTGAGAGCAATTGGTAATCAGAAGCAACATGAAGACTGAGTTCAGAGCATCTATCAAATTTAGCGCTACTGTGTCCTTAGTTTTTAATAAAACTAAGGCAGATGAAAAATTCAATCGTCAACTTGCAATATTGGAAGATTCTATAGGCAATATATTGAATGATGCAGAAAGCATCCAAAGAAGATGGAAGAGTCACTACACCAAAAGAAATAGTTGCTGTTGAGCCATCTCAAAAGGTACCATATGATCAAGAGCCAGTGGCTTGGAAGGAAAATGTCCAAGGTGCGCTGTAGTCATTGGCAAAGAACAAGGCTCCAGGAACTGATACAATACAAATTGAAATATTTCAACAAACTGATGCAGCACTAGAAGCACTCACTCATCTAGGCCAAGAACTTCGGAAGACAGCTAGTTAACGTGGCTAACTGACTGGAAGGGATCCATGTTGGTGCCCATTTCAAAGAGAGGTGTCCCAAAAGAATGCGAAAATCATCAGACAGTATCATTAGTGTCACACGCAAGTAAAATTTTGCTAAAGATAATTCAAAAACAATGCAACAATACATTGACAGGGAACTTCCAGAGGTTCAAGGTGGATTCAGACAAGGCTATGGAATAAGGGTTACTATTGCTGACATCAGATGGGTCTTGGCTGAAAGCAGAGAGTAACAGAAAGATGTTTACCTGTGCTTCATTGACTATGCAAAGGTTTTTGACTGGGTGAATCATGACGAGCTATGGATAACACTGTGGAAAATGAGTATTCCGGAACACTTAATTGTGATGAGGAACCTGTACATAGAACAAGTAGCAGTCATTCAAACAAAACAAGGGAACATTGAATGGTTTAAAATTAGGAAAGTTGTGTGCCTGGGTTGTGCTGTTTCACCATACTATTCAATCTGCATTCTGAGCACATAATCTGAGAATTTGGATTATATGAAGAAAAATGTGGCATCAGGATTGGAGGAAGACTCATTAACAACGTGCAATATGCAGATGGATACAACCTTGCTTGCTGAAAATGAAAAAGACTTAAAATACTTACTGATAAAGATAACAACAACAACAACAACAACAACAATAACCTTCAGTGTGGATTGCACTTCAATGTAAAGAAAACAAAAAATCCTCACAACTACACCAATAAATAACATCATGATAAGTGGAGAAAAGATTGAAGTTGTCAAATACTTCATTTTGCTCGGATCCCTTATAAACACTCATGGAAACCTCAATCAAGAAATCAAATGGTGCATTGTGTTAGGTTAATCTGTTGCACAAGATTTCTTTCAAGTATTCAAGAGCAAAGTTGTCAATTTGAGGACTAAGGAGTACCTGACCTAAGCAAGTCAAGGTATTTTCAATAGCTTCATATACATGTGAAAGTTGGACAATGAATAAGGAAGACCGTAGAAGAATTGATGCATTTGAGTTATGGTGTTCTAGAAGAAAAGAAAAAGTACCTTGGACTGATGGAGGAAAATCAATCTGTTGGAAGAGCAGCCAGAATGCTCTTTTGAAGTCAGGATGATGAGACTTTGTCTATCATACTTTGGACATATTATCAGGAGGGACCAGACCCTGGAAGAGGACATCATGCTTGGTAAAGTGGAGGGTAAGTAAAAAAGAGTAAGACCCTCAACAAGATGGATTGGCAGAGTGACATCAGGAATAGGCTCAAGCTGAACAATGTACAAGACCAATCGGTGTTTCATTCTGTTGTGCATAAGGTCACTATGAGTTGGAACTGACTTGACGTCATCTAACAAGGCAGACGAAAGGAGCCCTGTTAGTGCAGTGTTTACTGGCTCAATTACTTATATAAAAAAAGTCATTTGTTGAAATCCACCAACCACTCTGAGAGAGAAAGATGTGGTTGTCTGCTTCTGTAACAGCCTTGGAAACCCTATGCAGTAGTCCACTCTCTATCCTACTGACTTGCTATGAATCTGAATCAATGGAATGGCAATGGGCTTGAGGCAACTACAGAAATTCAGGGCAAGTGGGAAGTGATCCAGATCTGGACTAAGAGAAGTGTGCACATTCTTCAGCCCTGGAAGGCTCTGTCCCTCTTGGTCCCAGTGGCTAGCCCAGTCAGCACACTGCCCAGATCATTTAGTATAATCCGCAGCAATGCTGTGATTTATCAATGGCGTATCCCCCAGTGGATGGCAAGAAAATGATCAGATGAATAATGAGCTTGTGAAGATGGAGACATGCTGCGCCCGCTCCTGCAGAAGGGAAATTATACGCTAGGATTCTGCCTGGAGTCGCACAGAATGATGGGTCTTTCTAAAGAAGACTGAGTCTCATTTGCCCCTTTGGCAGCAAGTTGCTTCTATCTACAGACTTATGATGCTTAAGAGGCTGGTATCTCCCTGTTCCAGGAGTGGAGATGAGGCAAACATTGGTGGACTCAGGAACGGCAAAACAGACCCTCATCCTGGAAGGAGAAGGGCCACATTTAACTATGAAATTGATGGGGCAAATACTACTGGGGCCATTTGAAACGGAAGAAAGCAAAGTTAAGAAATTGTCCATGATTGTTTATGGTGCCTCATTCATTCACATACAAGCGTCAGTTATTCTGAAATAATCATCCAAATAGCATCACTCTGACATATATGCAGCACTTATAACAGTGTGCAAAAACAGTGTAGCTAGGAAATCCACCACTTGTGAGAGCAGCCACCCTACTGAGTCACGGACCCTAGCATATGTCTAATGGTGCAGCCATGCATCATTAGCTACCATTATTATTATCCACATGCATTCACTCTCTACCACTAGACATCCAACAACTCCAGAGCTTTTTATTGCTTTTTAAAAAAAGGTATTTGCAATGAATA
>NW_006408610.1:8583886-8585356 GCF_000296735.1 Chrysochloris asiatica | reverse complement strand
CTCTTGATCTTATGCTACCTCCTGAAACGGTTGAACATTAACCATTTCCTTTTGGTACAGTGACTGTGTATTCCTTCCATCTTCTCTTGATGCTTGCTCCATCATTCAATAATTTGCCCAGAGAATCTTTCAGTAATGAAAGTCAAGGCTTAAATTTTTTCTTCAGTTCCCCCAGCTTGAGACATGCTGAACATGTTAATATCTTCCTTTTTGGTTTTCTGATTCCAAATCTTTGCACATTTTGTTGTAATATTTGGTTGTATCTTCTCGAGCTGACCTTTGACATTTTCTGTTCAGCTCTTGTACCTCTTCTACACTGTTTCAGAGTCTCTCCTGACATCCATTTTGACCTTTTCCTTTTTTCTTGTCTTCTTAATGTCTTTTTGCTTTCTTCATGTATGGTGTTCTCGATGTTATCCCATAATTCTTCCATTGCTCGCTCCAAAACAAAAGTTGAATGCTAGATTGTCTTTCCATCTTTTTTATTGTCATTATAAAAATGAAAATCTCCTTTGTATTTTTGTTGTTGTTGTTATCAAAAAAACAAAAATTAAAGTACGTTTTTCATAAAAGCAAAGTGGTGTAAAGTGGCCTTTCGAAAAGTAATGAATACCCGTATCACAAAGTGGATGACTTGTAAGAACAGAAATGTATTTTCTCTCAATTCTGGAGACTCAAGAGTCCTAAATCAGAGTGTCAACAAGGCTATGTTCTTTCCAAAGGCTCTAGTTGAAGATTCCTTGGCATGTAAAGGCACCTTCCCATGGTCATACGTCCTCTGTCTCTTCTCCCCTTTCACAGGGGCAACACTTGGATTGGATGAGGATCTGCCCTACTCGAGATATGACTATATATATATATGTAAGTTTTATTATTGTGAATTGAGTGATAGTTTACATGGGAGAACATTAGTTTTACACTCATTGTTTCATTGCAATGATAACAATCTCCTCTATGCATCATCATTCAGCAGTATTTGCTTCTATTCCCTCTGGGTTTTTTTTTTTCTAAAAAAATTTTTGGAGAATGTACACAAAAACACTTAGGAATAAATAATCACATAAACAACCAAAAGGCACATTCTGCAAGCCTGCCTCCTGGCCACCAGCACCTGGCCGCCAACATAGCTTTTCACTTTCCATGAGTCTAGGATCCTCAGCTGCTCTATTTCTCCATGTCCTCATCTCTGCCTTCATCTCTAGTGTCGCTGCTTCTCTGGATAGGGTCTCACATTCCACTTGATGGTCCTAGGGAATATGACCTCATATTAACTGGTAACATCTTCAAAGACCCTATTTCCAAACCAGGGCATGTTCACAGGTACCAGGGAGAAGGACCTCAACACATCTTTTTGGGGGACACAATTCAATCCATAACAATGGGGACCTTTTGTTTCTTCTTGCTGACCTTGACTTAGTGTCGGGGTTTTCCCTCGACATAGTTGTCAAGAGTGTTTGGTTGACGAGGAGG
>NW_006408610.1:8581528-8583786 GCF_000296735.1 Chrysochloris asiatica | reverse complement strand
CTCTATCCTACTGACTTGCTATGAATCTGAATCAATGGAATGGCAATGGGCTTGAGGCAACTACAGAAATTCAGGGCAAGTGGGAAGTGATCCAGATCTGGACTAAGAGAAGTGTGCACATTCTTCAGCCCTGGAAGGCTCTGTCCCTCTTGGTCCCAGTGGCTAGCCCAGTCAGCACACTGCCCAGATCATTTAGTATAATCCGCAGCAATGCTGTGATTTATCAATGGCGTATCCCCCAGTGGATGGCAAGAAAATGATCAGATGAATAATGAGCTTGTGAAGATGGAGACATGCTGCGCCCGCTCCTGCAGAAGGGAAATTATACGCTAGGATTCTGCCTGGAGTCGCACAGAATGATGGGTCTTTTTAAAGAAGACTGAGTCTCATTTGCCCCTTTGGCAGCAAGTTGCTTCTATCTACAGACTTATGATGCTTAAGAGGCTGGTATCTCCCTGTTCCAGGAGTGGAGATGAGGCAAACATTGGTGGACTCAGGAACGGCAAAACAGACCCTCATCCTGGAAGGAGAAGGGCCACATTTAACTATGAAATTGATGGGGCAAATACTACTGGGGCCATTTGAAACGGAAGAAAGCAAAGTTAAGAAATTGTCCATGATTGTTTATGGTGCCTCATTCATTCACATACAAGCGTCAGTTATTCTGAAATAATCATCCAAATAGCATCACTCTGACATATATGCAGCACTTATAACAGTGTGCAAAAACAGTGTAGCTAGGAAATCCACCACTTGTGAGAGCAGCCACCCTACTGAGTCACGGACCCTAGCATATGTCTAATGGTGCAGCCATGCATCATTAGCTACCATTATTATTATCCACATGCATTCACTCTCTACCACTAGACATCCAACAACTCCAGAGCTTTTTATTGCTTTTTAAAAAAAGGTATTTGCAATGAATACACCATTGGTCTTGCAGAATTCTATCATGTGATCTCCAGCAGCATTTCTATCAGCAAGGCCAGATTTTCCAACTACTGATCTTTCCTCTTTTTCAACCTTTGCATTCCAATCACCGGTAATTATCAATAGATATTAATTGCCTATTTGATCCATTTCAGACTGAAGAAGTTGGTAGAATTCTTCAATTTCATCATCACTGGCTTTAGCAGTTTATGTGTAAATTTGAATAACAGTGGCATTAACTGGTCTGTCTTGTAGGCCTATGGATATTATCCTATCACAGACAACATTATACTTCAAGCTAGATCTTGAAATGTTCTTTTTGATGGTGAATGCAATGCCATTCCTCTTAATTTGTCACTCCTGCCATAGTAAACCAAACAATTGTCAGGCTCCAAATGACCAATACCAGTCCATTTCAGCTCACTAATGCTTAGGGTATCCACCTTTATGAGTTATGTTGTAATTTTTGACAAATTACCATTTTCCTAGATTTATACTTTGTGCATTCCATGCCCTGACTATTAATGAATGTTTACAAGTGTTTCTTCTCAATTTGAGATGTGCCCCATTGGCCAAGGAAAGTCCTGAAGCTTTACTCCATTTGCATCATCACAGTCAACGTTAGTTTGAGGAGGCAGCTCTTCCCAAATCAAATTGAGTGTCTACCACCCTGAGGGGCTCATCTCCTGGCACTGTATCTAACAATAGTTTGGTGCTAGTTGCACTCTTCCCTGGTATTCTAAGGGTTTTAGTAGGTAAACATTCAGACACAGTCTGCCCCTCCTTCTGTCTTCATCTGGAAGCTCAGCTGAAACCTGTCTAGCACTGGTGTACCTGTTAATATTTAAAATACTGGTGGCATATCACAGCAACATGTAAGCCACCACAGTATGACAAACTGGCAGGCACATGGTGAGAATCCTATCTCTATTAGTATATAAATAGTTAATATTTAAATGATTGTTATTTATAGATTTTAGGAAGTAAATCTCAGGGCATGCAGGGTTATGGTCCCACAGTTGGAAACTCGAGAAATAGGAAGATGATTTAAGAGGGGTCATCCACTGTCATCAAGTTGGTTCTGACTCATCCCAACCCTATAGAGCAGAGTAGAGATGCTTCTTAAGGTTTCCAAGAATGTAAATCTGTATGGGAACAGACAGTCGATTCTTTCTCCCATGGAGCGGTGGTGGATTTGAACCACCAAACTTCAAGAGCCATAGAAGCTACAATATGCAAATTTAATAACAAAGTACATTCAGACCACAGGGACACTATGACTTCCCAGAAGTTCTCCCAGGAACCCAGGTGTTTAAAAAGACAAATGG
>NW_006408610.1:8575873-8581417 GCF_000296735.1 Chrysochloris asiatica | reverse complement strand
CTATGGCTTGCAAATATCCCAAGGAGAATAGAGATGACTTTGATAAAACATATCCAAAACAAAAAGAAGAGTAAGAGAGGAAATGCTGTTGTTATATTGATACATGCTGTTGAGTTGGTTCTGACACATAGCTACTCTGTAATGGGTTTCCAAGACGTGGCTGGTGGGTTTGAATCACTGACCTTGCAGTTAGCAGTTAAGTGCTTATCCTACAATGCCACCAGGACTCCACCAGTGTGATATTCGTGAATGACGGTGACAGAAAGCAGGATTGCTAAAATGTTTTATACCTGTCTTTGCGATCAAGGTGAATGATTTTTAACTTAAAAGGTGCAGACAAACAGTTTAGAGGAAATCAACATCTAACTGAAGTTCTGGCAGGCTTTCTTGTTGGACTGGTTGACAGGAAAGCAGTGAGCCAGGGGACTTGACTTGGGTTCAGAGTTGACAGTCTCATTTAGTCTTGAGGGCGCTGCACAAGCCCTAACTAGGAGTAGACTGCAGAATGCTGACCTACGTCTCAGCATGTTTTCCAAGAAATTCAATCAAAATCCTGAGCCCAGTGCTTGTCCCAGAGAAGTCTCAGAGCCTGGGTTTCAGTCAAGGGCCAAGGCCATTTCTCAATGCCTGGAGACTACTTTTAGTTATAACAACAGGAAGGTGTCATTGGTATCTAATGAAGAAAGGTCAGAGATGTTGCTAAACATCCTATAATGCACAAGACAGACTCCCTCAACAAATAATATCACAAACTGGAGGGTCGTGGCTAGGAGAGCCATACTACATAATTCACTGCATCGCAGTGATCCTGCTGGGATTTGAAAAAGCAGCAGCATAGCTTTCGGCAACACCACACTATGCAAGCCAACACAGTAATATGAACAGATATATAGGTGTTGGAAAATGTGTTAATGGAAACACAGGTATAAGAGCCACCAGACCCAGTAAGCAAAGGTGAGATCTGAGCTGGGTTTTGAAAGATGGATGGCAAACAATGTAGGGATAAAATATGACTCGAGATGGTCAATGTAGCTGGTGTGACAGGGACCTACTGCCACGCTGAGTGAGTGGAGTGCTGAGTTCTTAAGGGGAACAACTGGCGACAGGGCTGGAAGGCACTGAATGTCATGTTAAGTTCTTGACTGTCTTATGGGCACAGGGTTCAAGACAGTAAGCAGATAGCAACATGGTCAGATCTAGTTCTTTAAAATAAGAATACACTCATTAGCTCTTTGCCTAAATAAACCCATTCACTCACATAATTTTTATGATATGAATCCAATTTGTAAATCCATTATGATGACCCACATACAAACTCAGTAGAATATATGGAAACCGCTTGGAGCACATACAACACGTTGGCTCCACCCACACACATCTATCTTTCCTTGTTGCCCTGTATATGTGCCAGATTTTTTTTTAAGGTAAGATTGAATAACTTTTAGTAAATTTACAGAGTTGGGCAACCATCACCATAATCCAATCCCATCACCCCACAGAGTCCCCCGTGAGAATTTGTAATAAGTCCCCATCCTCACTCCCAGCCCCAGGCAAACATGAATCTGCTCTCTGGCTCTATAGAGTTGCCATTTCTAGCAGTGCATGTAAATAGGATCATACCAAATGTGGTCTTTTGTCTCTGAATTCTTCTATAATGTTGACGTTCAACATCTGGTAGCATAAATTAGTAGTTTGTTACTTTTTATTGTTGAATAATATCCCAGTCAGATGCAATTTTAAAAGAATATGCTGGTTATACAATGAAAGATAGATAGGAGAAGGATGAGACTAGAAGCTGTCAGAGCAGTTAGGAGACCGTAGTGACTGCCCACGCTAGAGGCAGTGATGGTCTGAGCTGGAAGGCAGTAAGCATTAGGAATGGGAGATTATAAAACTGAGAAGGAAGGGATTGGGAGATTATAAGGCTGAAGGTAATGGGAAAATCAGAGGCTTCCCAGAGTCCTTGCTGGTCAAAAGTGCCGTTGAGTCCATTCCTACTCATAGCGACCCTGTATAGGGTTTCTGAGAAGCGGTTGGTGAGTTTGACCCCATTGACCTTATCCTACCTCACCACACCAGGACAACCAGAGTCCCTAGGTGGTACAAATGTTAAAGTGCTGGAAGTTCAAGTCCACTCAGAGGCACCACAGAATAAAGGCCTGATGATCCACTTTTAAGAAAATTAGCCATTCAGAACTCTATGGTGCACAGTTCTACTCCAACACACGTAAGGTCACCACGAGTCTGACTTGACAGCAGCTGCTTTTAGTTTTGTTTTTGTTTTTTCCAGAAGCCAGAGGTTGTCATGGAGAAGGTGAGAAGTCTGGGAGAGGTCTGTGTTCACGGGGGAGATGTGAGTTGATAGTACACCTGGGCAGCTTCATACCTGGATGAAGGGACACACAGTAGTAGAGGTCAGCATCACTCATTAGGACTCTCCCCATGGCCTGCTGAGTGGCTGGCTTCTTGGGCCATTTGGATGAAGTCACTGAGAGCGTGTTTGCCAACTGTGCAGATGACACAGTTGTAAGGGCCATCAAATTTGGGATGGAAAAACTCAAACAAAAATCCTTGATAGTTTCTAATGATGGGCCTTGGCAGCAGGCCCATGCCATGGTGGCAAAACTTTAAAAGTGTCAGTGGACTGTGATTTCCAAGTTGCTTGTCTGTCATCCTAGGATGCTGTCAGAACAAGGGCAGTGTTCACAGACATCATCAAAAACTGACTCTAAGAGGTTACTCTGGAGATTAGAGCCGCCTCTTATCCACTGCCTACAGGACCAGAGCGAATGATACAGCAACCAGCAAAAGAAGACGTAAGGAATATACAGAGTGATTGTTCTAAAAGGGATTGGTCGGTGTTCAACTATTTCAGGAGGTAGCATATGATCAAGAACCAATGATATTGAAGGAAGGAATCCAAACTGCACTGAAGACATTGGCAAAAAATATGGCCCCAGGAATTAATGGAATACAAATGAGATGTTTCAACAACAGATGCAACACTAGAGTAATTCATTCATCTATGCTAAGAAATTTGGAAGACCGTTACCTGAGCAACCAGCTGAGATCCATATTTGGGCCATTCCAAAGAAAGGTGATCCAACAGAATAAAGACATTATCGAAGAGTGCCATTAATAACACAGGCGAGGAAAAATATTTTGAAGATAATTCAAAAGCGATTGCAGCAGCGCATTGACATGTTGTTGTTGTTGGTAAGTGCCATCGAGTTGGTACTGACCCACAGTGACCTTTCTGCCTGATCCTGGGCATTGACATGGAACTGTCCAAAATTCCAGTTGGATTCAGAAGAGGACATGGAATGGTGTCTATCATTGCTGACGGATGGATCTTGGCTGATGGGAGCTATCATTGCTGACGGGTGGATCTTGGTTGAAAGAATAGAATACCAGAAAGACGTTTACTTGTGCCTTTTTTTTTTTTTTTTAACTTTGCTTTATTGACTATGCAAAGACTTTCAATTGTGTGGATCATGACAAGCTATGGACAACATTGTGTACAATGAGAATTCTGGAACATTGAATTGTGCTTATGTGGAAACTGTACATAGACCAAGAGGCAGTCGTTCAAAAAGAACAAGGGAATGCTGAATGATTTAAAATCAGGAAAGGTGTACATTAGGGTTGTAACTTGTCACCATGCTTATTCATTTGTATGATGAGCAAATAATCTGAGAAACTGGATTACATTAAGAAGAACACATCATCAAGATTGGAGGAAGATTTATTGACAGCATGCGACAGGCAAATGACACAACATTGTCTACTAAAAGTAGAGAAGATCTGAACACTTACTGATGTAGATCAAAGACCATAGTCTTCAGTATGAATTAAACCTAACATAAAGAAACTAAAAATTCTCACAACTGGAACAAATAAGCTACAAAATAATAGAGAGAAAAGATTGAATTTGTCAAGAGTTTCATTTTACTTGAATCCATAATCAACATTCATGGAAGCAGTAGTCAAGAAACCAAATGCCATAATACATTGGACAAATCTACTGCAAAAACCTTTGCAAAGTATTAAAAAGCAAAAATGTCACCTTGAGGACTAAGGTGAACCTGATCCAAGCTGGACAATGAATAAGGAAGACCAAAAAGACTTGATGCCTTTGAATTCTAGTGTTGGCAAAAAAATAAACTATGAACTCTCTGAAGAACAAACAAATCTGTCTTGGAAGAAGTATAGCCAGAGTGTTTTTTAGAAACAAAAATGGCAATATATCCTTTGGACATGTTATCAGGAAAGACCAGTCCTTGGAAAAGAACATCATGCTTGGTAAAGTAGAGGTTCTGCAAAAAAAGAGGAAGACCTTCAAAGAAATGAATTGGCACAGTGGCTACAACAAGGTGCTCAACAGAACAACTGTGAGGTTGGCACAGGATGGGAAGTGTTTTGGACCCAACACAATGGCACCTCACAACAAAAAGGAGGCCAAAGATCCCTTACTTCAGTGAGAGTGTCCGTAGGTCTCCAAAGTTTCTTATGAGTTAGACATGGGACTCTCTTGGATCATTCTTCCAAAGAGTACCTGATTACAGGAAACAAAAGTAACAGGCTGGCCAGCCTCACATACCTCTCCGTGCCATGGTGCATCAGTCTCCTAGATGGTGGTGGTGGGTGGTTGCATGTCCCCGAGTCAGTTCCACCTCATAGTGACTCTATACATACAGAGTTTCTGAGACTATACATCATCGCAGGAGCAGAAAGTCCCGTCTGTCTCCCCTGGAGCTACTGGTCGATCCAAACTATTGACCTTGTGGTTAGTAGCCCTGCTCATAATCCACTACACTTCCAGGGTTCCTTAGTCTCCTGGTGGTGGTGGTTATGTGCCGTGGAGTCGGTTCCGATTCATAGCGACCCCGTACACGGTTTTCGAGGCTGTAAACTTTATGGGAGCAGAAAGCCTCATCTTTCTCCCATGGAACAGCTGGTAGTTTCAAACTGCTAACCGTGGGGTTAGTAGCCGAACTCATAACCACTACACTATCAGAGCTCCTTCCTTACATGGATTTATATGGGAAACAATTTTTGAGCATTTCCAGATTCAAAAAACCACCTACTACATCAAACCAAATAGCACAAAAAGCCTAAAATCACACTAACATACAAAGCTCACAGTCACAGTTCTAAACTGTGGGGCCTTGATTCTGAGATGCTGAGTGTAGCTCCCGGGAGAGAGGTTGGTGATGTCATCCGTGCTGCTCATTGGTGTCTGCTCTCTCTTCCATTGTTGTGATTGTTAGGTGCCATCGAGTCAGAACCGACCCATAGCGACCTTATGCACAGCAGAACAAAACACTGCCCGATTCTGGGCCAACCTCACTACTGTTACCACACTTGAGTCCGTTGATGCTGCCACTTGGCCAATCCATCTCGTTGGGGGTCTTCCTCTTTTCCTCTGACCCTCCACCTTACCAAACATGATATCCTTCTCCAGTGACTGATCACTTCTGACAATATGTCCGAAGTATGAGAGACAAAGTTTGGCCATCTTGGCCTCTAAGGAGCACTCTGGCT
>NW_006408610.1:8563754-8572538 GCF_000296735.1 Chrysochloris asiatica | reverse complement strand
TCGGCTTTAGGAAAATATCACATTTATCTGTGGATTTTCAAAGGCTCCAGTGTATTAATTTAATATATATACCTGAATATTAAGATGAAAGCAATTTTCCATTAACTGCCAGTGGCCTCATTTGTTACACTCAGCCCTAGAGGGCCTCGAACCTCTGACTAGTCTTACACGGTCTGCAACAACTTGGTAGGTTTCCCCAATAAAGCCTATACTTTCCACATTGGGCTCATGAGTCCCCAAGCCCCTGATTCTGCTTCCCTCCTTCAACCCACATACTCTCAGCCCCTGCTGTGATGGCTAAGTTTCTGTGGTGCCTTGACTAGGCTATGGTGGCCAGTGTTGGGTCAACCACTAGTTAAATATTGCTGTGAAGGTATTTCCTACCTGTCATTCACATTTACAACTGGCGAAGGAATCCCTTGATAATGCAGGTGGGCCTCGTCCCATGGAGAAGGATTCTGCCTCAAGCTTGTAATACAGATGTCCTGCCACAGTGTTGTAGTCAACTGGACCTATTGATTTCAGACTTAAGGTTAACTGAGTTTCCAGCCTGTCCTCTGACCTCTAGATTTTACCAACCTACACAGTCACTGGAAACCCTGTACAGGGTCGCTATGAGTCAGAACTGACTCCACAGCACACAGCCACCACCACCACCACACAGTCACCTGAATCAGCCAATTCATCAATCCAATCTCTCTCTGTCCTTCTCCCTTTCTTTTTCTCTGCCATCTTCCTTCTTTATCTAATCCATGTATAAAGAGAACTGGTGGCAAAATGGTTAAGCATTCAGCTGCTAACTGAAAGGTTGGGGATCCAAATTCACCCAGTGACTCTGGCAAAGAAAGACCTGGAAATCTGCCTCAGTAAAGCTTACAGCCAAGAAAATCCCGCGGGGCACTTCTACTCTGTTACAGGAGGTGGCTATGAGTTGGTGACGCAGATGGTGTAGAGCAACAACAACAACCTGTATGTGTATTCTGTTGCTTCTGTTTCCCCGGAGAACACTGACAGTTCCATCTGCAGACTCTCCTCTTCTCCTGGTTCCCTTCTTCCTGGATTTATATGTAGACTCAGCTCTATCTCTGGCCCTCACGTTGTATAGGACGAGTTGTACTCTAGCTTCTTGTTTGTTCCCCATCGGGCAGTTTCTGTGACATCTTCAGTCTTGCTGAGGCCAGTGCAGCATTCTCTCTTGTCATCTCTAGCCCAACCCCCTGGCTTAACCCTTATCATGGTAGGACATATTGGGGCACAAGAACAGACCTAAAACAACATGACAATGGTTGATACGTATAACTGGAAAGTCCACTTATTTTGTTTTCAATTCTCTGAAGACCACCACTATGAAAATTGACCTAGGGGTTCTAGTTGGTAATAGGTTCCAGAAGAACTACTGTGGCTGTCCAATCAAAGTGGATGCCATTCCCAGTCACCTTCATGTACAGATCCACACTTGGGATCAACAGGGGAAATCACAGGGGGGTTAATTCAGACCAAAACAGAATTTGTACCAGGAGTTTTCCTTTAATGAACCAGGCTGCCAGAAAGTTGCTCATCACTGGTAATAGTCAAGGACAGTTGGTGTTCCTTCTTGTTGTTAAGTGCCGTTGAGTTGGTTCTGACTCATAGCGACTCTATAAAGGGTTACCAAAGAGTGACTGGTGAGCTTGAACCGCCGACCTGGTGGTTCAAACTGACCTTGCATGACCCCTTTAGTATTTTACTACTCACCACATGAATTTATTTTCTACGCATTTCGAAGAAGTAATTGTATTGGACAGCAGTGTTAATTATAGCCATGTTCAGAGTAGCCAAACAGAGGAAACAATCTAACTACCCACCAACAAATGAATGGATAAACAAAATGGATTTAATCATACAATGGAATACTATTCAGCCATAAAGAGAAATCTAGTTCTTAACATTATTGAACCTTGGAAATATTATGCAGAGTAAAATAAGTCAGATGTTTGCTTATCAGACCATATGTCTTGATTTGGATTGAAGAGTCACCTTTATGTGTGATACATTTTGGACCCCCAATACTTGAGCTACTTCCTGTGATTACATATTTCTGCAGTTGTAAGTCTTGATATTATTGTTGTTAGGTGCCATCAAGTCGATACCAACTCATAGAGAGCTTATATGCACAACAGAATGAAACACTGCCTGGTCCTGGGCCAACCTCACTATTGCTGTCATGCTTGAGCCCATTAATGCTGCCACTTTGCAAATCCATCTCACTGGGATCTTCCTCTTTTTCTCGGACCCCCCTGATGGGAGAACAGTTTTGTGCCGTGAGTTCAGTCAATGAGACACTCCTAGGCTGTGCTTTAAACCAAGAAGTGGGGGCACCGAGAAGCAAGGGCCATGCAAATCTCTGGCTGTGGTGAAGACTACAGGAGCAGGAAGAGCAGCAATGTGAGCAGTGTCACCTGCAGCTGGTACCACACGCAAACTGGCAGCGCTGTTCCCACTGGCCCAGGGCAGTGGCATCGTACAGGCAGCCCCTGAGTCTAGTTCTTCAGCCCTTTGGCAATTCTATAAGCTGCCTCATAACCTTTCCAAACAAATTTTTCTCCCTAAATCAGCCAGAATTGATTTTTTGGTCATTTTTCAACTAAGAACTCTGATTACTATGGACACGGAAGCCAGGAGTGGTTGCAGGTAACGTATTCTTTGGGGAACTTGGTCAGGTTTGGGAGGTGAGGGCTGTGGAGCTGCCATTAGTGTTAAGAGATGGGACTCTAGCGGTCCATGGCACACAGAGGAGAAACAGCACATTAAAGTCACCTGCATATATTTGTAATGAATGCTTCATAAGTTTGGGGTGCTGTGGTAGGCAGGATTATAGTCCCCAAGAAGATCTCAAACCCTAGTCCCAGGACTGGGAATCTGATATTACAACTGCACATATCATCATGGTAAAAATAACTTTGCAGAGCTCTGGTAGTGTAGTGGTTACAAATCGGGCTGCGAACCTTAAGGTCAGCAGTTCGAAACTACCAGCTGTTCCGCAGCAGAAAGATGAGGCGTTCTGCTCCCGTAAAGATTTACAGCCTTGGAAACCCTGTACAGGGTCGCTATGGATTGGAACCAACTCCACGACACATAACATCAACAACTCCAAATTAAGATGAAGAGTTATCCTAAATTATCCAGGTGAGCCCAAATTAACACACGAGCCCTTAAAGGTAGAAAAGATGTCAGAGGTACTACAGAAGGGGAAATCACAGTGGACCCATGACAAGGAGATGGGGACCTCAGTCCGACAACTGCGAGGAACTAAATTGTGGCCCCAACTCAAATGACTTGGGAGTGGATTCTTCCCAGGACCTTCAAAAAGGAACACAGTCCTTTTGGCACTGGGATTTTACCCTGGTGAGACCAGGGGCAGTGAGCCGAGTCACCTAGTGAATGGTGAGACAAGCAGGGAGTGTTGTTTTCAGCCACTAAGTCTGGGGAAGTGTATCATGGGACAGTAGAAGAGGAATCCCGGTACCATTTTCAGAGAATATAAAAAGTCTAAAGAATTCCAGGACTATAGGGTGGGGATGCTCCTTCACAGGGAAATGGCCAGCTGAAAGAATGAAAAGCCTAGATTCCTAAATTCTTGGTCCAACACGGACTAAAAGCAGAAACTTTATGTGATTGTGTTGAAATCACTTCTTCGTTCTTCCGGCTGCCAGACTAAATTTGCACAAACAAGGTTGTGGGATTACTGTTAAGTTCCAAACCTCATCAGATCTCTTACAGTTAGAGCAGAAGAGGAGGAGGAGTAGGCAGAATCATATCTACTACACTTCCCACACCCTGCCACCAAAATGTCTACACCCTAATCATCAAAACCTGTGAATATGTTACCTTACATGGCAAAAGTACAGCTAGGCTTCATTTAAAGATCTTTAACTTCAAACTTCAGCATATCTGCTCTTTTGCCACGGAAGGTAATATAGTCACAGATTTTGTCCTTGAAATGGTGAGCTTAGGCATTTTTGTTCTTGAAATTTTGAAATGATTTTATCCAGGTGGTATCTTTGTTCTCTGGTACTGCTGTAACAGAAATCCCACAGGCAGATGCCCGTAACAAGCAGAAATATATTCTCTCCTAGGTACAGGGTCGCTATGGGTCGGACCCGACTCGACGGCACTTAACAACAACAACAACAACAAGTTTAGGGAGCTAGAAGTCCACATCCAGAGGGCCGGCTCCTGGGGAAGACTTTATCTCTTTGTGTGCTATGGGGAAAGGTTCTTGTTTGCTTTCAGCATCTGTAGGCTGAAGATGCCTTGGAGATCTCCGTGTGTCTTGGAATCAGCCTTCCTCTGGATGTAGGAGCTTCATAGTACCGGAACCCCAGGTCCAAAGAACCCACTACACTCCTGACTCTGCTTGTTTGTTTCATATCTTTTCTATCTCACAGTGCAACCCAATCTTGTAGACTGCATCCAGCTTCATTAACATTTCTATGGAAATGACAATTGACAACACATGGGAGCATTACATCATTGAAAGGGATTCTCTCATTACATAATCAAAGTACATCATTATAGAACTGCCAAATTCTGGTCCAACCCAGTTATTTGGGAAGACACAATTCAATCCATGGCAGGTGGGTACCATGTTATTGCAAAGGTCCTTATAAATTGAAGGCATGAAAGCCAGCATCAGATCCTGCAAAGAGAAGGTGATCAGATGACAGTACAAGCAAAGGTTGGAGTGAAGCCATTGTTGGAAGGAGGCCATGAGTCAGGAATGTTGGCTGCTTTGAGAAGCCAGAAAAGGCTAGCAGCAGATACTCCCCTAGAGCTGTCAGAAGGAACACAGTCCTACTGACACCTTGATTTTATAAAGTCCAGTGAGACCCATTTTGTACTTCTGACCCCCAGAATTGAAAAGTAATAAATTTATGTTTTTGTAAGCTACCATATTTGTGGTGATTCGCTGCAGGAGCCACAGGAAATTAACACAGAGTGGGACACTGAGAGTTAGAATGGGAAAATACAAGAGAATTTGGAAGACACTGACTGACTTCCCAACCTCACACTTGGCCTCCCTTGCCAGACAGAGCAACCCCTACTCTCCAAGGATGTACTTGTTTTGCTCAAAAACCTGAAATGAAGTGCAAAAATGTAAGGAAACCACATTTTCTCATAGTCTGCTCTCTTACCCAACATGTTTCCAAGATCTGTAACTAGATTTAGAATTAAGGGTGCAACAGAGAAGAAATATAAAGTTCAATTCAGGAGGGTAAGGGTTATCTACCCAAAGGTTCAGAGTTTGTTGTTTGATATGGATCAAAACCTGGGGAATACAATGGATTGAACTGGATTGGATAATGTGTGTACTAACTATGTTGTTGTAGTTGTTGTTGTTGTTAAGTGCCATGGAATCAGTTCCGACTCATAGTGACCCTACACAGGGTTTCCAAGGCTGTAAATCTTTACGGGAGCAGACCGCCTCATCTTTCTCCCGCGGAACCGCTGGTAGTTTCAAACTGCTAACCTTGCGGTTCACAGCCCGATTCGTAACCACTACGCTATATAGTAACTTTATGCTCAACAGAACGAAACACCGCTCAGTCATGCACCATCCTCACAATAGTTACCACCCTCAAGCACATTGCTAATGCCACTGTGCCAATCCATATCTTAGGGGTTTTTCCCTTTTTACATGGACCCTCCACTTTACTAAGCATGATGTCTTTCTCCAGGGACTGGTCCGTCCTGATAATAAGCCTGAAGTATGAGAGACCAAGTCTCACCATTCTGTCTCCTTAGGAGCATTCTGTCTGCACTTCTAACACTGACCTGTTTGTTCTTCTGGCTATCCATAGTACCTTCAATATTCTCCAACACCACAACTCAAATGCATCAATTCTTCTATGGTCTTCGTTATTAATTGTCCGACTTTGACATGCACATTGATAATACTATGGCTATTAGAGCAGGTGCACTTTAGTCCTCAAATTAATATCTTTAGTCTTTAAACATTTTAAAGAGGTTTTGTGCAGCAGATTTGCCTAATGTAGTAAATACATCATTTGATTTCTTGACTGCTGCTTCTATGAGTGTTGATAGTGGATCCAAGCAAAATGAAGTCTTTGACAACTTCAATGTTTTCCCCATTTATCTTGATGTTATTTGTAAGTCCAGTGGTGAGGATTTTTTTTCTTTACATTGAGGTGCAATCTATACTGAAAGTTATGGTCTTTGATCTTCATCAGTAAGTATTTTTAAAGTCCTCTTTGCTTTCAGCAAGCAAGGTTGTCATCTGCATATCAAAGATTATTAATGAGCCTTCCTCCAATCCTGATGCCACGTTCTTCTTCATATAATCTACCTCCTCAGATTATTTGCTCAGCATACAAGTTGAATGTTGTTGTTGTTAAGTGCCGTCGAGTCTACTCCGACCCATAGCGATCCTGCATGGGGTTTCCAAGGAGCAACTGGTGAGCTTGAACCGCTAGCCTTGCAGTTCAAATGGCTTTGCAGTCTGGCACATTAACCCATAGCACCACAATAAGAATGGTGAAAGAATACAACCCTGGCACACACGTTTCCTGATTTTAAACCATTCAGTATCCCCTTGTTCTATTCGAATGACTGTCTCTTGGTCTATGTACAGGTTCCTCATGAAACACAATTAAACATTCTTCTCAATGTTACCCACAGCTTGTCATGATCCACATGGTCAAACGCCTTTGCATAGTCAATAAAGCACAAGCAAACATCTTTCTGGAATCCTGGTGTGGTGCTGTGGGTTAATGCACTAGACTGCAAGGTCAGTTTGAACTGCAAGGTCGGTGGTTCGAACTCACTAGTCAATCCTTGGAAACCCTTCAGAGGGTCACTATGAGTCGGAACCAACACAAAGGTATTTAACAAAAATAACAACAACAAAACATCTTTCTTGTCCACATCTGTCATGAGCAGTAATGTCCCTAGTTCCATGTACCCCTCTGAATCCAACATTAATGACTGACACTTCTCTGTCGATGTAGCCATTTTTGAATTATCTTCAGCAAAACTTTACTTGCATGTGATCTTAATAATATTGTTCAATGATTTCTGTATTCCATTGGATCACCTCTCTTTGGAATGGGCACAAATATGGATTTCTTCCAGTAGTCCAGGGAGCTGTCTTCCAAATTTCTTGGCATAGTGAGTGCCTGCCTCCCGTGCTGCACAAGTTTGTTGAAAGATTTCATTTTGTATTCCTTCAATTCCCGGAGCCTTGCTTTTGTCATTGCCTTCAATGCTACTTGAACTTCTTCCTTCACTACCATCATTTCTTCATTCTATGCTTCCTCTTGAAATGGTTGAACATTGACCACTTCTTTTTGATACAGTGACTGTGTGTATTCCTTCCGTCTTCTTTTGATGCTTCCTGCATCATTCAATATTTTGCCATTGTTGTTTTTAAGTGCCGTCAAGTCCATTTTGATCCATAGCGACCCTGTATAGGGTTTCTGAGGAGCAGCTGGTGAGCTTGGACCACCGACCTTACAGTTCACACCAACTTTGCAGTCCAGTGCACTAACCCTCAGCACCACACCAGGACTCCAGTATTTTGCTCATTGAATCTTCTAGTGCTGCGTGTTGAATTTTGGAGTATTTCTTCAGGTCTTTCACTTACCAAAATGCTGAGTGTACCTCCCCTTTTAGTTTTCTAATTCCAGATCTTTGCACATTTCATTATTATAATTGACTTTTTCTTCTTGCGTGCCCTTTGAAATTTTCTGTTCAGCCCTTTCACCTCCTCATTTCTTCTACTTACTTTAGCATGTCCACACTAGAGAGGAAATTCAGAGTCTCTTCAAACACCCATTTTGATTTTTTTTTTTTCTTTCCTGTCTTTTGGCTTTCTTCCTGTATGATATTCTTGATGTCATCTCAGAACTCATCTGGTCTTCATTCATTAATGTCTAATGCATCAAATCTGCTCTTGACATGGTCTATAAATTCATGTGGGATATGTTCAAGGATGTATTTTGGCTCTCCTGGACTTGTTTTAATATACTTCAGCTTCATTGATCCATATTTTGTCCATTCCAAAGAGAGGTGAGCCAATAGATTGCAGAGATCATCTGATAATATCATTAATGTTGTATGCAAGTCAAATTTTGTTACACAGACTCTCTTCATTCTAAGAAACCTGTTTGTCTGCAAAATGACTTTCAGAAAATGGACTGGTGGGCTTCCTTCATTGGCTTTACTGTGTACCCAATCACCTAGAGGCCGTCTGCCATATAGAAGGGTGAAATCTATTTAAAACTGAGATTATAGCACTAACGGAGAGACACTACCTTTTAAGGTCAGTGTTTGCTGATTTCCACGGTGTAAATACTCCCTGCAAGGCTAATTTCAACCTACCAATGTGATGTCATTGAACATGCACTTGGGAGAATTTGCACAGTACATGGGAGCCCCTGGGCGGCACAAACAGTTACATACTCAGCTACTAACTGGAAAGTTTGGTGGTTCACATTCACCCAGTTACCTCGGAAGAAAGGGCTGGCAATCTAGTCCTGGAAATCAGCCATGCACACTCTATGGAACACGGTTCTGTTCTGAAACACACAGCGACACTGTGGATGAGAATGGACTGGAGGGAAAATGCCTGGTGGCACAGTGGATTAAGCACTGGGCTCCTAACTACAAGGTTGGTGCTTCATATCCACCAGTCATTCCATGGGAGAAAGATGAGGCTGTCTGCTCCCAGAAAGGTTTACAGTCTCTGAAGCCCAAAGGAGTCTTTCTACTCTGTTCCACAGGGTC
>NW_006408610.1:8512504-8554354 GCF_000296735.1 Chrysochloris asiatica | reverse complement strand
TTCCATTTCATTTTTTGACAATATCTAATTTTCCTAGATTCATACTTTGTACATTCCATGTTCCAGTTATTAATGGATGTTTAGAGCTGTTTCTCTTCAGTTTGAGTTGTGCCCCATCAGCAAATGATGGTCCCAAGAAACAATAATACCAGAATAAATAGATAAAATATAGATACAGAGGTTGGGAACAGACTCCTGGTATGGCACTGTAGGATAAGCATTGGACTTCAAATTACAAGATTGGCAGTTTAAACTCACCAGCTGCTCCTTGGAACCTCTGTGCAGAGTCGCTATGAGTCAGAATCGACTTGACGATGCTTAATAACAACGTGTTGGGAATAATGTTTAAGGTATGGCACCAATCCAAAATCCATAAAAGAAAGGAATGACAAAGCTGACTATATTCAAATTTTAAACTAAATGAAAGAAGAAGAAAACAGTTGATGGACAAATAACGAAATTGGGAGTAGAGGATTGCAACAGTTGATGAAAGTTAGTACCCTTTTATGGATGATTCTTAAATTAGCTCAAGGGGTTAAAAGCAGCTTCTTCTATCATCCTTCTCACTCTGCCTGTGAATTAGGTTAAATAAAACAAGAGTTGTTAAGTACCGTTGAGTTAGTTCTGACTCATAGTGACCTTGTATAGGGCTCCCTAGGAGTGGCTGGTAGATTCCAACCACCAACTTCGTAGTTAGCAGTCCAGTGCTTACTTATCCTGCAGCACCACACCAGGACTCCAAATTCAAAGTTGTTGCTGCTGTTAAGTGCTGCTGAGTTGGTTCAAACGCATAGTGATCCTGTGTAAGGTTTCCCAGGAGAAAACCTATTTATTGAGTTCACTGTGCAAAGAAGGAAGCGACCCTCCAAATCCTGTCCAACGAGCCTCCTACAAGATGAGCTCCCCGGAACCAATGCATACAATAGTACTGGGAAAGAGACACAGAGACAATGGTTCCCTCTAGGTCCAGAGGGAATTGCTTTTGTCTTCCGTTTTTTTCCTCTCTAGTTTCTAAATTGAATATATTTTGCTTTTGGAAAAAGAAATTATATCATCCCAGGTTCTTAATTCTAAGCAATTAAAACCAACTCTGGCTGTCAGAAGCAGATAGGAGATTTATTAAAGATGTGTGGCACAGCTCATTGAATTACAGAGAGGGCAAAAAACAAAGCTTGAGCTTGAGCAGAAAAAAAAAAGCTCCCCAAAGTCTGTGTCTGGTAAGCAAACAACAGCTATCTCATTAAGTATTAGATGCTGATCTTTGGGTCCCCTCCATCTCTGCACCAAGAATGTGATCTTGGAGCAATCCCAAGTGTTCTTGCTACTGTAAAGAATGGACCATCTCAATCTCAGGCTGACTGGCGTGGCTGGGGAGAGCCTGCCTCCTAACAACAACTGTCACGGACAAGCAACTATTGGGCATTTTCAGCCTTTAAAGTAGGTGGATGCCTCTTCATTTCATCAAGACTCATAAAGCAGAGCGTTCCATAATAAAGGGGGCTCCTATGCTGGGCAGTGGAAAGAATAGCAATGTCCACAATGGGATGCCCTTTCATAAAGAGGTTTCTTTAAAAAAACATCAAGGTGGGGAGGAATTGGGGGACTTGGGAAGAAAGTTGTAGGCATAATTCAGACAGGGATCATCTGCTTCCACTTGGTGAATAATCTTCCTCTCCTCAACTATGGCGTTTCTACTTCATTTTCCTTTCCCAAGATTATCTGACAAATAATACATTGTTGGCAATTAAGCATCCTTTTTGAAATGAAAACGTGGTTGCAAAGGTTAACGTGTTGGCAGTAATTGACAACCATTGTGAAGTGATGTGCTTTTTAACTCCAGCCTGAGAAAACTCCACTGGTTGGTATCTTTGGGAGGAGATGTGGGAAGAACACTGGAAACAGACACACAGCATTTGGGGCCCAGGGTAGGCCTGGGTTGTTGTTGTGAAGTTCAAACTAGCTTTGCAGTCTGGCGCATTAACCCATAGCGCCACACCAGGGTGCAAAAATGGGGAGTTTAGGGTGTTGGGAGAGCATCAGAGGTCTGAAGAGAGAGACACAGGTAATAATAATGATAAAGAGCAGAAAGGAAGGCAAAAAAATATACAAGAAACAGACCTGGTACCTGGTAAATTCTGCTAACTACATCTGTGAACCAAGTACAAGGCAAGAGGAGAACATAGTAGGGTTTTTCCTCATGGACTATTAGTGTGCCTCAGCCATCTCATCAGCTGCATAAATTATTCCAAAATAAAGCCCACTGAAAAAGAACCTGGTCAATTTCTCATCTTCGGGTCTGGAGGAAGCACTTTAGGAAGATGTACTGTGTTTGTAAGGAGCTCTGGTAGCGTAGTGATTACGATTTGGACTGCGAACCACAAGGTCAGCAGTTCAAAACTACCAGCCGTTCCATGGGAGAAAGATGAGGCTTTCTGCTCCCGTAAAGATTTACAGCCTCAGAAATCCTGTACAGGGTCACTATGAGTCGGAACAGACTCCATGGCACATAACAACAACTGTGTTTGTAACACATGTGCCCAAAAGGACCTATATACTCATTTGAGAAGTCTAAGAGCTGACTGGCTGAACCTCTGGGGAAACAATGTCAGAGCCAGGATACTGTGCCTCACGGATATGATGGTCTCACCCTGGCAAGGGCTGCTAGGAAGTTTAGTCAAGTTGCAGTCAGTTCTAGAATAAAGGTCAGCAGGGTAATTAAGGTGTTTATGGCAGATGTTTTGGATCGCCAGCTACTGCTTGCTTTCCCTACCTTTTTAGTATTAGCATTCCCCTTCCACTTTCCCACCTTTGTAAGCCACCTTAAATCCTTTTTGTAGTGAGGTAGGACAAAAATAATAAACATGCATCTTGACATTTGCTTGGGAGCCCAGAATGTAAATTCAAGGCGCTTGCTCTTTATTCTGGTTAGACATCAGATCACAATGAAATCTTCCTCAAATTCTCTGTTGTCCTGGTAACTGCTCTCCACTTCAAGAACGTAGAAGATGAGATTGCCCAAAAGGGTCTGGAAGGAGAGCAAGAGCTTATTAAGGGATTTTTTTCTGATGTTCATAACCACACAAGCAGTGGTGCCAGCAGAGAGTTGGAGAAAAGCCCTCCTTCATGTTAGCCTAATTGCCGTGATGTATTTTAGCCTGTGCTGCTGCTAAGAGCCTACATGCATTAGAGTAACAAGATTGGCTATGAAACACCAAAAATATTGACAATAAACAGCATTTTGGATAATCACAGATTGCAAACCCTCTTAAATGCCTTTGACTCTAACTGATACACTGAAATTTAGATGAAGGGTAGCTGGTGCCTTTTTCCTTTTTTGGTCAATTGATGTGAATGAATAAAGATGGTTTTAAAGAAGCTCTATGACTTAGATTACGGTCAACTAACTGGAAGAATTCACTTTACAGAAAAATAAAATAAAACTCTCCAAACTCAAGAGAAGAGCTCACACATATTTGGTTGAGGCAGCTACACTTTCATCCTTCCAACGTCTGCTGGTAGCCGAGGGATGGCTCATCTTTCTCCAATTGTACCAAACAGAGTGGCTTTTAATTGTGCACAAATGAGATCTCCCAACTCCTGCAAGAAAAGGCAATGTTTGCAAGACAGCAAACCACAGAGAGGAGGGGAAAACATTGAAACAGCAGTCATTTTTATTTTGGCTTAACAGATTTTAGCAGAAAGACTGAATATGAATTAGCTTCATTTTAAATCCTGACGAGAATTCCTGAAGCAGCCCATGAGGTGCCACTTTAATGAGAAACAGCTAAAAGAAGCCTAGAATAGTAAGAAAGAAAATCACAAAATTTGTTTGGACATTGCAGAAAAGAGGCAAATTTTATTAGCTGCATACCCATATCCTCTTTATTTGCTTTTATACTCCTACTTTAAAAAGAGAGTAGGTGCAGATGAGAAAGGGAGGTATTGAAATAGCAGGGAACGTTGATACTCATTAAGATATTGTTTGTCACGCTTTAATTCCAACAAATGTGTCACAAGCACTTAGTACTTAGGACCATGCAGACGTCCTTTCCATAGGAAAGGGGTCATTTCAAGGGTGGGGTCCAATTTGGAAATTGCTAGAAAAACTAGACACTTATTAGCAGCCATCTCTCTCTGGAAATCCATAAAGACCACTGAAAAAAATGCCTTTCCGCACTTAAATTCTTCACAGAAGACAGAGAACTGAAGGATTCCAGAAACAATTAGAAATATGGTCTAGACTGACATATTAACAGAGTATAGTATCCAGCTACTTAGACTTCCTACAGGTACCACCTCTAAAGTGGCCTTCACCATATTCTTCTGGCCCATAAGACAACTACTTAATGATGCATGAAACTAATTACTATAAAATAAGACTAGCTCTGTGTGGTAGCTATTCACAACGTGGAAAATCACCCTTTTTCATGGCCTATTTTCTTTTAAAATGTGTGCCCTTTCCCCATCTTTAATGTGTCTTGTATATATAAAATAAATACTCTTCTCAGCAGGACCCTGGCTTGTAGGCCTTAAAATCCAATAAGAGAGTCCTGTAGTTTAATGGTCCTTAAACGTTCAACATCTTTTTCACTTAATGTAAAATCCATCTGATCTAATAGCTGTGACTGAATTATAGATATATAATTTTTTTCTATTAAATGTTAATCTTCTGACTTGGCAGAACAATGGAAGCTCTAAATTATTAAGAAGGCAATAACCTCTCTCAACTCTTTCCAGAATTCAGAATATTCCCAAGACTGCTATTTTAGGGAGGGAAATTGCAAACCTGCCTAAAATATAAAATAAAAATTGGGTCCATTAAGTACAACAATTTGGTTCCAAATATCAATTGTACAGGGCATTGTTTATATTGTTGCCTCTTCGGTTATTTCATGTTAATGGAATCCTACACGCGCATGCACACATGCACACACACACATGCACAGATACAGCCCTCACAATTCCTGCTTCTTCCATTTACATATGACATTTTGTAACCTTCCCTTTTCAGTTGAATTCATTCATCATCGATGTTTGTTCATGCACGCATAAATAATGAAAAAGCCCTCTGATAAGAAGTGATGCCACATGACCAATTATGCTAAACACAAGCTCTCTCATAGCTGGGGGAGGGGAGGTCTTGCTGGAATACCATTGGCTGCAGCCTTTTTTTTTTTTTTTTTTTAATCTTTACATTTATGACTCATTCGGGCCAAGAGTTCCACGCATGAAGGAGGAATCAGATGGCAGGTAACAAAGCAGGTTAATAGTTACTTGGAGAGACTGCTCTACACACTCCTGAGCCAAGTAACCAAAGGAGCACACAAGTCACCCCGAGTAGACACCAACTCCTGGCAGGCCCTTATGGCCCGTGAGAACTGTGCTCCACACGATTCTCAATGGTTGGTTGTTTCAGAAGCAGATTCTTCTAAGGCAACTCTGGATGGATTTGAACCATCAACCTTTTGGTTAGCAACCGAGTCTTTAAACTTGCACCACCTAGGGACTCTAGATTCAAAGAGTCAAGCAAAAACACAAGAAATCATCAAATTTCTAACAATTGAAAGTCACAGTTCCAGTTTAGCCAAGGATGTCAATTACATCCAATGAGAGCCAGACTGCTTTTACTATTTTTCCTTTGGTATCTGGTGCATGATATATTCTCTGGTGCAAACTCTTGTTTGCTTTTGGCATTTTTTTCTTTCTCTGAAAAATATTCATAATACTTTGTAACTAGGAGTAAAGTCTAGGTTCTCTTTTTCTCTGCCAATCGTGTACAACCATGTTTTGCATCTTCATCACAGGTAATTGTCTTTCCATCCTTATGGTGGGGTTAGGGGTAGTTTGGCGTACAGCACTTGGAAGAAAGACAGATCACCACAAGTTTGTACAATCCAATGCAGAGGAAAATGAGGAGGCAGTATCAAGTACTTTTCTTTCACTACAAGGAAGTGGGTATGAAGGAACGCATGTAACCGCTGCTATCTAGTGTCTGGCACTGGTATCAGCAGGCGCTGCAGGTATATGGGGTCATCAGTACCACCAAACATTCAACTGAAATCTTCCCTTTCCTACTTTGAAACAAGAGAGCCAGAAAACACGGACCATTCAGACAGGCAAGAAGCATGTGTGTGAAGACAGTTTGAGGTCCTTGTTGAGGACACTTGTTAAGGTCAGGAGAAATGGATTCCTGCTCAAAGGCTGCAAGGCAATAATATATCCATGCGTTCAGAACAGAAACATGTTAACCATACTATATGTATGTATATACAGTAATGACCGTCACTGTAATATAAAAATTTAAGGAGTTTGTTGTAGGAATATGTGATCTTATATTGAGACAATTATTTATAACTCTGACTTCCTGTCAAAAGAAACAAATTTTTCTAATTGAGACAAGAGTGACAGAAAAACCATACTGAAACCATTAATAAGACTTTCAACACAGGATTGAAATGGAAATGGAATGGTTCAGAGAGCACTCCCATCTTAGCAGCGATGTGAACACGGAATGCCAGAGAGACCAGCACTGCGCACTGCCTGTGTTCTACTTGTTCACGAACCTAAAGCTGCAGTCTTCAGCCCTGTACATGCAGTCTCACCTGTGCAATCAGGTGAATGAATGAAACAGTGGTATTGATTCAAGGTCACTTGATAATGCACTTGGACCACAAGCTCGGCAGTTCAAGCTCACTAGCCGTGCCTTGGAAACACTCTACAGGGAGCCAATCAACAGCACTTAACAACAGTTAACGTAAAATAGACATTACCACCTGTATTTTAGGTCCCACTGTCTCCTACCCTACATTCTCCAAAAGTAGCAAATGGGTTGGTTTAACTTGCAAATCCTTTTACAAGGATGCTTAAAACAACAAGTCATCGATAGCATTTTATTGATGGTTGAAGATAAAATACAGTAAAACATGTAAGGTCCCCTTTGCGTTCCTCAGGGAAATACAACACTGAAACGGCAGTGTTCAGGACAGAAGTTTGCTCTATTCAAGAGCCTCAATGGGTGTCCTCCAGCTTGCGAGCCAGCACTTACGTTGAAGGACACTACACGCAACAATTACCGAGACTCAGTGCTGCTTATGGAAAGTGCATTACACCCCCAGTTTGGACTTTTCACTGATGTTTCTGTACTGAAGAAACACGATGGCTTACTGTTTTGTGGGAAAAGCTATTCTGAAGGTCCTTGGTCCCTGCTATTATACAGAAATGGGATTGAAATCTGCTTCAGGTTGTTCTGGGGTAATTGCAAAGGCACATTTTGCCAGTTAAGAAAAGTTGGCTTAGTTTTAGACAACTAATTTTAGAAAAACTCAAAGAGAAATCATTTGTTTTGTTTGTTTGCTAACAAATTAGTCATTTTCAATTTGATTGGAAAACAATGTATTTAAAAAAAAAAGACATATAAGCCTTCTTTAATGAGATGTTATTAATGAAAAATGGTTGGTTACATCAGTATATTTACACCATAAATATGTCTGACATTATTATTTTCTTGCTATCTATATTCTTACAGTTTACTATGTTTATTATACTCTTGTCCAAAACCTTAAAGATCTATTTTCTAAAATCAATACTCTACTGCTAATCTTGCAAGAAAATGCATTTCACATTCGTAATCTCGGTAGTACAATCTTTCTATAAATAAATAGGAACCATTTGGAGGCTGCATAAAGAACGCTTGGTTACTATAGTAGCAAATGTCAAAGCAATTGCTGAAAAATAATCTAAATTTTTTGACACTTTGAGAAATTTACTATACCATTTATCTTTGTTTTTTTTAAAAGACAGTGGCAAGAAAAGTCACAAGTAAAAATGAAGACACTGTTGTGGAGACTATGAGACAATTCCATTCTAATTTTCTGAAATGGTCCACCCTGCTGCCCTTAATCTAAATGTAATCTTAATCTACAAACCTTTTATGAAAGGAGCTATGTGGAGGGGGGGGGGGTGTAAAAGAAAAATATCTGCACCTCCAAACAAGTTGAAGGCATTCATTAAGAACTTGAGTAGAAATGTAACCTGGCCAGCCAAGTTCTGATGCATTCCTTGAAGCCACACTGGGCCTCCTGGCTCAGATGAGGGTCTGAAAGGCCTTTTGTCCACTTAAAAATGGCCACTGACCAAATTAATTTCTCTGAAAGAAATGTGAACTCACTCAGGTTTTATTAGGAATTCAAAGTACAGTGTTATGCTGTTTGCCACACTGTAAAATGTACATATTCAGAATATAAGATTTGAACTGATATTGAAAAACTCAGTAGCATACTCATCTAATTAAAAAAAACAACAACTTACTGGTGGAACAAAATAGATTTTATTTTTGTTCTGCTAGCACGGTAAGGCCCAGCAAGGCTGTGAGTTTTGCATAGACTGCTCAGCACCAGCAGGATAAAGTGGACAGTGGCTGGTCAGTACTGACCGCTAGCACACCAGCCCCTGCCGCATCTGTATGATCTGGAGTAAGGCTGCCTGGACGTCTTCATCCATGTGACCCTGGAGAGAAAGAAGAAACGGGCATCTTCATTTACACAAGACTGCTGAACACAAGGCTTTATAGCAGAGCATAAGCGGTCGTGATTCACCAAATGCTAAATCCTCACCATCGTGCTGATACTCCAGAGGAATTACTGAAAACAGGAGTTTATTTCTACAATGGAAATAAACTCAATTTAAAACTGGTGTATAGCATCTGCTCTTAATATATACTATCAGAAAGCAGGTAACTAAACCTCTATCTATTTTAATAACAGCTGTAGATGTTGTTATTGTTAAGTGTCTTCAAAGTTAATTCCAACTAATGGTGACCCTGTACAGGGTTTCTGAGGCTGTAAATATTAATGGGAGCAGAAAGCCTCCTATTTCTCCTGAGGAATGGCTGGTAGACCCAATCCATCAACCTAGTGGTTAGGCAGTGCAGTGCTTACTCTACAGAGTCACTGCAATATGGGTTGTTGCTGTTGTTAGATACAGTCTAGTCAGTACCGACTCACAGCAACCTCATGCACAGCAGAACAAAACCCTGCCCCATCCTGCGCCAACCTTACAATCATCGTTACACTTGAGCCCAATGATGCTGCCACGGTGCTAATCCATCTTGTTGAAGTCTTCCTCTTTTTCACTGATCTTCCACTTTATCAAACATGGTATCCTTCTCCAGGGACTGGTTCCTCCTGACAATGCGTCTGAAGTATGAGAGATGAAGCCAGGCCATCCTGACTTCTAAGGAGCATTCTGGCTATATTTCTTCCAACACAGACTGGTTTGGTCTATGGCACTTTAATATTCTCCTCCAACATCATAACTGAAATGCGTCAGTTCTTCTATGGTCTTCTTTACTCATTGTCCAAATCTCACATGTATATGAGATTATTGAAAATACCATGGCTTGGGTCAGGTACACCTTAGTGTGCTGACATCTTTGTTCTTTAACACTTTAAAAAGGTCTTGTGCAACAGATTTGCCTAAAGCAATACGTCGTCTGATTTCTTGTCTGCTGCTTCCATGAGTGTTGACGGCGGTGTGGGCAGAGTAAGTTATAAATGAGCAAAGCAAACTATAAGGAAACTTTTCCTTTGGTTTCTGCCAAGGATTTTATTTTATTTTTAGACAAGGAACTTATGAAAAAAAAAAAATCCCCATATTCCCAATATGTGTATTTTTGTATACATTGCTATCAGGTTAACTTCAGCTCTTACTGACCCTCAAGGACCGGGTAGAGTAGCTCCCTGGGGCCGCTGAGGCTGTAAATCTTTATGGACTGGGGCTGCCCCACCTTTCTCCCTTGAAGTGGCTGATGGTTGAACCATTGACTTTTTGGCCAGCAGCCTAATGCTTAACCTACTGTGCCACCAGGGACCCTCATATTTTTATATAAATAGGACCACATAATATTTTGCAAATTGTCTTTTCCCTTATCTGCTACAGAATATTTTCTCTAGTTTAAGCTAATTATTTTAAATGACTGTATAATATTCCAGTGTATAAATGTATCATAATTTCTTTACTTAGTTCCTCAATGATGGACACGAAAATGTTCCTGATTTTTATGGATAGATTCCTGTAGAAGAAATTGCTAGATCAAAAAGTAGTCTCAGGTTTTTTTTACTTCACTAAGAACAACAGATCTGCCCTTGTATAGCGGTTACAGCACTTTCCAGTTCCCCCAGCAGAGTGTGTATGCGATTTCCCACAGCATTCAGGCCAACGTCACATCCCTCACATCCCTCCTCGGGGGAACACTGTACCTGCTTGTCTATTTGCATCACTCCCATTACTGGCTGAGCAGCTTTTCACAGGCTCAAAAGTCACTTAGATTGAGAAAGAGGCATTTTCAATGGAAAAAGATGGCAAGAGACTGATTCAATGCAAGACATCAACATGGTGGGCTTATAAGCACTCCTCCCTGTTACTTTTTTTATTTTGCTTGAGCATTTAAAATATTTTCTATTGATATACAAAGTTTTGCTTTCCAAATCTGTTTCTATAACAGCTGGAGGTTTAAATTGCGAACATTAGCCAGAGTTGGCTAAACTGGGTTTCTTAGTTAACTTTAGGATGTCAGGAGGCAAGAGAATTTCAGCTGTCAGTTGTCTGTTATGTTTCATTAGGAGTCAACCAAAAGGCTTGTTAGTGTGCAGTACCTTGTAGGCAACAATGTGATCTTCCTCCACAGGCTGATACCGGATCTGATAGTTGCCCTCTCTAATGAAGACCTCTTAAGCTTTTATACTATTTCCCCTCCTTAACTCTCTACAAGAGGAGTCACTGGTTGGGACAAGTGGGTAAGCAATTGACTACTAGCTGAAAGGCTGACAGTCTGAACTCACCCAAAGATGCTGGGAAGACAGGACAGGTGATCTTTTTCCAAAAGGTCACAGCCTTGAAAACCCTATGGAGCAGTTCTAGTCTGTGTGCACAGGGTCACCATGAATTGCAAGGAGCCACAACAACAACAACAAACTCCCTATGTCGATGTTCACCAATAGTCTTCCTCCAATGACTGCAATACATTTTCAAATCGCAGCTTCTCTTCCATCCACTCAAAAGACAGTGGACAAAGAAACCTTCCTCTCAGACCAGTCATTCTTTATCATTATTTCCTTCTCCAATTCCTAGAGAAAGGTGGATTTTTTTATGTTAAGATTTTGATATTGTAAAGTTTCTCCCTCTTAATTATTTTGCCTAGATTTTTTTTAATGAGCTTTCTTTCAACACCTCTCTTCTTCTTCTTTTACTAAGTTAGCCTGACCCAGTTCAAATTCTGACATTCTGAAACATTTCTATTATATCATTCCTTCCTGTTCCAGCATCTGTCCCTCTAGTACATCTTCCTGAAAAATCAATACTGAGAATTCTTGAGATGAGTATCTGTAGTGCATAAAGCACAGTACCCTTCATATTTTAATAGTTTCTGGCAGGATTAAAAAAAAAAAAAAAAAAAGCTTTCTAAGCATATCCCCAAAGAAGGGAGTTCCTAATCTTACGCTTCCCAGAGTTTAAGGCTCGATAAGTATTATTGATGATTTTTCTCACAGAACCAAGTGTTCTCTTAATTATTACAATTCGATGCACACCCTACTTGTCATTTTTTGCACTTTTATAGAACCCCCTGCATTTCAAAGAAACGCTCTTGAGCTATCAAGAAACATATGAAGCCCTTTCCACGCTCTTCTCTTAGCTGACAGCTACATGTAGATGTCGACGTACTGTGCCCGCTAGCAACACCGTGAGCGTGTGCTGCCATGAGATGTTGTCAGACTGTCTACAGACTGAGTGACAAGCAGATGGAGACCACACTACATTTAAGATGCTGTGTTGCCATATAGCTTTGTAAATTTCTCTGGGAGATATGCAATCACGAAGAAAAGAAATGAAATTATTTTTAAATAAGCATATGGGGTACAACTACTTTAAACAACAATTGCTTTCACATAAATTTACGTGAAATTAAAAAAAACAACAAGTTGTCTAAGACGATCTCCTCTCCAAAAGAGAGCTGGTTCTGTACCTGCGCAGCACTAAGAAGGTGTGTCCGGTAAATTGCGATCACTTCTTGGTGCTGCCTGTCTGCATCCTGGAAATGGGAAAAGATGGAAAGAAGCGAAAATCAGCAATCACACTGTCAAACGCATGGAGGCCTGTGACAAGGCTATCCTCAGGCCTGATGATGCAGCACAGCTGTATAATGGTTGTATTCCCCCTACTTCTCCTATCACACTACCATGCACCCGGCAGATGTAGAATGCCTTTATGTAACAACAGAAACAATGTTTCTAATGACTGCATAAGCACATTCATAGTAAAGCCAATGCCATTTTCCCAAAGGGAACGTGCAATCATTGCCTTAGCTTCTCATCTAATGCCACAAACCTAGTCCAGACACTACCAATTTATTCTTTAGATTATTACAGAAAGTTCCTATTTCATCCTCCTATCTGCAGACATTACTGCATACCAGGCTTCTCAGACTGAAGTACCTCTTTCCTGGCATCTCTTTGGCTCAAACACCTTGCGTGACATACCTCTTCACAAAGAAGAGAGACTCTAAAATCATTGACTTGGTTCTTAACATCTCCCACAATTTGGCCTCAAATAAACGATGGGGCTTAATAAGTTCATGGAAAAATGGAATGAAAGGTAATGGGATTTTCCCATGAATTTTCTGAAGCCCCCTTAGCTCCGAGAACTAGCCATCCTGGGCCGCCTTTCACTGACCCCAGGACACACCGTGTTTATTCATCTCTGTACCTTTCTTCACGTGGTGTTCTTTCCCTGGTGATCTTCTATTTTCTCTTCACTTGTCATAACATCATCTACCTTGCAAGTTCAGGTTAGGTACTCAGTTCCTCTTTGAAACTTGCTCCTAACACAAGTCGTCTTTTCTTCCTAGACTTGCACATCACCTAGAATCTGGAGCTACATTCTCAATTCTACATTTGATATCTCTTGTCTTATTTTAATTCTTATCTCTGTGCATTTTGCCCAATGACCCACAACTGCTTGTAGCAGTGTGCTGTATTCTCTTCACCCCTGGCAGTGTCATGAGCATAAATATTTATAAATAAATATTTCCAAATATTAAAGGCAATGCCATATCCCATGGATAAAATCTAAATCAGCAATCTGTGGTTAATCTATAGGCTACCAGTGCTAAAACTGAACACTCTGAAAAATCACTTTCTTCTGTTCCAAAGGTATTCATAGTCAATTCCTGCAGGATACAAAAATACTAGCAAGAGTTTACATTGGATTGATGCTAAATTTTACTTAGCTTCATTTCACAATAGTTCACTTCATTTAAAAATGTAAACAAATCAAGAAATCAGTTTTTACCATCCAATTTGAAGGATGAGGAAGTCAAAGGTTTAAGGTCAATGGGAATTTCCCATGTGTCACTAGTTTTTAACTGGCAGAGCTTAGAAGTGAGCTCTAAATACACAGGCTTTCTTTTTAATACCACATCCGAGGACAAAGGGTATAAAACCATAAGACCACCTAATTTTATTGTAAGGGTAAAATAATTCTAAGAAAAGCCCCTGCTTCATGGGCCAATATTTCAGAGAAGGAATTACAGTGGGAAAGCCAATTAACTTCAGCTTTAGACCCTAGCTCTAAGACCCTAGGCATCAAGTGTTCAAATGGTGGCTCCTTTAAGAATTCATTGCAGAGTGCAGAACCTCCCTTCTAGGGCTGTGATGAAGACAAAATTGAGAGCTGGAGTATGTAAAATGTTCACTGCACTGCCTGACATATGAAAACAAAACTAAACATAAAATCCTACTACTCCCAAGTCGATTCCAGCTCATTATGACACTATAGGACACAGCAGAATTGCCCTATAGGGTCTCCTAGGCTGTCATCTTTGTGTGGCACTGTGGGAAAGCACTGGACCAACTGCAAGGCTGGTTTGAACCACAAAGTCAATGGTTCAAGCTCGCCAGCCGCTCCTTGGAAAGCCTATACAGGGTCTCTATGAGTTGGAACCAACTCAGCGGCAATTAACAACCTTTAGGGAAGTGGACTGCCATATCTTTCTTCCTTGGAGAGGTGGTGGGTTTGAACCATTGACCTTTCAGTGAACATTCTAGAGCTTAACCAATGTTCCATAAAGGTGCTTTAGGCATATAAGAAAACCTGCTGCCATCAAGTCAGTCCCGACTCATAGCAATCCTATACTGGGTCCCGGAGACTGTAAGTCTCTATCAGAGCAGACAGCCTCATTGTTCTCTTGGGGAGCAACTGGTGTGTTTGAACTACTGACCTTGCCCAACGCCTAACACACAGTGCCAGGTAGGCACCAAATACATGATACTATCATACTATTCATATAGGCAACTTCTAGCACCACCTGAGCACATTCACAAATCGGTCTGATTTCTAGTAAATTTTAGCAAATGGAAACACACAGGAATGAGCATCGGTCCCATCAGCACTTGGCCCTGCTAGTCGGTTACTTACAGCCAGCTGCTGCTGCAGAGATTCCACTTGGTGCTGCAGAGTCTCGACCAGGTGACTCTGTCTCTTGGTGGGAGTCCCACTCATGTAGGTAAGCTGAGAAATGCCATTGAGGGCCTGTTGTAGTCTTTCTACATCATTAAGCAGTTCAGTTATCTTATTTTTAAAAAAGAGAGAAAGAAACATATTACTTATTTATATTGACTCTCTCTACACAGAAACTATTATTTGAGACATAAAACTTTATATACCAGAAAACTGAGATATGAGTGTTATCAAGATTTTTTGGAATGACATAGGTATATAGTAGATACCTTAATTTCTCTATTTAAATTCCTTGGTAAATTTGGTAAATTCCTTACAAAAGCATTACCAAATGGACATAAAGTTCATGGATAGCCTAAGATTTAAATAAGACATAAGTCTTCCTGACTTCTAGGATCATCTGTTTGTACCTATGAAGGTATGTACACTATTTTCCAGGTCAGGGTTGGAGCAAAAGAAAGTAGGGTGCACTCCCTCCAATGATGTTTGGAAAGTTAAAGGACACATCTTTGAGTATAATTCTAGAATTAACTTACATGTTTTACTTCTTTCAAGAATATGCATATTTTAGACTACACTGTCTGAAGAAAAAATCAGGGGGGTTGTTTATAGTAAAAAGAATATAGCTTTTCAAATCAGACTAATTTGACATTTATTAGCTGGGTACACTTGGCTGACTTTTTTCCTTTTCTGAGCCTTAGTTTCTTCATCAGTGAAAGGGGGAAAACTACTCTGCATTACGAAAATGGCATGTGGTCATAAATCTATGCCTGGCATGTAAGTAGCAATGGTTATAAGAAAGTATTGTGGCCTCCTGGTATGGCGCTGGACTGCAAAGCACAAGGTTGGCAGTTCAAACCCACCACCTCAGAAACCCTGTGCGGGGTTTCTCTGAGTCGGAATCAATTCGACAGCACTTAACGACAACACCACCAGTCTACTCGATTCTGATGCATGGTGACCACACGTGAGCAGAACACAATGTCTCCATCATATTCTTAAGGCTATGACCTTTGAGGAGCAGACTGCCAGGTCTACCTTCCAAGGTACTTCAGGGTGGGTTCCAACCACCAGCCTGTTGGCTAGCAGACTAGTGCTTAAGCTATCTGTACCACCCAGGGACTCTGAGAATACACTGGTGTTAAGTACCACTGAGTCCATTCTGACTCACAGTGACCCTGTACAGAGTGTCCAAGGAGCAGCTGATGTTTGAACTGCTGACCTTGTGGTTTGCAGTTTAGTGTTGAGCCACAGTGCCACCCCAGAAGCCCCCAAGTACATATTAGCAACTAGCTATTATAATTTTAAATTACTATTTTCATAACCACCTTCCAAACAAGACTTAGGGCATTTACATTCTGGGTTGTATGGGCAGATATGTTTGATAATTAGCACTGTATCTCTCCACTGAGAAGGGCCGGCTTTGATTCACTGTCATATCCCCAACACCGAACATACAGTACTAAGCATGTAGAAGACATTTTCTAATTATTCAATGGAGTCCTGGTGTGGCGCTGAGGATAGTGCACTAGACAGCAAGGTCAGTTTGAACCACAACATCAGCAGTTCAAATCCACCAGCTACATCACAGAAAACCTATATAGGGTTGCTGTGAGTCACAACTGACTTGACAGCACTTAACAACAATTATTAAATAAGAATATGTGTTCTATTTTCCTGACTTCTCATCTCATAGAACACACTCTATACAACTACATGTACATAGGATTAATGCATATAACTACACAAATAGTGCTGAGCACAGAGTCTATAAATTTCACCACGAGAATGAAGGAAAACTACATTGTAAAACCAGGTCTTTAAAAACTGGCTGGAGAACCTTCTGAGGTGGGACATTCCCACTTGAAAGGACAAGCAGACAAGCCTAGAAGAGCTAGAGGAACAGAAGATACTTCCTGAAAGAAAGACCAGCAGGAAAAAATCCAAAACAAAAATGGCAGTCTGATTGGCTACTACAAGAACAAGCAAATTGTTTGTCGGGGAGCCATCAGGGCAAACAATCAAGCCCCTTCAGGGCAAAGAGCCCTCCAAGACTGAAACTCAAAGGGAACACATGAGCAGGCTTCTAAGCTTGCTGGAGACCACATTGGTCTCCTGGTGAGTGGAAGAGGGGGAAAGGCAGCAATGAAGATATGGGCCAAGTTCACCTTCCATAAACTCCTGTTGACCTGGAGATGAGAGCGAGAAGAGGAAGGGTTGGTTGGTCTGAAGTGTGGTGAGACCTGGGGACCCCTGAGCCCATGGACAAGGACATTGCCATGGAGGGCTAGAGCTGAGAGAGAAGCATCCAGCTGATATGAAGTGAGGGGAGATGCACAAGAACGCCCAAACTTGTAGATAGCACCCACTCGACTTGGCTTTGATGGCTTCAAGATTTAAAAAAAAAAAATTTTTTTTGTATAAAGTTAACAAGTGTAAATTGCTACAATTTGATGAACTTGACCTATACTTATGGATGTTGTTGGTTGGCTGGTTATGTGCCGTGGAGTTGGTTCCAACTCATAGTGACCCTGTACAGGGTTTCTGAGGCTGTAAATCTTTACGGGAACAGAAAGCCTCATCTTTCTCCTGTGGAACAGCTGGTAGTTTCAAACTGCTGACCTTGCGGTTCGCAGCCCGATTTCTAACCACTATTAGCTCAAAATACCAACTGAGAGGGAAGAAGTCTTCACGTCAAGGATCAATCTTATCCCCTCCATATAAGGTTGTTAGGGGTGGGCAAATTATACATTGGCTACCTAAAATGGGTGGCTGTAAAAGCACGAAGTGACTGGCTTACAAGTTTTCAAGAAAGAGTTTAGTTTCAAAGTGTGCAGGGGAAGGTAGAGTCCCTACTGAATAGTTTTCATCTTGTCTAGTTGGGCTTGGTGAAAAGAGATGGAGATAAGATTCTTATGATTCAATAAAGAGTAATAGTCATCATGACTAATTGCGACTGTCACAATTGTAAAAGTAGAAGTTTTGTAACATAAAGGAAGAGTAGTTAATCTTACATTCCAGGAACAGAGGCTCCAAGGACCATCAAGGGAGAAGAGCTTGAGTGTAATGTGGGACCCTATCCAGAGAAGCAGTGACACCAGCAATGGATACAGAGATGAGGACAAGGAAAGACAGAGCACCTGAGGACTCTAGACTCATGGAAAGAGAAAGGCTGTGTGCTGGTGGCCAGGTGCTGGTGACCAGGAGGCAGTCTTGAAGAATGTGCCCTTTGGTTAAATGATTTAAATGATTCCTGAATGTTTTTGTGTCCATTCCCGCCTCCCAAAAAAAAAAACACAAAAAAAAAAAAAAAAAAAAAAAAAAACAAAAAAAAAAAAAAAAAAAAACATCAGAGGGAATAGAAGGTAATACTGTTGAAAGATGATGCATGGAGGATATTGTAATCATTGCAATGAAACAAGGAGTATAAAACCAATGTCCTCCCATGTAAACTATCACTCAATTCACAATAAAACCTTAAAACAAAAGAAAAGAGGGACTAGGTAAATACTGGTAAATGGTAGTACATGGAGGAGACTGTAATCATTGCAATGAAACAAAAGCAATACAAGTTTTTGAATGTGAAAAACAAACAAAACTGGCTGGGTGCTGACTTCCTCTTACTGGTGCTAGAGTCACAGGGAGACAGTGGGGATAGTTGCACAACATAATATATGTAATAATGCTGCCCAACTGCACGTGTGGAAATGCTGACTCTACAAGTGTTTTGTTATATATGTTGTTAAGTCTGTGGAGGTGGTTCCGATTCACAGTGATCCTATATAGGGTTTCCAAGGCTTTAAATCTTATCAAGAGCAGAAAGTTTCATTTTTCTTCTGCAGAGGGGGTGCCGGGCTTGAACCATAGACCCTGTAGCTCGCAGTGAGGTACTTATCGTATGGAACCACTGAGCTCCCATTTTATGTGTGTGTGTTGTTGTTGTTAAGTGCCTTCAAGTCAGTTCTGACTCTTCGCAACCCTGTATAGCGTTTCCAAGGAGTGATTCGTGGGTCTGAACCACTGACCTTGTTGTTCCAAGTCCAGTGCTGATCCTACAGCACCACAGCATGACTCCATTACACACACACACACTTTTGTTTTTTACAAAAATGTAACAATTAAAAAAAAAATTGGTTGTAAAGATAAATACACCAAAATCTAATAAACGTTTTAAATGGATGGCAAAGCCCAAAATAAAGCACATTTTGCTGTATAGGTTAGAGTAGACGGTGAAGGCTTTAGGAAGCAGGACAAGTGTTAAAATGCCTCTTAGAGAATGTAAAGGATTCAACTTAGTGGGGAACCAGTCTGGAAAAAGATACAGGGACAAAATGTTCTGTGAATTGAAGGGCTCAGTTACTGGTATGGATGAGGGCTAAGATCCAACTTCAGATGCTCCCCAGTGTCCTTGGCTTCTTGCAGCCCCCAGTTTTCCTCATCTCCATTCCTATGCTTCAGATGCCCTAAACCCCACTGGATTTTGGCCATTCATTTATGAAGCAAAAGAATCTTGTGTCTCCTATCTTTCCTCAATCGCTGACTATACCAGCTGAGGAAATGCACAAAAAACACTTCTGATTTTTGTGTATCTAACTTCACTTTTTTTAAATTCAGAATCATTCTGCACACCAGTAGTCAACTGGAAAGGGAGCATCTAATGGTCTTCATTAATACTTTGTTCATACTTTTCTAAACTCATCTGCGACACTATGGCAAAAAATAACAGAGACCCACTGCCCTGGAGTCAGTTCCAACTCATGGTAACCATACAGGTCAGAGAACAGCTCCATTGGGGTTCCATGGCTTTGATCTTCACGGCAGTAAACTGCCACATCTGCCTCCCATGGAGCGACTGGTGGTTTTGAACTGCTGGACCTTTTAGTGAGCTGTCAAGCATTTAAACACTGTCCCACCAGGGCACCTGACTACTCGGTAAACAGTCCCAGTGCTCTTCCACTCTGACCGTTCTGCTTTGGGTGTTCTACCCCATGGCCGAGAAGACTACATTGTGCTTACCTTCTTATCTTTGGCTTCAATTTGTTGAGCAGACTCTTGTATCCTTCTCTGCAACTCTGTGACTGTCGTCAAGGATTTATCACACCGCTCTCGCTGGTCCTGGATTTCTTGCTCAATGCTAAAATGGAGTAATTCCTTCTCATCCTTTGCAAAGAGTTCCTTCTTTTTGGCATGCAAAACCTCCTCACATGCGTCCTCATACTTCCTATTCAGGTTCGCCAATTTTTCATTCAAGTTGGAAATTTGCATCTCCAAATCACTTTTCATACTTTTAAATTTAGACAAATCAACGACCTCTCTAGTCTCTAATTTCTTCAATGCTTGTTTAGTATTATGAACCTCAGACTGGAGTTTGGAGACTTCTTCGGTTTTGTTTTGGCTTTCGGCTTCCTTTTCTTTCAAGCTGGCTTTCATGACTCTAACTTCTTTCTCAAAGGCTTCCTTAGTTTGCAAATGCTCCACCAAGGGCACAGAGGAGTTCTTTTGATTCTCCAACATTTGCTGCAATTTGGTCACTGCCTGCTGCTCTTTCTCATAACACCTTTGTTTATCCTGCAGTTCTTCCCTTAGATTCTCAATTGTGCCCTTCAGAGATTTTTTCAGAGCCTCAAACTGCTCCAGTGGAACAGACTGTGTTTGCAAACGAGTTTGCACTGCAAGTATCTCAGAAGTCCGTTTGGCATTTTCTTCAGCTAGCTTCTCTTTCTCATTCTTTACCTCTGTGTATTTCTGCGACAAGTCTTTTAACTGTTTGCCTAGGTCTTCTGTTTTTCTGTTGACCGCTCTTTCCAGTTCATGAGAATTCTCAATGAGAACATTCTTCTCCTTTAACTCCTTCTGAAGGGACAGGATCTCATTCTTTAACTCTTCAACCTCTTGTTTGTATTTCTTGGCCTCCTCTTCCCTGGCACTATACCGCTGTGTCTGTTCTGATAACTGGTCTTTCAGTTCTTTCTCTGCTGCTTTAAATTTTCTCTCACACTCTTCTAAGCTGATAATTGGCGCGTATTTTAGCTTAATGCACTCTTGTATTGTGTCGAGTTCCTTCTTCTGGGCTTCGATTTCCGCATGCAGCCTCCCAATCTCCTCTTGGCCTTTTCTGTAGTTTGCTGATATTTCAGCACTGTTCTCCTGCACCTTTCTCAGGCTGTCACTCACAGTCCCCATCTTCTCCTCATGCTCCTTCAGGCTCATGTACTCGACTCGCATTTGGGTCTGAGTGTTTTCCAGGTTCCTTTTTAATACATCACTCTCATGTTTTGCTTTTAGGAAGTCATGATTTTTATCTTCAAGTTTTTTCTTCATGTCGATTAATTCTTGGTTTGCTTTATCTAAGGTGCTGCTCAATGTCGTTTTTACCTCTTCGTGGGTTTTAAGTGGCACATACTGATGACTGATGGTCTTTTTCAAGCTAGCGCTTTCAGACAGGAGTGCGCGCATTTTCTCTTGGTCATCACTACATTTTCTATTCAGTTCCGAGAGCTGGCTTTTAAGTTCGACTACACTGGATTTCAAAGCCATTGTCTCTTTTTCATGTTTCTCAGGAGGTATGGACACAGATTCCAGGCGGCTAACGTTCTTCCTTAAACTGGCATTTTCCATCAGCAATTTCTCTATTTCCAACTTCCTGTCAGAATATTTTTGTGTTACATCTAACAGCTTTTTATTCAAACCATCAACAATCGCATCGTGTGACTTTTTCATTTCTTCACTTACTTTCATGGGAACATAATGGCTCTTCATTTCAAGTGTTAAGTTATGTACTTGCTGGTTGAGGAGTTTATTGTCCAGGTAAACTTTTTCGATTTCCTTTTGCAGTGTCTGATTTTTCAACGTTAACTCAGTGATCTTCTTCCCGAGTTCTCCTGACTTTTGCTCTAATCTGCTCTTGAGGGACTCATGTTCCTCTGGTTTGACATGCTGAGCAAGCTTGGCCTTAGAGTTCTCAAGTTCTCTCTTTAACTGTCTAATTTCACTAAGAGATTTTTCATACTGTCTTTCCATCTCTATCAATTTTTTTGCCTTCTCATTCACTTCATTTGATAGTGAGCTCTTCATGTTTTCAAATTTTTCTGTCGGCACAGAAAGGGCTAACTTTGCTGCCAGTTCTTTTAGCCGGCCTTCCATCTCTGTGATCTCCCTCCCTTTCTTCCCTTGCTCCATCTCACACACTCCACATTCCTTCTGCAATCGCTTGTTTTCCTCCTTCAGCTTGCCTTCTTCCCTCTTAAACTCTTCTACGAGCATCTCCGTTTGTTTGATGTGGTTTCGTAGTTTCCCCACTTCAGCTGAAGCGCCTTCGTATTTAGCCTTCATGTCTCTCACCTGCTCCCGCAGTTCCTCTGTCGCTCTGTGACTCCCAGGCGCTGCCTCACTCGTGAGGTGCTCTTTCAGGGCGAGGAAATGCGTCTGCATCTGTTTCACTTTGCCTTCTGACTCATACATCCTCTTCTGCACATCTTTTAAGGCGTCTTCTAATTGCTTGATCTGCTCATCTGAGTCCTCCTTGACTCTCTCGCATTCCAGCGCTAAAGCTTTGCATTCTGCCACTTTGTGAGCCAGCTCATTCTGCAGCCTAAACCGGTCTTGTTTCGCTGAATCACAGAAAGTTCTCATTGCTTCCAACTCTTTCTTTAAAATTTCATTTTCAGAATATGAGGCCTGACTGGGTAAAGATAGCTCCAGTGGTCTTAACATAGATCTGCTTTGCATATGGGCTGGCATACCTGGGGAAGAACACTGAAAAGGTAAAAAAAAAAAAATCCATCAAAAATCAATCACAAAAGCCTAAGCAAGACACTTCTTAATATAGTTAACTGCCAAACTTACATAAAGTGTCCACACTGTCTGTAATCTATAGGTTTCTTAATGGTATGTCGGAAAAATATAGCACTGCTATTTGAGGTAAGAATAAAAGAATAAAAATATAGCACTGCTATTTGAGGTAAGAATAAAAGAGCTCTGGGTCTGATTTTCATCAGACATTTTTTTTTTTTTTGACAGTGGAAGACTTTTATTCAACAAAAAGTTTTCAAGTTTGCTCAGGCAATTCTACATTGATGTTGCCACAATATTTTTTTTTTTCTTTTTAAGGTTTTTATTGTGGATTGAGTTAAAGTTTACAGGGCAGATCATCAGTTTGACATTCAACAAATCATACACGTTGTTTCATTACAATGATTATAATCCCCTCCATGGACCATCAGTTAACAGTATTTCTCTCTATCCACTTTAGCTTTTTTTAAAAAAAAAAAAAAAACACTCAGGCATAGATCATAATTTACATCTCCAAAGGGCACATTCTGTAAGTCTGCCTCCTGGCTACCAGCTCTTAGTCCCTCTCTTCACATGAATCTAGAGTCCTCAGCCACTCCCCATTTCCATGTCTCCATCTCTGCCTCCATTTCTGGTGCTGCTGCTTCTCTGGATAAGTCCCGCATTCTGCTTGTGCGCTTCTCCCTTGATGGTCCTAGGATCCTCTGTTTCTGGACTATAAGATTAACCACTCCCCTGTTTTTGTTACAAAACTTCTACCTTCACGATTGTGACAGTCACAATTAGTCATGATACCAATTATTCACTATTGAATCATATGAATCTTATCTAGACAAGATGAAGTCTATTCAGTGGGGACTCTTTCTTTCCCCGCATACTCTTAAACTCCTTCTTGAAACCTTGTAAGCCAGTCACTTTGTGCCTTTGTTGCCCCCTCATTTTAGGTAGCCAATGTCTAAGTTGCCCGTCCCTCCCTACCTTGTGTTCAGAGGGGATAGCATTGATACTTGATGTGAAGACTCCTTCCCTCTCTGTTGGTATTTAGAGTAACTACCGCTCTGAGTAGCGTAGTGGTTACGAACCGCAAGGTCAGCAGTTTGAAACTACCAGCGGTTCCACGGGAGAAAGATGAGGCGTTCTGTTCCCATAAAGATTTACAGCCTCAGAAACCCTGTGCAGGGTCGCTATGGGTCGGAACTGACTCCACAGCACATAACAACAACATTCACTTGAGTCTATTTCTGACAGAACAAAGAAGGTAACTATTTGCCACCACTGAGTACTGTTTTCTCTTTTTTCAACGTTCAAAATTCCTACCCACACATAAATAACAACTTTATCAGAACCCCTGAATAAAAACAAGTACAATAATTTTAAACCCACAATTTCACAGAATAATATATATCTTTAATTTCTAATAAAATACACGGTTTATGATTACCCTCAACGTTAACTCCAATGTAATGTTGGTTAAATTATAAACACACCACCGAGATAAACGCAGCTGTGTAAGACTTGTCGACAGAATGGTACTCAACTCATAAAAAAAGAAACAAGATTTTTCTCCAAAGTATGAATGTGACTTAGAATTTAGCACATGATTTTAGTGCAAATCCGAAAAACATCTTGTTTCCCCTCTTAAGTTCTAACAAAAAAAGAAGTATGACTCAATGTCTCAGTGCAATAGTTCACAAATACCAGAACATATAATCATAAAAGACCAAAGTTGAACTATTTTTATTTTCCCATATAGCCTACTGAAATTAAGGCTTTTTGCAAGTATTGTTGTTGCTGTGAAGTGCTGACGAGTTGGTTCTGACCCATAGCGATTCTGTATAGGGTTTCTGAGGAGCAGCTGGTGAGCTAGAACTGCTGACCTTGAATTCCAGCACATTAACCCACAGCACCACACCAGGACTCCTTTACAAGTCTCAGTTCATTGATAGAAGCCGTGTGTTGCAAGCACACTGCACAATGAAAAGGCATGCTTACTGCTGTCCAGTTAAATCCGAACTGCCTTTCACTGGATCAAGAGGAAGAAAACTGACAGATGGGATTACTTCAAAGCCGGATTCTAAATTATCTTTCAGTTTACCAACGAGCTTTATCTTGAGACTACTATAATTTACCAACAAATTATTACATTGTCATGCAACATCAATGCTTGTTGTATTACCATCAGATACTCACTCATTTAAAATAATTATTCAGTTGATCTCTCAATTGCTAATTTTAGAATTTTCCATCTTAAAAAGTTCTTACATATCCATCTAAGCTAACTCAACTTGCCTAGAGATGAGGGTATGTAAAAAAGGCATATATGTTCATCTGTTCTCTAGTCCACAGAGGGGCTACAAACCCAAACCCTGTATGTATCCACTGGTCAGTAAAGGCAAACCCCTGATAAGTAGGTAAGCAAATCAGACAATCCTCTGCCTCTTTCTGAGCTGTCGTTGCTAGGTGCCATTGAGCTGGTACCGACTCACAGGGACCCGATGCACAACAGAACGAAACACTGCCCAGTCCTGAGCCAACCTCACAATCATTGCTATGCCTGAGCCCACTGCTGCCCCAAATAAACTATATCTGAATGCAAGAAAAAGTACATTTCAAAGCCATGAAGAATTCGTTTTGCACTATTTATGCCTGTGTCTCCCCCTAGATGGGCACATACCAAGAGCTCCGTGAGTGCTGTTAATGACTATCGTCCCAAACAAGGAAACGACAAGTTCATTCTCCTATCTGAGCCGTTGCCATCATAAACACTCTAGAGGGCACCAGAAGCAGCAATCTCTGTTTTTATTAAACTTAATCAAGCAAAACGAATTTTTCTTTGATATAAAACCTTGCCAAATGCATACACACTTGATTGATTGTATATGCCATTTTCCTCTTTATATTAAGAAACACATATTTTTAATTTTTTCATTAAAAAACAATATTACCTGTGAGTCTGCCATGTACATTTGACCTTGTTTAAGAAGCATATCTTCTTTTCCTAAATACAAATACATGACATATTAAGTACAGATGGCTACCAAAGCAGGCTACATTGTAATATCTCTACCAAAGCAGGCTACATTGTAATTTGGTTTCTTATCTCTCCTCTATTAATCAAATAAAAGAGAAGGATGATTTACAACATAAAGCTATTTTGTTCTGTTGCTGTGTGTCATCCAGCTGTTCTGACTCATAGTGACCCCGTGTGACACAGCACAGGTGCATCAAAGGACTTTCTCTTTAGGTTAGGAGTTGGGCTGCTAACTGCAAAGTCAGCAGTTGAAACCCACCAGTTGCTCCATGTGAAAACGATGATTTACAGTCTTGGAAAAGCCTATGTAGGGTCACTATGCGTCAGAATTGACTCAACGGCAATGTTGTTGTTGTGAAGTGCCGTTTAGTCAGTTCCAACCCATAGCGACCCTGTATAGGGTTTCTGAGGAGCGGCTGGTGAGCTTGAGCCGCCGACCTTGCAGTTCAAACCAACCTTGCACAACAGCGCATGACTCCTCAGAGCCGCACCTTTTTTGTTGTTGACTTGGGGGTGGGGTGGGAGGTCTTTACAGGAGCAGATCATTAGGGATTTCTCTCACTACTGGGTGGGGTCAAAACACCCACATTTAACCAGGGTTCTAAAATATCCATATTCACCTCATTATTTCTATAAACACAAGGAAAAGAAGACCTGTATTCTACTGGGCAGTAGGTTATGGAAATAAAGCTTGTTAGACTAAATCAGCTACATGGTTATCATAAAACATACCTCTCCTTCCCTCATAATAACAAGGAAAGGCTTTGCAATTTATAGGACAAACATTACCTATTGCACTTAGAGGATAATTTAATGATCATTGGAAAGCCACATATGTTTATTTATTTTCTGGATAAAATTTTTTAAATTGGGGAACAGTAAACAAAATTTAGATTAATTTTATGTAGTTTTAAACTAAGGATCCCTAATGATGCAGTGGGGTAAGTACTGGGCTAACTGCAAGGCTGGTGGTTCAAACCCACCTGTTGCTCCGTAGGAGAACTACAAGGCTGTCTGCTCCCATAGCACTTCAGTCTTGAAAGCCCAATGGAGTAGTTCTATCCTGTCTAAGAGGGTCACTATGGGTCAGAACCAACTCAGTGCCAGTGGTTTCATATTGGTTTGTTGTAGTTTTAAAATAATGAATAAATAACTGTGTTGGGCGTTTTTAAATTTAGAACACTTACTTCCATTGACACTTTATCTAAAGATCTCCCCATGTTAGAAAATTATGTTTCTTTGCATAAAAAAGGCCCATATATAACAATATTGTTGTTGTGGTTAAGTGCCAGCGAGTCAGTTCCGACTCATAGCGATCCTGTATAGGGTTTCCAAGTAGCAACTGGTGAGTTTGAACTGCCAACCTTGGAGTTCAAACAGATATTGCAGTCCAGCACATTAACCCATAGCGCCACACCAGGACTCGGTGTTGTAGTTGTTGTTAAGTACCATGGAGTCAGCTCAGGCTCATAGCGACCCTGTATAGGGTTTCCAAGGAGCAGCTGGTGAGCTTGAACCTTGTGGTTTAAACCGACCTTTCAGTCCAGTGCATTAGCCCACAGTGCTGCACCAGGAGCCAGGACTCCATATAACAGCATAAATGTCTACAAATACACAAAGTAACTAATCTTAGTAATTCACACAATAAGCAATTGTAAAATATAGGTGGCTGAGTGAAAAGAAAGCCTGTGATGACCAGATTTTATGTCCAAGAATACCGTACTCATCTTAAAAGACACCTAAGTCCATCTACTCAGTACTCAGGCCCAGCACACAAGGAGTTGGAAGAAGGTTTGTAGCAGAAGTGTCATAAACAGTTAGACAAGACAAAAAGCCAGTCAACATTCTTGCACTGGGGGAACTGCAATGAGCTATGCTTCTATACTTACGGTTGCTGAAATGGCTTCCTGATGCTAAATGATCACTCTGAAATCAGAAGCATGCATTAAAACATTTTAGGTGAATGGTGCTTCGTTTTAAAATTCTGTGTCTACTTTAGCTCATGATGAGCCAATCATTATAAGCACAATTTGACATATCTTGCTTTTCCCAAGGATTATCCTACTTGAGCCCACAGAAAGACATCACACTAGAGACTCTTAGTGAGATCAGTTGGGAATAAACTACTTCACTAAGTAGTTTAATAAAAGCAGCCAAGAGTTTCAAGGAAAACACTTTACTGCTCAAAAGAAAAAAAAGAAAAGGAGCTCCAAATGGACTGAAACAATTTTCAACGCACAGTGTTTGCTGTTTGTTTACCTCTACGAAGGAAATGCCACATCCACCCTCCTCTCTCAATGATATGAAATATTAGTGTAAACTGCCTTCTTTTTCAATTTCTGATATATCAATTACATTTACAATTAAAAGGAGACAAAGAGCAGGACATAAAATTGAGGCCAGGCGCTATCCACACTTAGTAATAAATTCATCAATGTATCAGTTAGAAAAGGATAAACAATAGGAAAACGTCAGGTCTCTGAATCACAATATATTTTGAACTGCTCATTTCCCCAAGTAACTCAAATACAAAGTATCTAATACATAAATTCAAATATTATACTTTAGAATAAGGATATACATTTTATATTTGTTTGGGTATTTGTGGATATCAGTACTAACAAGCTATGTAAAAAACTTTGATGTATAAACTGTCACTTCCACTGATTCTTTGCCTTAAGGGTATGAAAACATACCTGTAAACTTTGTTAATTTCTTGCTCATTGCAGTATCTAAATGGGCTCACACGTGTGTATGTAGGAGTAGGGTCTTAAGCACAGATGATCTTTAAAATTTGGTTGGGGTTCATTATCTTCCCTTTACTATCCACACAGAAATGTATTATGAAATTAACCTTGTTCTAAAATGCCTGCCTTTCCCCATATTATTTCTATAAACATAAAGGAAATAACTACATATGATGTTTTACAAAGAATATAGTCATCCTACTGGCAGTATGTAAAATTTTTGGAACAAATGAAATAGTAATTGGATATTCAATTTTTGTAAATAATTCTTAGTTGATAAAGGTTACTTTCATAATTACTGGGCGGTTACATGGAAAGTGGGCTCTAATTTTTCTCCTCTAAATTTTATTTTGCTGTTGAGAATGTATACAGTAAACATACACCAATTCCCCAGTTTCTACATGTGTAATTCAGTAACATCGAAGACATTCTTTGAGTTGTGCAGCCAGCCACTCTCACCCTTCTTACCTGAGATGTTTCTTCCCCATGACTATAAACCCTTAGACTCCTATCCAATCCTGAGTTGCTGTTGTCTTGATCTCATACAAACAGCTTTCAAAAGAGCACAATGCTCAAGGCAGACATTCTTTACTAGTTAAGCTAAATGACTGTTTGGTTTTCAAATGACTTGAGGGGTTGTTTTCTGGTTTAAAGATTATCTCAGGGCAATAGTTTGAGGGGTTCATGCACCTTCCATGGCTCTAGAAAATCTGAAAATCATTTCTAGTATAAAAATTTGTCATAATGTAGTGGCTGGGGAAAATGTCCTCAAAATATTGAGTCAAAAATTTACAAAACACGATGTACAATATGATACCACTTGTATGAGGCATGGTGTGAGCCCACTTGTTAGATGTGTATGTAATGCTCCAATTTCATACAAAGTCAAGACTCAAAAGACAGCCAAATACTAGCAGTCATTATCACTAAGTCTTGGTGTTACATTTTCTGAACTATAGCTGAACTATACATTCTAAGCTTTCTAATAGGTACTGCTCTGTGCTAAGAAATGTCAGTTATTTTTCTACATTGACTGGACCTTATTATAAGTTAAAGACTTGACTCTGTTTACAGAAGTTACAGAAAGACATTTGGTTCTTTAAGACATGATGGAGAGTTTATCAAAAATAGGTGTCAGACCTTGATGAATATTTCGAGGGCCTGTGCACACATCTGTATTTTCTCATGCAACCTGTTCTAAGGGAAGAACTAGTAGCTGACAAAGAGGACAAAGGAGTAAGATTGCCTGGTTTCAAATCCTACCTCTGCACTTACTATTTGTAAAACCCTCTAGGTTAAGTTTTTTGGAACACCTCTCTGAGCTTCATATGACTGATGTGTGAAGTGGAGACAATAATAGTACGTACCACATGGGGTTCGTGTGTTTATTAAACGCATGTGACATGCACAGAGCAGTACCTGGCACTTGGCCATCGCTGGTAGGTTAGTTACTATTAGCTTCGATATTTACCTAAAAAGAAACTACTACACCAGGTCACTCTTTAGTGTACAAGGCTGTAATTGTCAATAATCTTGACCTAACATGTGTCCAGTACAGACATATACATACAACTGGGAGTGGGTCAAGGGATAACTTCATCTATGCAGTCCAGAAACATTATGCAGGTCCAGATACAGAACATATCAAGCACCCACAAAAGCTTCTCCATGCCCCTCCTAGTCAGTTACCCCTCATCAAAGGGGGGTCTCTCTCCCTTCCTGTCACCACTGATTTACTTTGCCTGCTTGAGAACTACAGAACAATGGAATCCTAAGCCCATACTCTGTGTGCCTGATTGTTCAAGGCAACATTATGTCTCTGAGATTCATTCATGACCTTATATTCCTTTTCACAGTTGCACACATATTTTTGTTTACAGAGGACAAAAAATTACTTTTGTTGTGTACTTTGGAAAATTACTTCCCAACAGAGAAAAAATATGCATGCTGACTCAGCCATCCTTCTAAGAAAGAGTGATGGCCCACCACTGCCAACACCCACTGCGGTCACATCGGTTCCTTCTCACAGTCACTCTGTGGGACAGAGAAGCACTGCTCCACTGGGTTCCTGAGACTGCAAATCTTTACAGGAGCAGACCGCCTCATCTGTCTCCCATGGAGCAGCTGGTGGGCTTAAATCACCAACCTTGTGGTTAGTATCCAACACTTAACCCAGCAGGGCATCTTGCAGTGTTGGCATTTATAAAATATATATACCTTGCAAAATGAACCTATGTTAAAAAGTCATGAGAGTAGTTAGTTTTGACTTGGACAGAAAGCCAGCAGGAGGTCTTCCGAGCAATGGTGAGGTTCCGTTTCTTAGTGGATTTGATTTGTGAAAATTCTTTGACTTATATACTTATATGTGTACAGTTTTACTGTTAAAATCCAGGAAAACTAACTGATCTAGCCAGAGACAAATATATCATCTGAGTTTTACTGATACACATCACTCTGAGCAAAATGTTCTAAATGAGTCATACCCACAAAATCCCTTCTGAAATAACCCTGAAAAAGCACAACTCATTGTTAAGATGCTTTAGTGTCATCATCATTATCATTAACAACAACGGAAATTTACAGGTATAAAGTTATGAAAAGTAAAAGATGGACAAGGAAGAAAGTTGGGGAAGAGAAACGAGAATCAAACTAAATTTCAGTTACATGCTAATAAACTTCAATGACTTCATTCAACCTTTACAACAACTCAGCAAGTTCAGAGACTTTCAAGAAACGATCAGAGATCACAACATAAAGAACAGAATTAACATTCGAATTCAAGTTTGACTGCAGGTCAACTTCCACTATCCACTATCAGTTATAAGAAACAATGTAATTACATTTTCTATACCTCAAAATACTGAAATCTAGTCTTCAGAGCCTCAATAGTTCTCAGGCTCTCTTCATGCTGCTTTTCTTTAGCTGCCAAAAGTGATTTCAGCTTTTCTTTCTGAAATGGGAAGACATAAAAACAGAGCAAAATCACCCTGCATTTAAAACTGAGTTCAACTTTGTTTTAAACAATGTGAATTAGAATTCCTTTATGGGTTGGAGTTAACAATGGATTCTCCAACATGATTGGTTTTCATTATTAGTGAGTTTAATAATATTCACAAATACATTAACTAAACATACAATACATACAAACACTACTATGAAAAATTCAAATTTCTATTGTGTTAAGTCATAGTATTTTAAGACATTTTCTTTATATAACAAGTTTATAATTATAACATGTATTAATAGAAAATGTTTCACATGTTATATTTTTTCATGAAAAGATTCATTTAAAAATATGAGCCATTTTCCATTAAGTAATAGCCAAAACCAAACTACTGTTCTCCATCTCAGTTCAGAACTTAAAGCCTTTACTACAAGGCCGTCTCCAATATGCTTGTGTGTGCCATCAAGTTGGTTCCAACTCACAGCGACCCTATATAGGGTTTTCAAGACTGTAAATCTGTACGGGAGCAGAAAGTCTCATCTTTCTCCCAGTCTCCAATATACAGAACATAATTACAGATTTACAAAAAAAAACGGTTATCCTACCTCACTTTCCAGATCATCAGCAACCATCACTTCCTAAATTGAAAAAAAGAAGAAATGTATTTGAATTCTTCAAAGTATATTTTAAAAGGCACACATCTTTAAGGCTGGGAGCCAGGCTGTGAGGAGACAACATCTATGTACTAACAGGTCTGCTGCTGAGTTTGTGCCATTCACTCTTCTTGCCAGCCAGACTCAGAACGACTTTTGATTCTTCTGAGAACCCATCAGCCACCAAGTCGTCCTCACTCGTCTTCACATCTACCATCTCCTTTCTCTTCTCCAATCCCATGGCCTCAAATAGAGCTCAGTTCTTTGCTATCACCACACACCTAAATTGTTGATAATCAACTTCTTTGGTGTTATTAACTTTTTTATTATGAAAGATACCATACGTACATGAGTACATTAAGAGGAAGTTTCAAAAGTTCATGGAAAAATGAAATTAAAAGATAACCACTAACTTTTTTGAAACCCCTGCCTTGCAGAATCCACCATTTCAACGCTTTAAGTACTATTTAATAAAGAATAAAATGAACATCAGTATCACTATCCTTATATACTTGAAAGGAATCCATAGTCGCTATTTTTTCTATGTCCAGTGCTAAATACATACATAAATTAGATGACATTTGCTCATTTGTTGTTCACAGCTGCTGCGTCATGAGCTGTCCTATGGAGAAGCCTTGATGTAAAGGTAAGCCCGAACTCCTCGAGGACAATGCCCTGTCTTATCTAGTTTACCCACTTTTGCACCCGGTAGTTCTATGATTTGGATGTGAAGCTGTTGTTCTTAAGTTCCTTTGATTCGGTTCTGACTCACAGACATGCTGTATAGGATTTCCAAGGAGCTAATGGTGGGTTTGAATCACCAGCCTTATGGTGCAAACCAACTTTGTAGTCAAATGCTTATACCATAGGACCACCGCAGGATGTGATAAGCGACCATGAACAATCTCCTACTAATTTTGCGAATGGTTTGTCAGTTGCCATTACTGTTGAGATGAAGCCGACACATGGAATCACCATGATTGTGGATGGCTACGAGGAATGAAATGCTTTCTAGGAGTTTCCTGTACTATGCAGATTATTTACCTCATTCAGCTGTAGTTGTAAACCATTGACTTTATCCACCAATATTCTCTGCTCTTGCTGAATTTTTCTCAACCTCTCTTTCAAATCTTCATTTTCAATTTCCAGATCCTTAAAAAATAAAGACACCATGTCCAAGTCCATCCTTTAAAGAGCAATTCTTACAGGAGAACATTTAAAAGGTAGTTCTCTATCACATGTCAATATAAACATACATAAAATAGTTTCAAGTAAAAAAGGGTCAATAATATCAATGACATTCACATGACCTAAAATCTAACATCAGAAATACTAGGGGAAATTCTTGCCCTCTGTTGTTTTTGGTTTTGTGTGCCGCAGAGTTGATTCTGATTCATACTGAAACAACTGGACAGAGTACTGCACCTCAGCAGGGACTGGAATGCAGTTTCCTAACACTACATAGTAAACAAGGATGAAATTATGAAAAGCCAAACAAAACACTTTTGTTTTATCATATGGAAAGCAGCCCTTCAATTTACAGTTAATGGTGCTGCCGTCATAAAAGAAACGATTTAATTTTGCAGGCTTGCTTCAATATAATCCATCTAATAATTAATTTTCAAATACTTTGACCAACACAATGACTAAGGGTTCAGCTGCTAACTGAAAGGTCAGGTCAGTGGTTCAAAATCACCAGATACTCCTAGGAAGAAAAAACCTGGAGACTGGCTCCTTAAAGATTTAAAGACACAAAACAACCAAACCCATGACCACTGGGTTGCTTCCAACTCATAGCAATCCTAGATAGGCCTTTCAAGACTGTCACTCTTTATGAGCACAGGCGACCTCATCTTTCTCCCATGGAGAGGCTGGTGGAATTGATGGGCAGCCTTCAGGTAAGCAGTCTCACCCACAGGCTCTTCCCATGAAGATCACAGCCTAGGTAATCCTATGAAGCACTAGTTTTACTCCATTCTGTCAGGTCGCTATGAACGGGAATTGGCTGGACACAGCACAGAGCAGCAATAAACCATGACCTTTACTTCCATAATTCATAATTTCCCCAAATGAATAAAACTCTATGATTTCCATCATAAAAGAGGTTCTTGAAATTAACAAAGGCTTGTATTTGCTTCCAATATATATTCAAGCAGTACTTTCTATACTACCTTTCTAATGTTGTATACTAGTATATAATACTGACTCAAACATTTAGATCAAAAGTCAATTCTTAGAGACGGGATTGGTCATAAAAACAATCACAAACCAGAGCAACCAGGCTGCCTATCCTAATTCATCTTCCCCACTGTTTTGCTTCCACCGGCTCTTCCCATCTACCCAACAACCACTGGAATTCTCGGTAAAGGAAATACCACTTTTTTTTATTTTGTACCTGAAAATTTTGATGCTCCCTCTGACTTGACTTTGTATTTACTTCTTGCATATGTGTCAAATGCCGCTTGGTAAAACACAAGAAAATATAGGTTAGCAACAAGAAGCGCTGGTTTTCCGTTTTTCCATCATTCAATGTGGCTATACATAACACAAGGTGGCAGTATTTCCATTTAAAATCCCAAAATGGAAACCATCTTTAAGCATGTGGCTGGCATTCATGTAAATCAAGTATAATTTATGTTTAAATACAAAATAACAAAATTGAAAATTGTTTTATAACTAATGTCACTACATTTTCAAAAGGATAATTTGTACTAGATACAAAGTGCACTATAAAGGTATCTCAACCATTCCCAAAGGAAAAAAAAGGTGGTGGAGAATGACATTAATGCTGAAAGACATACAAAAAATTACTGACTTCTCTGAGCGTCGCTGAAATAAAATACCAAGGGATGTTGTAAGGAAGAAGCAGACATAATCCTCTGACCTCGGTGAACCCAAAGGTCTCTATAAGTTGGCTCTGTATTTATTAGACTTATTGCTTTGAAATTTTATCTAGCTTAGAGGTTTGTTTTTAATAAAAACATAACACAATTATTAAACAAGAGAGTAAATAACCTCCTCTCTTTCATTTTAACCATAATTGGCATTATTCTAATAAGCTATGTACTATAACTACTTTAGAAAGCTTTTTCTATCTTCCTTTTTGAGAGTTAAAAAGCAAAACAAAACTCCTAATTTTGTAAAGGAGTCCTGGTGTAGCGCTGTAGGATAAGCACTCGACAATAACGTCGGTCTGAACCTCAGGTCAGCAGTTCAAACTCACCAGCTGCTCCTCAGAAACCCATACAGGGTCAATATGAGTCAGAACTGACTTGATGGCACTTAACAGTAACGTAATTGACCAAGTAGTTTTGTCCATGTTTGATATTCCCAGATGTATGTGGGATTTTTTTTTTAATTCTCTATAAATCTCGTTGAGTTCTGTTTAAACGAATTTTTTTAAATATCATTCTGATTTGCCTGAATTTGAAATTTGAGGGACATGGTCCCACTAAAAGATATTCTGTATCTACAGTTTGGCTCAAACTATACAAGTGGTCCCTGGTATAGTGGATTAAGCATTGGGATGCTAATTACCAAGTTGGCAGTTCAAATCCACCAGCCGTTCCATGGAAGAACAATGAGCCTGCCTGCTCTCGTACCGATTTACAGACTTGGAAACCCTAAAAAGCAGTGCCGCTCTGTCCTCCAGCACAGCTACATGTCAGGAACGGGCTGAACAGCAGTGAGTCTGGTTTTTGGTTTTTTATACAAGGGGGCTTATCTTTTAAGTCACTTCCCCACAAGCTTTTTGAAGCCCTGTCATATTTCTAGCTGTATCACTTCTACTTGAAGATGTTCATGAAGTGGAATCTGACCAGTCTTCCAATTGCTCACTACTTCCATTCCAAGTCTTCTCTTCAGAATCCCCAGCCTCCACTCGCCTAACTCAGACTTCTGAAATCTGGAAGAAGCCTCACCACACTAACACAATCTCTCAGTCCCTCTGGAAGCACGCAGAGGTGCTGATCTGTGCCCCTGGCTTGGAATTCATCCCTGCCTACACAACTCGTTCTGGTGGATATGTACTCAGACGCCTTCCCATACAATGCCCTAGACAATCCGGTGCCGTTTACCTCGGCAGTCTCTTCTGCCACCGTCTGTCGGGCACATGCATCCCTGTCTCTCGGCCTTCCACTGCCCCGCAGACACGCTACACATATTCCCACCACGGGGGCTTGGCACTTGTTCTTCCCTCCATCTTGAGGCTTCTTTCACACACCCCCATAGCTCCCTCCCTCACTCCCTCAGACCTCTACTCGAAGGTCACTTCTTTAGAGAAACTTTGTCGATTGTCCCCCACTCAGCCCATTCTTCACCATTTACTCGTGTTTTGCCTTTCTTCACAGCATCTGCTATGATATAAATATTCCTTTGCTTACGGTCATGTCTGTCACTAGGCTGGGAGCTTCATGAGGGCAGGGATTCCGTCCTGTACACTACAGCATCCCTAGTACTCAGAGCAGAAGGGACTCAATGGATTCACACACACAGCTGGGTAAGTCTTATTTTCATGGCAGCACTAGGTTTCTAGGTAACAGGGATTCTATGTCCCTTAGCATAAGAACAACTCCTAAGCAGATTCTCAATATATTCACTGTGCAATGGACACAAAGTACTTGGAAGACACGAGTCTTGCTGTTCCGAGTAGAATATTAACTCCTTGTTTGTTTAGGTAATTCCTAGAGCACTGAGCAGAGCACAGTGCTTCTCTTTATCAATATTAATAATCATTACAATGATCTGTGTAGTTTCAGAAACATTTCTCTATGATTCTAAGAGATGTCACAAGGTGTAAGTTTAATTTCACTCTGCCCCCACCAAGGCTATCTGAGGAATGGGTGAAAATGTAGGAACAGCTGCTCCAGATGGAAAAGTGTCAGCAAGCATAATGCATGCATGAATGTATTACTTAACTCGGACGCATTCAAACAGAAAGCATGCTTTGCTATAGCTCTCAGGTGCAAGTGAAATAGGGAAACGACACATAACGATGACCAGAGTGCTCACAAGGTACCTGTTTACTTTCTCTCCTGGGTTTGGAAGTGCTTGGGTTTCTCTCACTAGAGAAAAGCTGAGAGCCTGGAAGGGAACAGTCGGCAGAAGAGAAGAGCTGCCTACACTAGCTTTCAGCAAGATGGTAAGAATGCTGCAACCCCACTTACAGTAATTCGAAGATAGTAGGGGAAAAGCATGAAACATCTATTCAACTGGGACAAAAAAACCAGGGTTAAACAACGATCTGATAAACATCAGTACCCTATAGCAAGGATTATTTCATTAATTGTGTATTACTTTCAAGTCAAGTCCTCAATTAAATAAAGCAGTCCCCAGATTACAAAGGAGTTCCCTTCCTAAGAATGGTTTAAGCAGAATTTGTACATAAGTCAGATCTGTTAAGTATGGTTTGTATCTAACATCAGCTAGTCATGTTTTTCTTCATATATAGTGTATCTTTCTATGTACAAAAAACATTAAATACTCTATACACACAAAACATCTTTGGCATAACAATACAGCCATAATAATAGTTACATGCAAATCACAAAGGAGCACCTGTTTGTTATTACAAACCACTGTATGTACCTCAAGTTTTTAATAGATTTTATGGGGCTGGTTTGTATCTATGAGTGGTTATATTTCATAACCCAAGAACTGTGTCTATACATATACACACGAAAGACTGAAAAGAAATAAAATATTAAGTGGTATTGAAATCGTACTGTAATCATGAAATGTTTCCTTCATTTGACACTGAACTGGAAGAATTTTCCAATAGTGGCAAGTATTTAGCTGCTTCAGGATGAGCACCAAACTGTTAAGCACCAGGTCAGCAGTTCAAACCGACCAGCTGCTCCTCAGAAACCCTGCACAAGGTCAGTCACTATGAGTCAGAACTGACTCAATGGTACTTAACCACACCAGTATACAATAGGGGGAAACTGTTGATGATCCAACATGTGATCCATCATTTAAGGATCTCAATGAGGTGCAGCATCTCACACTTGCAAGGACTGGATGCTCAAGGCCTCGTATTTCTCACAGGACAGACATTATCATTGAGATCCATGTCTCAAAGCGGAGTGGGAGTATCTGCCTGAGGTCTCTAGACCTTAACTGCTAGTTACAGTATGAACATGGCTAGCTGAAGGGAGAGAAGAGCATTCAAACGCAAAACCATTCTGTATAACCATTTGTCAGTTGTACTAAGTAAGCACTTTACTGAAATTGTATAATACAAAAAACTTTTAAAAATTAATATTAAGAGTACCTGTTGGAAAGATGGTGCTTTCTTCCAAAGCTCTCTCCCTAAAGAGGTAGAGATAAAGAGGAACAGTGAAATAGTAACCTAACTTGGGTAGCTATGTTACTCCTCACTGTACAAGTTAGAGTCAATATTAAAAGAAATAACATTTAAAGTTTCCCCTACTGCTTACTACGTTACAGTCTGAACTCCAAAAATTACACTTCAAACAACAGTGAAATGGCATTGGCAAAGTCATTGTGATCTAACGATATGCAGACAGATCCGAAAGAATACTAAGGAGGGGAGCCATATCAAAAATGAGACGTTTACAACACTCCTAAATTGGAAGGTCAGAACCAACTGCACAGCACTTAACAGCAACAAATTGCAAGGTAATTGGCACTATTACCAAAAGACTTTAAAAATGTGTATGTAAGCTGTAACTCAATGATGTAATTGCTAGAAACTGATCTGGAGGGCATAATAAAAAGTTGTTAAATATTTATAACAGTGAAAAGCTATAAACAATATGAATGCTAACTAAAACCTATAGAAAATTATTTTCACTATAAAAAATAACAACGTAACTGTTGTTATGTGCTCTCAAGTTGATTCCGACTCATCCAGCCTTAGAGGAGAGAGTGGGGCTGCCCGGCAGGTCTACCAAGGCTGAAGGCCCTACAGGAGCAGAGCTTCAGGACTTTCCTGCTCAACCACTAACCACCAGTGCCTTAATAATGCAGTCAATGTCCTTCTTGTTGTTGTTGCTGTTAAATGCCGTCGGGTCTCTTCTGACTCAGAGTGACCCTGTATAAGGTTTCCAAGAAGCACTGATGAGCTTGAACCACCAACCTTCTGGTTCAGCGCATTAACCCACAGCACCACACCAGGACTCGTGAATATCCTTATTAAGTTTCAAATCAATAAAATTTTACACATCATACAAAAATCATAAAATAGAGAAAACATTTATTTCTGAAGGAAAACCCTTTAAGATATACTATATGGAGTCCTGGTGTGGTGCTGTGGGTTAATGCACCAGACTGCAAAGTCATTTGAACTGCAAGGTCAGTGGTTCAAGCTCACCGGCTGCTCCTTGGAAACCCTATACAGGGTCACTATGAATCGGAACTCGACTTGATGGCATTTAACAACAACATATGGAAAAAGTAAGCTACAAAACAGTATGCCAGGTTTACGCATACAGAAAACACTAGGAGGATACTCCTCAAAACATTCCTCAGTAGAAGGATGGGTGATATTTTTGTGATTTTCTGAATTTTCCGCTTTCTCTTTAATGCACAGGCAGGCAACAAACATTTACTGTTGAATATTTTATATCCATGTTTAAACAATGATTCATCCTTTAAACCTTCGTCAGTGTAAGAGTTAACACCTTCATTCCTCCCCCACCACACACGTACGCACACACACACATTTGCTGCTAGCCCTTGTGCGGTGCTGTAGGATAAGCACTGGACTTCTAACCACAAGATCAGCAGCTCAAACCCACCAGCCAATCCTCGAAAACCCTATACAGGGCCACTGTGAGTTAGAACGGACTCAACAGCACTAAACAACAAGAAGTCTAGATAGTTAGTAGGGTTAGCAGGCCAGTGCTTATCAAAATCTATATAGATGCTGTTGTTGATAAGTGTTGTTGAGTAGGTTCTAGCTCAGAGTGGACCCTGTATAGGTTTTCTAAGGAACAACTGGTGTGTTTGAACTGCTGACCTTGAGGTTAGCAGTTCAGTACTTATCTTACAGAGCTACACCAAAACTCTCAGACACACAGCTAGATTAGATAGACAGACAGACAGACAGACAAACAGATGGATGGATAAATGGAGCAGTGATGGCACTCTTGGATAAGTAATGGGCTGCTTACCACAAGATTGACAGTTCAAACACACTAGCCACTCCATGAGAGAAAGATGACACTTCCTGCTCCCATAAAGATTTACAGCCTCAGAAACCCTATATAGAACTATTAAGAGTTGGAACTGACTAAACGACAAACAACAACATATATGTGTGTGTATATGTATGTATGCATATGTATGTGTGTGTGTTTAAGGAGAGTCCCAGTGTGACGTTGTAGGATAACCACTAGACTGCTAATCACAAGTTCAGCAGTTCAAACCTACTAGCTGCTCCTTGGAAATCCTACAAAGTGTGGCTATGAGTTGAAACCAACCTTGTGGTCCAGTGCACTATCTTGCAGCGCCACATCAGGACATGTATATATATAATGTAATATTATACAGAGATAGAGATAGAGATATACGGGGGTGGGGGCAGGATAAGTGCAGGACTGCTAACCCACAAGGTTGGTGGTTCAAATACACCTCGGAAACCCTTCACAGAATCGCTGAGTCAGAACCAACTCAATGGCACTTAACAACAACGACATTTGTCTATATGTGTGTGTGTGCCTGTGTGTGTGCGCGTAACCCTTGATTAAACTTTCCTTCAATTCTTAAATGACTTTATGGTGTATCAGGGCTTGCTCCATACATAAGGTTATATAGATGCCACTTACCTTGCCTCAAAACATGACTACAGTGTAAATAAGCAAATTCGTGGGAGGAGATGAAGCACCATTCAATCACTAACAATGTTTTGTTTATTACTGAAGTTCTCTTTATCTGAAAGTTGCCTTTTATTAACCTGGACTTCTCTAATTAAAGAAAGCAGCTAGTACCTTTGTTGGTATTTTCTGATGCAGTCTTCAGTAAGGTTAGAATGTCCAGATTGTCACCAATTCTTGCATAATAAGGACTATCATGGCCCAGGGCATCCAGCAAGCTCACGTCGGCACCATTTTTAATTAAGACTTCTACGGCATCTTTGCAACCATACTCGCAGCCTAGCATAAGAGCAGTTCTAAAGGGGAAAATGGGAGGATCAGACTACAGAAAGATTCAAGAGCTTACTTTAGAAAAATCCTGTCAGAGGCCCTCCCTTAAAGAACAGATACCACATTAAAATATACACACTATTGCAACACAGTTTATATTTTAGCTTTAGATTTTAGTGCCATTGCATTTATATCAACATTTGCTTTGTGTCTTAGTATGCAGAGTTACAATTTTATATGACTTCACACACAGTTTACTACTTGTTATATCAAACTCATCTCATTTATTCCAGTCCTTCAAATAATTATTACAAAAATCTTTTCACAGTTGGTCATTTCACCCCATTAGCATTCTGCTCAAAACTGAAAACAATAAACTCAAGTGATTCAAGGCCTTTCTTCCACTAAAACTCTTCTACTCCAAAACAAAAAGCAGAGTCTTGTTCCCGATTTTACAGTTGTATATCTTCTACATGGAGACCTTAACATCTTCAGATTTAACTTAAAATGTATTTACCCCGTGTGAACGTGGACAGTCATTGTGCAGTACAGTGAATGACTTCACAAAGACCTTCTAGCCACAGACTTTGCGACTTTTATACAAAAACTGGGTGGGACTATACAAATCAGGTGCTTGTGGCCCACCAAGTAGGATTTACAATCCTTTTGTAAGAAGAACCATTTACTTCTAATGCAAATAAGGTGTATAAAACCTTTGTGGGGGTGGGACCATGGAAATAAGGTAAATGGAACCCTAACAAAAAGATCGGTCAGTTTCATCATCCATCTGATAGGCTTAAAATAGGTCCTGGTATGGTGTGTAGGATAAGCACTGGACTGCTAACCACAAGGTCAGCAGTTCAAGCTCATTAACAGCTCCTTGAAAACGCTATACCTGGTTACTGTTAAGTCTGAACCGACTCAACAGCACTTAGTAACAACAGCAAGACTTAAAATGAGCCCGCCCATCCAGGTACAGAGGACCCTGAGACCATCAAGGGAGAAGAGCACAGCAGAACATGGGACCCTATCCAGAGAAGCAGCGACACCAGAGATGGAGGCAGAG
>NW_006408610.1:8455693-8510394 GCF_000296735.1 Chrysochloris asiatica | reverse complement strand
AAAAAAAAAAGGACCCTAGAAATTCTTTGTCTAGTCTCCCCTCCTTTTACTGGTGAGGAAACCAGGCCCCTAGTGAAATGCACACATTTCCCTCTTCCTGTCTTCAATTGTGAATACTGGATTTCACAAGGAAATTGAGCCACGCCTTTCCACTGTCTACTTCTTTTATATCTACTTCTTTTATATCCCATCCCTAGTACTTAACTAAATACAATATTCCATACACAACATGTATGAACTAAGTTTTGATTCTTAGATTTTTTAAATGCCACAGATAAAACAGAAAAGAAAAGAAACATATGTAGAGTATTGGAAACAGAGACCATAATTCCTTTTTACAACCATTTGCTGTCTAGTCTATATAATATACATTGCTCTACCTCATTGTTGTTGTTTTTTTGTGTGTGACTTCCAATGGAAAAACAGGTAAAAGTGCTTTGAAAAATATAAAATCTATGAAAACATAAGGTGTTATACTTGTATTAACTACATCATCCTTTTATGATCTTAAAAGCTATTTTTAAAATCAATTTTCTTAGTTAAGCTTGGAACCAGATTATGGTATCTGTAAAAACAAAGTAATAAAAACAAGTCACACCCTTAATAGCTACATTAATGATTTAAAGGCTGAAGAATTTCCTCCTTTAAGACATCTGACCAATATAAACAAAGAGCTATAAAAACTGACATCTAAAGATATTTTATCATATTTATTTACTTCCAATAAACTATAAACAACAGGACATATGTCTAAAAGAATAAAATAAGATCAACAGAAGTCAACAATCTCTTTAGGAATAATGTATAAAATCCCAGAAATTTTATACATTTTGTAATACTCCAATGAATGGAGGGAATATACTTCTGACACTTCATTGTTAGAAACGTTGTGACCATATATAGCAGAACTATAAGAAAGCACCAAGACACATCAGACCTATGGAAGGTAGAAAGGGAGAATTCTCAAGAGAAATTATTAGTGCCTGCTAACCCAAACAACATCATACAAAATAGGAAAAATGAACTATGGGAATCTTGAGGTACCGAAAGAGGATCCAGTTGGGAGGGGGCAGCTGCCAATTGTCCAGGCAAAGTCGCCTTGAGAAAATCAACACTGAAATAACATCCAACTCCAAGACACCCTAGAACCACTTTACTCTCGAGTCGCTGGGACTCATGTAGACAGTACACAGAACTTTTCTAGACTCATCTTCTCTGTTATCACCCTTTGCTGAAATTTCATGGGGAAAAAAATTTTTTTTTTTTTTTAAACTTTAAAATAACTGGGACACAATTCCTCATTCTTTTAGTTCATTGACCTGAACACAGACCTCAATCACTGTGTTTACTCAGCATTTACCCTGTCATCTTCCACTACTTCCCTCTCTATTCTTCCATCAACTGAAGAAGAGTGAGAAGAAAGAGTAAGCTGGGGAGGGGAAAACTCCGGTGGGTGGAAAAGCCAAGTTGGAAATAATGGAAGAATTTCATAATCACTCTGCATCCAACTCATCTCTGGGGAGCCATGATTAAAGAGTTACCTGTTCTGCTTATCTCTGGAATTAATATCTGCTCCTCTATCTATCAACATTTGGCATATTGTTGGCCGACACATCTGAGTAGCCAGGACAAGAGGTGTCCGCCCATCCTAAACAACGAGAAAAATAAGAGAGCGTTAACACAAGTCTCCCCCAACATGATTGCTAGAATACACAAAATACACAAAAACTGACTTACTCCATCTTTGGCATTCACAGAGGCCCCATGGTCACACAGCAGCTGAATGCTAGAAGGACAGTCTGCCATCGCTTTGGAGAACAAAGAAACACGATGAAACACATGGTGCTTGCTAGATCCACATAAGGCAGCAGTCCTTGAATTTCTAAACTACCAAACCTCACATTCTTCCCTCTCAGTTTAATACTGCAAACATGAATTTTCTATCTGAAAGTGGGTTAAATGACATCATTTTTTAAATTTTGTGTCATTTACTGGGGCAAAGGAATACTGTCAGCCTTGCAGAAGCCAAAAACGTACTACTATGCTAAGAATCAGTATCAATAATAGAAATCAAATTAGAATTTTCTATTTACCATTTATTTTTAAGCATAGTTATTAACTGACTTGATCTTTGCAATGCTAAGCTTTGTTCCTAAAGCATCATATTTATTTGTCTTATAAAACAGCCAGAGTCGATAAAATTTGACACACAATTCATATCTCTTCTCTTTAAGACAGGCTACAATATCTGCCCCGAGGGATGCAAAGGAGGAATCATCTGCCTAAAAATTATCTTAAAATCACACTATGCTTCTTCTCTGGCCAACACGAGAGTTCATATTTATATTGTTGCTGTTCATATTTATATTGTTAAGTGCTGTCGAGTCAGTTCTGACCCATAGCAACCTCATATGGAGTTTCCAAGGAGTACTGGTGGATTTGAACTGTCAACCTTGTGGTTCATTGTTGTTGTTGTTATGTGTTGTGGAGTCGGTTCTGACTCATAGCGACCCCATACAGGGTTTCCAAGGCTGTAAATCTTTATGGGAACAGACTGCCTCATCTTTCTCCTGCGGCACAGCTCGTAGTTTCGAACTGCTGACCCTGAGGTTAGCAGGCCGACTCATAACCACTACGCTACCAGAGCTCCTTTTGTGGTTCATAGTCCAGAGCTTATCCAGCAGTGTTTGTACAGATGAAGTATATTTTTAATAAAGACCACTTCGTGTACTGCAGAGAAAGTCCACGCACATGAAGGAGAGAATCGTTTCTGGGTTTTCTTTCCTTTGGCCTTCTACGCAAATTGTAGGAATTTCAGATTTAGAAAAGTCAGTCAAGAGGTCAGGCTTGCTTACATTCCCAAAACACTGAAGTATTTAAATTTTTGCATGATATTTTCTTTAAGGCACCTGAAGAATAATACAGATAAATTTAAATATACAAGTATGGTCAAGAAACTCTATGAAATAATATAAATGTTTCAGGACAGAGCACATTATAGTACTACAAAATTCAGCACCAACACCTCAAATCAAAACCACATTAATTACATTATATTAATTATATGTTAGGACTACCAGTGTGCTGGTGTAGGCTCCGCACTGGACTTCCTCCCACAGGGCAGCAGGTCAAACCCATCATTTGCTCCTCAGAAACTCTATACAAACTCTGTACGGAGTCGACTTGATGGCACTTAACAACAACAAAAACAGCAGGCACTACATGGGGAGTACTGGATTGAGAAACACAAGGCCCACCAGCTGCTCTGTGGGAGAAAAATGAGGCTTTCTGCTCCCACAAAGATTTCTAAACCTTGGACACCTACACAGGGTTGCTATGAGTCAGAACCGAGTCGACAACACTGAACAACCTAAGACACTACACGGAATGTAAGAGTGCAGTGGCTCTGTAATGAGTACGATACTGTAAACACCAAGGTTGGTGGTTTGAACTCACCAGCTGCTCTGCAGGAGAAAGATGAGGTTTTCTGCTACCACAAAAATGTACACCCTCAGAAACCCTATACAGGGTCACTATGAGTTAGAACCGATTTGACAGCACTTAACAATAACAACACAGAATTTAATTACAACCATCTATTGCAAGTAGTGTTGTATCATTAACATCAGTTTATAGATGAAAGAAACGAGGTTCAGACACATTATTAATTAGGTAAACGTAGTTTTGCCCACCAGTTACCACCGTAAATACGCACGCAGTAGCAGATTTCCTTGAATGTAGAATGATGGTTTATTCACCTTTGAACCTTCAGTACCTAGCAAACGGACTGTGCTATAAACATTGATAAAACTCTTTACGATGCGCAACCTTATCAATTTCAATTCTGAGTAAATAAAATTACTTACTACATCTTTGTTTCTTCATGAATTAAACAAATATAAACATGTTAAAACTCTGAAATTAAGTTAAATGTCTAGCCATTTTAACAGATTTTGTTTGCATCCAACTGAACACTTTGCTTACCTGCATCATGAAGTGCAGTTCGTCCTTGGAGGTCTGTGTGTTCAGTGGGACAATTGTACTGTAAAAACATAGGAACTTAGTAAGACAGAAGAGTTTTCTTTTAAAATTAATTATCTATACTGAAATGAACAGCTGTTCTTTAATCTTAAAATATTCCATTTATCAAAGAAATGGAAGAGTACTAGACAATCCACTAAATATTTTGACATGGAACAAATATAGTAACATTGCACCGCAAATTTAACAGTATTTCAACAAACAGGAAACCATATGTTACATTACAATAGCATGAGATATCAAAAATATGTTATTGTTTGTTTTGTTTTCAGCAAGAGTTCAAACCTGCACTACTGAATCAGAAAAACATATGAGTTCTGCTGTGTGCTTTAATGCAGAAATGTTCATGGTCATGTCCGATTGCAGCCTTTAACTGAAAAACTCACTCAGCCAGTTAGCTCATGGAACTGTGTAGCTGCCTGAGTAAATATTTAACTAATGATTTTAATACTATGTAGTCTGTTATCTGTGTTTACATAGAAAAATATGAATCCTATGTTGTAGTATTTTATCTTATATCATATATGAGACAACAGCAAATTCTAGTCTCCGGCTCATGTCAACAGGAAGGTCAAGTCTTTGTTATTTATTTTTAATACTTCGAGTTATGCAATTCACTTCCTCCGGAATTTTGCTCTTTATTGTTCACATTCCTTCATAAATGATGGAAAAAATATTATGTGTAAGCAAGTGGCCAAAATGAGCCCGCCATATTATTTGATTTCACATCCCAGACACACATTAAAAATACATCTATTACTAAAATGTAAAAAATAGAGTCAAAGTAATAATTGCTAAATTGTTAAAAACAAAACAAAACAAAAAAAACTACCTGTAGAAGCTTTTGCAGACACAATGCATGTCCATATTTTGCAGCCAGATGAAGAGCATTTCTTCCTAAGAGAGTAATAAGTAATTTAGGATCCGTTTGAAGTACTGTTTTTCTCATAATGTAAACAAAGAAATAAGATTCTTTTCCCATAATTAAGTTGACAGGATTATTTATTTGTGAGCATTTTAGTTTTAGTTTCTAAGATGCCTTACATTTCCATTGATTTCTCAAAAAAATAGATAGTATACACATCAAAACAATGATGTTGGAAAGAAAAACTAAACATGCAAAGCCCTGAAGAGCAGGGTCTTTCTTTTCCATCACCACTTGATCTCCTTGGCACAGATGAGTGTCTGGTGCAGAGCATGCACTTCAGTAAGGGGAGAAGGCCTGGTGCAACACTATAGAATAATCAGTGGTCACTTGAAACCAAAGGTTGGTGGTTCAAACCCACCGGCTGCTCATCAGGAACTGACAATGACACTTAACAGCAACAGCAATAGAAAGGGGAGAGTGAGAAAAAGGAGAAAGTAAAGAAAAAGAGAAGGGAGAAAGGGAGAAAAAGGAGGGAGAGAAGTATCTAGATTTTACTAAATAATGGCAATATCCAAATGGGCAGCGTGGACACAAAAAGTGGTGAAAGGTAATAGTCACACTTCAAAGACAGGATATTTTCTAACAATTATTTATGCTTCATGTAAAATCCACAGTTCATGAAGACATTTGTGCCTTTGCAAATGACCTCTTCAAAAACAGTGTAAATGAAAATGAACAAACTAAAGTAAGAGGTTATCAAATAACCTGAAGGGTTAGCTTTGAGTACTTGAAAAGGTCAACTTGCAGAGAACATTCTACTTCCAAACATTGTTTCTCCCAATCACATTTCTTTGCACATACATCTCTCATGGATGGTGAAAGATGTAAGAGTTTCCAATCTTTAATGTTCTTAATTTCCTATAATCTCACAAACTTCTTGAAACATAACTTTACAAGTAGATCTTTCTGCTAGACAAGAAGCAACAAGTTATGTGTCCTATTCACCTTATAAGTTAACTCTCACTAAATCTTACATGAGTTTAAGTAAGTGGACAGATCAGTTTTCCCAGGTCTGTTTCTGTGCTGCTACCTAAATAGGTTCTGGAACAAAAATCAGGGGAAATCCAGGTTTTTGAATAGGTACAGATAACAATATATTCAACCACACCTATACATCCTCTAATTACAAACATGGAAGATTTGATCACTTCAAATTTCAATTTGTAACTGTTCATGAAGTTTTCTAGAAACATTTCACACTGTAAAAGGTGGCTAGAGTAACAGGTATTTGCATGGGAAGTTAAGAGCATGGAATGGGCATTGTGGAGTGACACACGGTGGTAACTCTCCCTGGTATTCAGTGAAACCCCCCCAGAAACTGAGTCCCATAGAAATGTCAGGTCAGGACCAAGGACATACTAACCACCCCAGAAGTGGCAGCTAGAAATCAAGGGCAGATCAGATGGAAAGCATGTCAACATGAAAGACACCCAAAGTGGATGTCTGCTCACAGATACTCAAAACGGCACTGACTTGAAATCTACTCATTTTAAATATGCTTTTAACAAATAAAGTACACTGTTTAAGAACAGTGTTAGCAAATAAAGGAGGCAAGGTAAAGTCACTTTTTGATCAACTATCTCCATCTGGAGTATATCAGGCATTACCACAAAAGAGACAAGGTCTTTTCCCTCACGAAGGACAGCTCTAAGGTCAAATATAAAACAGAAAATTGTCTAAAAATATAACAGCATAATGGCAAGAAGAAAAGACGCAAATAACAAAACAAGACAGTTAAGCAGGGTGTGTGGGGCTGTAGGATAGGAAGTGCTATCTGCTGAGCTTGGGACAGTATTTGAGTCTGATCTGCTCTGATGGAGAGAGCACAAACCTCATTAGATTAGCCTCTAGGCAACAAAATGTCCACAGCAGAAAGAGACTTGTTTCAATCTGAATCAGCACAATCAACAAATGAAACATTATCAATCAACAAAAGCAACTTCTAGTAAGTAAACCAGGCTTGATTGATTGATTGCGCTGATTCCACCTACAAATAGTACCAACAATGCTACCTAATTCTTCTTTTTGGTTACATGAAGGGAGCTTCAAAAAGTATGTGGAAAAATGGAAATAAAAGATAATGAAATTTTTACATGAACTTTTTGAAGGATCTTCATAGATTTGTATAAACTGATTGAAGCTTCATGGAAACAGATATAATTGAACAAGTTCCTAATAGGGCAAGTCAAGTCTATACAAGAAAACTGTCAAGCAGTGGAGATGCAAGTTAAAATATCTCATTATTTCTTAAATCATTCAACACTTTATTAATCAACAAAATTTACAAAATATATTATGTACAATGGAGTCCTGGTGTGGCGCTGTGGATTAATGCGCCAGACTGCAAAGCTGTGTGAACTGCAAAGTCGGTGGTTAAAGCTCACCAGTCACTCCTCGGAAACCCTATACAGGGTCGCTATGGTCGGAACAGACTCGATGGCACTTAACAACAACAACAACAACGTTATGTACAATAAAAGCTCTGAAGAGGTATGATCAGTAAAAAAATTCTAAAAATAAATATCCTCCTACCTGAATAGAATACATAAGTATAAACACATTTGTAAGTCCATTCAGACCATTCAAAGGTGGCACACAGATTGACTTTGGTCTTCAATTTAGAATTTGATGTGTCTTTAAAGACTTTCCTCACTAACTTAACTAAATCTTAATCTCTTCTTCCATTTCTAAACACAGTGGTCCTTAACAGCATGATCTGATGGAAACCATGACATGGGTCATGGGAGAAAATAGAAGAGCTGTTAAGAAAATTCTCCTTTACAGCTTAATCCTATGTTTAATTGAATAACAAAAAAGAAGTGCAAAAAAATTGTTGGCAAAAATACCAGAGAACTAAGAATGACCATTGTAATGACTAGAACCCTAAGACACACATTAAAGAGAAGCAATTTGCTGTTGTTAAGTGTCATCGAGTCAGTTCTGACTCATAGCAGCCCTGTGTATAGGGTTTCCAAGGAGCGACTGGTGGGTTTGAACCACTACTCCTGCAGTCTTAATTGACCTTGCAGTCCAATGCTTATCCTACAGCACCACACCAGGACTCCATGAGAACTAATAGCTATATTTAAATGTATAAAGATCTATGTGGTGATGTGCAAACACACTTACACTGTAATGCCTTAAGTGGCAGACACAGGTAGAACTAAGTGCAGGCAGAAGACCAGGGGATACACAGATTTCAGTTGTTTCCAAGAATAATTTTTATTATCATACCTCTAGCTAACCAAACACACACTGGGTCTCCCTTTGAGACATAATGGTTAAGCACAGACTCTGAGTTCTATTTATTTAATAAAAGACCTTGGACAAGTTATCTCATGGCTCTGTGCCTCAGAGCCTCGTTGGGTTTACATGAGAATAAAATAGATTACACTCTGTGAGCTAGTTTTGTCATTCTCAGGACTGCTACTGTTGCAAAGAGGCAGTTAGTTCCCCTTCACAAGAAATGCACAACCAATGGCATCATGATTGTGAAGATTCTTATACTGAGTTGTATGGACATTTCAACTAAGTGGCCCCTAATGTTTCTTCCAAATCTGAGACTTTAAGATTCTGTCCTGGTACTGTGGGTTACTGTGCTAGACTGCAAAGCCATCTGAACTTACAGTTGGCAATTCAAGCTCACCAGCTGCTCCTCAGAAACCCTATATAGGGTCACTATGGGTCGGAACCAACTTGACGGCACTTCACAACAACAATACCGTTACCAAGACCAGCACTAGACTTCAAGTCTCCTCTTTCTGCCTGGGTCAGTCCAGTAACCCTTTCTCCTAAATGCCCTATAACATAACCACCCCTCACCATGACACTGAGAAGCAAAATTTTCTCAGCTATTTAAAAGTTAAAGATTAAGGAATTTTCTTTTTCAATCACACTGAGGTCTGTTTAAGAACATCAACCTACTCACAGTGACCCCGCAGGAGAGAGCAGTGTTTCAGAAGTTGTACGTCTTTACGGAGGCAGAATGCCAATACATCTTTCTCCCACAGAGCACTGGTGGGTTTGAACTGCCAACGTGCCAATGCTTAAGATGAAGAACATCAGTACTGGAAGAGATGTATGTTGGGTAACTGAAAACAGAGGGAACGTACCAGCAGTGTCACTAGCTGTAATATCAACTCCATGGAGAAGGATGGCATTCAAACACTCAAGATTTCCCTTTGAGGCCACAACATGGAAGCTAAACAAAAAGTAAATATTTGTTATTTCATGGAAACCACCAAAGGTCAACTTAAATGCTACATCAATCTTACTCTTTAAGCAATATACATATGCATATATGCACACATGTGTTTCAAAGGCTAGATTAGAACATCTATATGTTTAACACAAGCAAAAATAAACCTATTCCATATTACTTAAAACTAATGTTAATATACATTTATATACGGAGCCAATACTCCATTGTTATTATTGTGAGGTGTCGCTGAGTCAGCTCCAATTCATGGTGACCCTATCTATGTAGAGCAAAACCAAGCAGTGTCCGACCCTGCACCAGCCTCACAGCTGTTGTTATGTGGAGCCCATGGCTGCTGCCACCATGGCAATCCAACTCATTGCTCTTGTATGCAGACCCTCCACTTTATCAAGCATAATTTCTTTTCCATGTCCCTCCTGATAAAATGTCCGAAGTACAGGAGACACCTCCTTAGAACTTCCTTAATACCAAAAAATATTCTATGCTCAACAGCCTTAATTTTAGAACATTGATACTATTATAATATTGCTAATAACGTCGATTTAAAACAAACCCAAAAACTGGTGTTTGGGGCTTACAAAACACTTTAAAGAAACATCAGATGTTTTGATTCGCTGAAAATATAAACCGCCCAAACAAGTTACAGCAGAATGGTGAAACCACAGAATGATTAAAACACCTTTCCCTTCTCTTTAGAAATATCAAGCTAAAGCTGACAGGGAAAAGCCTTCAGATCAAACAAGTCAAGCGACACCTGAAAGGCATAAAAAAAGTGCACCTTCTTCCTTCCCAAACAGTTCCAGTTGCCCCTGAGTTCTTCCTTTTGCATACAGACCTGTATGACTGATATTGCATGCAAACATGTGTAACCAAACAAGTTCCCTCAGAAAGCGAGTCAAGAAACTTTAAACCATCACACTTTTCAGACTCCAGATCAAATAGCCCACGCTATTAATCAAAAAACATCTATAGTTTGTAATTACTGCAATGAAACGATGAGTATAAAACCGATGTTCTCCCATGTAAACTATCACTCAATTCACAATAAAAACTTTAAAAAAAAAAAAGTAGTTTTTTTTTAAGTTTTTATTGTGTAGGCTTCAGAAAGATCATGGAAAACTGGAATGAACAGATACTGGAATTGTTCCACCAACTTTCTGACATCTCCTCGTTTATTGTGCGCAACAGAAGAAGAGACACTAAATCCAAACTGGGGTTCAGTAGGATTTGCTGGTAAACTGGGGTTCAAAGAGACTGGAAGTCCTAAACAAAAAAAGACCACTGACTACTCTAAAGGTGCCAGGAGCTAAAGGATATGAACATGCTCAACATCTGCATCCCACATCGCATCAGTGAGGGTCTTCCCTCATTTAAAAACTATACGCCCCTGTAAATGTTACCACTCTCAGCAACCCATCCCTGCCTGTGGAGAATAGTATGTTTGAAAATGTTGGTTTCAGACAAAATAACAGTTTCACTCTAATTTCTTTATAGCCTATCAGTCTCTTCCCACTAACTGTAAGCTCAACAGAAGCATGAATCCCTGCCTGTTTTGTTTCTTAGTCAATCTCCAATGCCAGTTAACAGTGCCAGGGGGATGGCAGTGCCCCAAGTATCTAAACAAACGTCTGAAGAGGAGACAAAAGTCTGAAGAGAGCTTGCAAATTCATTTGCAGATAAGACAACACTCAGTCATACGACTCTCTTATCATGAGGGAAGATATAGATGCAAACTGGAGACCAAAGCACAGCTATGTAATGCAGGCATGGTGTTCAATGTGATTTAGAGAAAAAGAAGTATTTCTGGTAAGAGGAATATACCAAGAGTCAGGTAAATTCTCATTTTAGCAGAATAATTCAACTGTCATATGGCTGGGGTGAGTATCATTGAACCTCTCTGCAACACAAAAATAGGAAATTATACTCTGCAAGGAACCAATAGAACATTGAGAAATGTTAATTTCCATGAAGCAGAGAGACTTAGTTTCTCAATAAGCTGGGAGGTATCATTTTTGCTTTGTTTTAATTTCTGAGCTCATGATATTTAGAAGACCTCTTTCTTCACAACAGATCCACATTATGTGATGATGTCTAAGGGCAGAAATCACAGCACGTTGACAACGCATTATTAATACTGGTGTACTATGAACAGCACATACTCCTCAGAAAAAGTTACAGCAATCACTTAAATGTAGAGAAAGGAAACTTAAAAACTGCTTTATAGGAAACTCCTTTGAAATGAAAAAAAAAATCAATTTAATAGAGCCATTTTTAAGAGTTCAGATACACGAGTAGGCTTTTTTTTTTTTTTTTAAAAAAAGTAAGACATGGCCTCCCACTTCCATAATGGGAGATCCAGGAAATATGGATAAACCTTGCCTCTAAGGACAACTAGAAAAGCTACAGAAAATATAAACATCTGCTTGAAAGTATCAGTGAGCTAACAAGACAGCGGAAATCACGAGGCTAGGGTACAGTAAAAGACATAAGTGCAGGGAAGTGACCTGGTACTTGAGACCACTTTCCTCTGGAAGCACAGTTATTTCCCCAAGACCAACTAGGAGACTGAGCGGCACACTTTGACAGCTCTGAGGGGTGGGAGACAGGAACTGGAGTGTATGGCTCTCCAAGTGGCAGTGGGGACCCTTGGTAAACTTGCCCCATCTGGGGTCGGGACCCTATAGGGCTACACCTTAGGAGAGGGACAGACAGGAAGAAAAGACCCACTTGACATCACTGCTAAACTTCAAATATTTCAGTTCTTGAAATGACACTGAGGCCAAGATGCATAAATTATTTCTGTCTTAAATTAACCTTTCTTTCCCCCTAAAACAAAATTCTAAACCATATTGCTTTTTTCATTACATATAGTACATAGAATATATTTGTAGCATGTCCATTATACAAAATACTTTCATTAAGGAATTCTAGGAAATAATTTTACTTCCTACAGTGAAAACCTCAAACACTAATATTACTGAAATATTTTTCCAAACTAAAGTTCAATGTTCATAACATTACAGTAAACTTTTATTATAATTTTGACCATTAATGTAAACAATTGCACACAAAACTGAATCTTAGATTTAAAAAACTGACACACATTGATTTAAAATATCCAAACTCGGGATCAGTAAAACAAAACAGAAGGTTTCACTTTAGAGTTTCAGATAAAAGAAAAGAGCGTTCCTTAGCATTTAATAACCTAGAGTTTGGAAAGGAAATAAATAAAACTAAAAAAAAAACTAATCAGAAAAGTCACTAATAGATATTAAATTACCACTATTTACACTGTGAGCTTAATATTTAGTAAAAAATAGAAGACAGGACTCAGAATAATCAGTGTTTTGGTAGCTATCAAATTGCCTACTTGATAAAATTATACCACTATAAACTTGATACATTCCAAACTTTATTGCTTCTAAAAACTCCTTAATTTATGGTCATGCTTTGCTATCTTTCCAGCATTCCAAGGTAGAGACTCACATCAAACATTAACTGTTCATCTCCTAGCACTCATTTCTATATTTAGTAATCTGGTTTCCAGTTATAATATCCTAAATGAACTCATGTAAGTATGAAATTGAGAGGAATTCAGGAAATAAAAACTTTCCACTTCTAACTTTGGAAAATTTCCCAAATAAGATTTTGTTGTTTTGTTTTGAACATTTTATTATGCTTTAGGTGAAAGTTAACAAAGCAAATTAGTTTACCATTCAACAGTTCATACGAAAGTTGTTCCATGACGTTGGCCGCAGTCCCCAAAATGTGTCAGCACTCTCCCGTTTCGACCCTGGGTTCTCGGCTTCCATGATTAGTCCCCATGCTCCTTCCTGCCTTTGCATCTTCATGTTCAGACAAACACTTCTCCCCTTGGTCTCCTACAGTTGAGTGTTCTAAGGAGCACATTCCTCATGGGTGTTATTATCTACTTTTGGGGACTATTATTTGACTAGAAGATGATCTCAAGAAGTGACTTCAGTTCCAAGTTAGAAAGGTGTCTTAAGGATATAGTCTGGGGGTTCCTTGGACTCAGGCAGGCAAGTCTGGTCTTATTTGTGGATCTGAATTTCGTTTGACATTTTTCTCCCACTCTAACCAGGACCTTCTGTTGTATTCTTGGTCACGGCAGTCAGCAGTGGTGTCCAGGCATCGTCTAGTTCCTCAGGTCTCAGACTAGTGAAGGCTGTGGTTCACTGGACAACACATTAGTCCCATGGACTAACTACTCCTTTGATCTGGTTTTCTTCACCCTCCTTTGCTCCAGACAGGAAGAGACTAATGGTTGTAGCTTAGATGGGTGCTCACAAGCCTTTAAGAGCACAGATGCTACTCATTTCAGCAGGCTATAGAACATTAGCTAAGGAACTATGCTATGCCGATTGACCTAGCTACACTCTAAACCCACGGTCATTAGCCTTCACACCCAGTAGGTACACTAGTCCCAGAGGTGTTTGGTAATGTCTCAAAAAGCTTCCATAGCTGTGCCCCATTTGCTTTATTATCTATATGAATATACCTGCAGTACATACAATTATATATTTATTTAGAAATAGCCACATCTTTACTTGTCTATGCATAGGGGTGTACTCTCATACAACCTTCCTCATCTGTTTAGAATATGAGGGGACTTGAAAAGCTTCATGGAAATTTTTCATTGTTTAGTTCAATTTTTCCACACACTTTCTGAAGTCACCTCATACATATCTGGGAGTTCTGATGGCACTGCATGATATGCACAGGACTTCGAACCAAACAGGTCAGCAGTTCAAACCCAGCAGCCACTCCAAGGGAGAAAGATAAAGCTTTCTGCTCCCATAAAGAGTTACAGCTCCAGAAACCCTAGACAGGGTCGCTATCAGTAAAACCTGACTTAACGGCACCTAACGGCAATGCACATACCTCCTGATTCATAGTGATCCTACATAGGATTTCCGAGGAGCAGATGATGAATTCGAACTGCTAACCTTGCAGTTCAAATGGACTTTCTGGTCCAGTGCATTATCCCACAGCAGCACAGCAGGACTCCACCTAGTTTTACACCCACTCAGCAATGGTTACTGCCGTGCTGTCTGTTTGTGTATGCTAGACATGGCACGGCTGCCTTGCATTCTGGCGGTCCTCTCATTGTCTGCCTTTGCCTTGGTAACATTGTGCTGACTTCTCACGTTGTACACTGCCTTTCCTGTCACCAAAATTAATACATCTAACTTGTTAGTGATTCTGCCTCCCTTATCCTACCATCCTTGGTAATTACCAAAGAATATTTATTTCTGTGTATTATATCTTTTCTTGATTTTTTTTTTTATAATAGTGGTTTCAAACAGTATTTGTCCTTTTATGACTGACTTGTAGTTCGCTCATCATAATGTCTTCCAAATTCACCCATGTTATAAGATGTTGCATGGTTTCATTTTTATTTTGTATCATTGCGTAATATTCTATTATATATAGATAATCATAGTTTGTTTAGCCATTCATCTACTGATGGACACTCAGGTTGTTCCCATCCTTTTGTTATTGTGAATGATTCTGCAAGCAACATAGATGTGCATATATCTATTCATGTCCATTCATGTACGTAGGAATGGAATTGCTGAACCATATTTCTAGCCTTTTAAAGATGGGGCATATGGATTTGAGTCCTGGTGTGGCACTGTAGAATAAGCACTGGACAGCTAACCACAAGGTCTGCAGTTCAATCCCACCAACCACTCATTGGAAACCCAATACGGGGTTCACTATGAGTCAGAATCAACTCAATGGCACTTAACAAAACAATACTGTTTCCCATAGTGGTTGTACCAGTTTACATTCCCACGAACAGTGTATGAGAGTCCCAATCTCCCCACAAGCTCGCCAGCATTTATTATTTTGATCAGTGCCATTCCTGCCCGGGTGAGATGGTATCTTGCTACAGTTTTCACAATGTTAAGTCTTCACATTCACAAGCACGGTATGTTTTTCCATTTATGTAGGTCTCTCTTGACTTCCTGCAGTAGTGTCTTCTATTTTTCTTTGTGTTAAGTCAGCCTTTGATGCCCCTTGTTAGATTCAGTCTTAAAAATGTTATCCTTTGTAGGGGTTATTGTAAATGGCATTATTCTCCTGATTTCCTTTTAGGAGTTTTGTTTTTATAAAGGAATCCAACTGATTTTTGTGTTGATCTTGATCCTTCCCAGATAAGACTTTTAACTGGTAGAGTTAATGGGGGGTCATAATAGAATGAAGGAGGCTTTCCGCTCCCGTAAAGATTTACAGACTCGGAAACCCTGTACAGGGTCGCTATGAGTCGGAACCGACTCCACGGCACATAACCACCACAATCCAACAGTTCTCTATCCTCAACGGGATGTCATGAAGATCTGAGAGGGGTGGGAGAGAAATCAATCGTATGCTTCATAAGCACATACACCAGTCAGGAATCCTCCTCAGGAACACAGAAATAAGGCAGTGGGCTCACGCCTGAGTCTCTTTAAGGCACACCAGTTAACTCTGTGGGGTGGGTGGCAAAGAAAGTGTCATTTACATACTTCAAAGTCAGAAAGTTTGGGCACACCTCTTAGTTCAGGGAATTAACATGAGATACCGAACTATTTAATCTTTATAAACCTTTCCCTACTTCTTTTATGGGCTGCTGCAAGGGTTAAACATGATTAAGAATATGAAAAGAAAACAAACCAAAAAAACTACAAATATATCAAGGGCTACTGTTTGTCATGGCACTTAAACAACCAGACTGGGTAGCACTCTAGTATTCTCTCTAGATTGGCAATTTTTCAAACGGACACTTAGTCTATGATGTTTAAAAGATCTCTGGAAATTATTATACTGCTGGTTTGGGTAAAGACTTTTTAAATTAAAAAGCTGGTAACCACAACTAACAAATTTCATTTGTATCCTAAGGGTCTACCCAAATTACCTTAAGATTTGCTTTTGTCATCAGTCATACTTACGCAGATCTGCCTTCGACATCTAGTTTGCCTGGATTGACCCCTTTCTTAGTAAGGATTGAGGACACTTTTTCGACATCCCCCCGTTCTGCTGCTTTCATCAAGCGGTCATCATATTTACTCCAATCTGCTACATGCTGCAAAAAAGGAAAACATGGCATACTGGATGAGTAAGACTTGAGAAGAAAAGGGAAAACAGTCCTTCCTGCACACCACACCAAACACTTGTTTTCCAGTGGTATCTAACTGTCCTTCTCCCAGGTGTGCTGCCTTGACTAGAATGGCACAGTTATAAAAACCTTTCCAAAGCAGTTATAAGACCTTACAAGAAACATTTTTAATCCTACTTTTAAGAAAAATCATCTTTCTCACGTTCTCTGCACACATAGATTGAAAATAACAAATAATCATTTATACACACATTCAACAGACTTCAGGGCAAAGAAAGAAAATTAAAAATTGTTGACCACCTACCGCATGATTGGCAAAAATTACTCAAACAACCCTAGAAAACTAAAACTATTATCCCCAATTAAAACTGAAAGAAATCAAGGCCACTAGATGTCTTAAAGTGGCCCAAACATTACTTCTCCAGTTTCCTTATCAGTGTGCTATTCATATTCCCTATGCATGCTCTCAGACTTGGCTCTGATATGTATTTCCCTAGACCCTTACTGCAGGGGAATTCTGTAGACATTTTTTAAAGTCTCTCCTTTTTTATTTAAAAAGTATTGATAGGAATATGAGGGTCAGTCAAAAGGTATTGCTACAAAACCACAGACATCTTTATTCAACAAAAATATCAAAATGAGCAGCTACTGTTTCTTGATACCATCTCCAATGAGGTCTATCTACTTCTGAAGGCAGTGTTTCCATCTCTCTAAACCTTCCCCCACAAAGAATTTTGCACTCTTCGATTTGCACGTCAAAACAACTGTTTTGACATCATGGAAGGACTCATTCATGTTCCATTTAAATGGATGTTGAGTTTTAGGAACAAAAATCAGTCTAAAAGGGCAAGAGCAGATCTATAGGGTAGGTCAGGTAAGGTTTCCCAATGAACTTCTCATTAGGAAGACCTTGCTCCGCTGGAAGAATTAGCAGGTTCATTGTTGTGATGTAAAAAAATTCCCCAGTCTAACTTTCTAGGCCTTTTTCTCACCAATACACATTCCAATTTTCTTACAACATTTTCATAAAAAGTTCCTGTGATTGTCCTGTATCCTTTGAGAAAATCAATCAAGATTATCCCTTGTTGTGTTGTTGTTGTTGAATGCTATCAAGTCGATCTGACTCATAGTGTCCCTGTATAGGATTTCCGAGGAGCAGCTGGCGAGTTTGAACCGCCGACCTCGCAGTTCAAACTGATCTTACAGTCCTGTACATTATCCGGCAGCACCACACCAGGACTCCCCTGGAGTCCCAAAGTACTGAGTGTATTTTTATTGAAGAACTGAGTATGTATTACTAGGAGAACTTGTCTGCAGCCATTCACTGATTGCAGTTGTTGATAAGTGCCATCGAGTCAGTCCGGACTCACAGTGACCCTGTATAGGGTTTCTGAGGAGTAGCTGGTGAGTTTGAACTGCCGACCTTGCAGTTCAAAGCAACCATGTGGTTGAGTGCTTACCAAACTATAGCGCCACACAGAGACAAGCTTAAATACATTTTGTTTGGCATTAATCCAGGCACTGATGAGCCGGAGCCCTACTAGCAATACTTGCTAACTTACCCTCACATACTTGAGAAGGCAAAATCATTTTATTTTTATCTCTTTATAAGTAAGGTCCTGGTGTGGCATTGTGTGGTAAGCACTGGACTGCAAGTTCTGTTTGAACCACAAAATCGATGGTTCAAATTCACCAGCCACTATAGTCTAACATTGTTGTTGTTGTTGTTGTTAAGTGCTGTCGAGTCAATTCTGACCCACAGTGACCCTGTACAGGGTTTCCAAGGAGCAGCTGTTGAGCTTGAACCACTGACCTTGCAGTTCAAATGACTTTGCAGGCTGACTCATTAGCCCACAATGCCACAACTGCTTTCTCTGTTGACCCAATATGTTGTTCTTGCTGTTGTTAAGTGCCATCAAGTTGATTCCAATATATTAGAATGGAGTCCTGGTGTGGTACTGTGGGTAATGTACCAGACGGCAAAGGTCGGCGGTTCAAGTTCACCAGCTGTTCCTCTGAGACCCTATATAGGGTCATATGGGTTGGAATCAACTTGACAGCACTTAACAACAACAACAACATATATTAGAATTAAAAGAACTACACTATACATAGGAAAAACTAAAAAGACTTTTAAAAGTATTAGCTAAAATAATAAGATTACAGGTGACTCATTTACTCATTTCATTTTTTTTAGACTCAACACGTAGGAGGGGCGTCAAAAAGTTTGTGGTAAAAATCCATTATCTTTCTATTCCAATTTTCCATGAACTTTATGAAGCTTCTTCATATTGCTTTTATAAAATAAAAAATTTTACTTTTAACAAAAACTCAATGAACATACATTTAAAAGATCAAGAGTAGTGTCTTTTCTTTTGTTTTTACATGTAGCATACAATATATAGTTTAATTGTATCAAGGTACTTGTTAACGTTGGAAAAAATATATTCAAGACATTCTCAAGACAATTATACTGCTGTTGTTGTTAAGTGCCATGGCATCAACTCATAGGGTTTCCAAGGAGTGGCTGGTGACTTTGACCTGCTGACTTTGTGGTTCAAACCAACTTTGAAGTCCAGTGCATTAACCCACAGCACTACACCAGGACTCTTAGTAAATGGAAATGTTAAAACAGAACTAAAACCCACACATTTTAACAGGTAAAGTTCTAACCTTTTCAAATAGTATGCCAACTTACTGCTAAATTCTAAGCTAACTCCAGTATTATTTCTGGAACAAAAAAGATGTCCGTGCTTTTCTTAGTTTACAAAGCAAATCTTATGTCCACATATACCATAACAAATCTCTGTAGGGAAAAAAAAAAATCTCTTAACACAAGCATACCCTGTAATTGCTTGATAAATGATTATTTTATATATCTTTTCAGGCTCCTGGTGTGGTGTTGTTGGGTAAGCACTGAACTGCTAACCACAAGATCAGTAATTCAAACCCACCAGTCACTCTTCAGAAACCTTACACAGGTCATTATGAATTGGAATCAACTCCAACTCCGTAGCACTTAACAACAATCCTCCCCAAACATCAGAAAAGTCATCACCACCAATATTCTTGGTAAATAATCAATGTAGTCACTAAATATGTGAAGTGAAAAATTAATATGAAAAATGATAGTACATTAAAATTATAACTCTCTCCTGACATTCACTATTTTAATGAAGTCTATTTCAAATACATATACAAACTTCAGAATTGGTGTCTCTAAATTTTAAATTTGTGGTTGAAGCCACTTCCTCCTAAATTTAAAAGAGTTCAAACTGCAACACTGAGTTGAAAGTAACCCTATTTATTAGCTCAAATTCAAATTACATTTTAGATTTCACCTTTCTTTAGCCTCAAAACAAAACAGTTTTGTGGTTCTCAACTGGAGAGGGGTAGTGGATGTAGGCTTTAGAGGCATTGTGTTTTCAAATGCCTAAGGGATTAAGTCATGTTTAGCACACAAATACGTGCCCTAAATTGATTAGTTTATCCTTGCAAATAAAGCAATCTTAACCTCAGTACCAAAGTAAACGTACTGGTAGAAAAAGAAGGTACACCTTTAAGCACTAAAAAGTTGTGAAATCCAAAACCGGGGCTTTTTCAGAGATAACTAAGCACCGTTTTCTATTCTATTCCTCCCAGCACTGCTTTCAGAAAGGTCTGCCACATTGTCAGTTAACAGTAATACTGTCCGGTTATTAAGAGTTTATGTTATGCTTTTTAAGCCAACTTCTGTTTTCACAAACCACTAATCAACTAAATCACAAACAAAATCAATCAATCAAAGACACCAAAAGCTTGTTTTAAAAAAACTAGTGGTACAGTATAAAAGAATACAGTTGAAAAAGCCTAGCTGAAGAGTCATTTGTTATACTAGACTACAGGGATACCTACTCTGTTTTTAGAAGCACAAGAAAGCCAACACTTCATCATAGACAGTTTCTTGTTGCTAACAGCAAACTGCTTCGCATTAAATTACAAATCTCTGTAGTTTACAAAGCCTAACCTCAGACAATCTCCTAACAAGTGACTCAGTTCCTCTTGCTACCACTTTTCCTATTCTACAGTCCTCATGCTGGGCTACACTTAGCTTGGATCTCTAATATGATCTTCATCTTCAGGATCCTTCTCCGCCTTCATAACGCTCGAAAATTCTCGTCCTTGCAGTGCAGTATTTGATGAAAAGCAGCTGCAGGTCAGGTATGGTGACGCCTCCTATTTCTTATTCTTCAGAAGCCGTCCCTCTCGGGAACTCCACGGGAAGACGTGGCCAGCACTCTGCATCCTGCTGTCTCTCTGCAGCACAGATGCTGTTGTGCATGATAAAACTGCCCACAACCTACTCATCCGCAAGCACTGTGCACACGGCCTCCCATTGGTCGAGTTCTATTTTAGATTCCATAGGACTTGACAGCTGAGTGACAGAAAGGCACAGCTAAGAATATATTGTAAATGCATGCTTTCCCTCTGAGTAATAAATTTCAGGTCTAGTGGGGACAAATGATTTAAGCATATTGTCAAAACATGCTTATTATATCAAAACAACTTGCCTGCCATAGTGGCAAATTTGCAAGAGACAAATTTGGTTATTCCACAAAGTAATATTTAAAGCCAGTTTCTGTTTTAGTATCATCTATCATGAAGTTATAATAGCCTTGACAAACAACATCAAAGTCTATTTTAGGCCGCTGTGTCACACTCTGATTTAAGGAGAACACATACACAGTTACATTTTCAGATTTTCTCCCTTTTCTCTCCAGCTCCTATCAGTCTCGTTCTGCATACGACCAGGTTTCAGCTTACCACTGCTGCCAGTTTGTCTCCGAAAATGCTAACCGAGAAGAGCCAGCGGCACTGCCAAGACATTACATAGGCTGCATCATGAGAAATACGTTTCAACAAATCTTAAATTTAACTCAGTACTCTTCATTTCTAAGTTTAGCACCCTGCCTGAGAGATGAATAAATATTTTATCAGTGGAAAGTCAAATATGTGAATTCAGTAGATTAAAAAAGCAAATAAACTGACGAAGTACTAAAGGAGGGGAATGAGCATTACACACTGAGCTAAACAATAAATAAAACCCAATTTAGGGGCAGAGCACACAAATTCTCCTCATTCGCTGTGATAGTTAACAGACTTGTACCAACATTCCTCAGATTATCAAGATCTGTAACGAACATTCAGAAGCTCCAGGGTTTGTTTTTTTTTTTTGCCATGTTCTAGTTACCACAATGGAAGCCTGGTATGGGCATTGCAGGATAAGCACTGGACTGCTAACCACCAAGTTGGAGGTTCAAACCCACTAGCTGCTTCTTGGAAATCCTATACAAGGTTGCTAAGAGTTGCAACTGACTAGAAGACACTTAACAAACAACAACAAAAACCATTACCATAATGGCATGAGAGTACTTTACACTTCTTCCAAAAAGATTTGCAGAGATTTTTTCATGGAAATGCAAAACACTCTAACACAAGTATTCACAGGAAGAAGGTAACTGCTATTCTTCATCTCAGGCTGCCAGTTAAAATTTTTCTATTGTTGTTAAGTGTCTGTGGTGTTGATTCTGGCCCATAGTGACCCTGTACAGGGTTTCCAAGGAGCAACTGGTGAGCTTGGACCACCGACCTTGCAGTTCAAATGACTTTGCAGTCTGATGCATTAGCCCACAGCACCACACCAGGACTCCTAACTTCAATTAGAAATCCATTTCCTACTATTCATGTTTTAAATAGCAGGTCCATATAATACATGTTGTTGTTGTTGTTAAGTGCCTTCCAGTTGATTTCAACCCATAGTGACCCTGTATAGGGTTTCCAAGGAGTAGCTGATGAGCTTGAACTGCTGACCTTGTAGTTCAAATAAGGCATATATGTACAAAATGCACTGTTTTGGAAACAATTACTTTTCCCCAAAAACCACATTAGATATCACAATGGAGTAATCGGACAGAACCCATAGAATCTACCGGTAGTCACTGGATTATCAACATATGAATTGCAATCCACAGTTATCAACCTATTATATTTTAAAATCTGAGGTACATTAAATGGCTTGTAATAACAATGTGATGGGACTTTGCATGCATCAATACATTATTATTATTACTACTGCATTATTATGTTAAAGATGTTTTAATATTATCTGTATGTGTTTCATTGATGTTTTAAGCATAGAAAGGTACACTATATACTATGACAAACATCTGACTAACTGGCATTAGATATGAACTGTGCTTAACTGTTCAACTTGCATACATATTCATTTTAAAGAAAGACTTAGTGTTGAATTGAATTCATTCATATTCCAGGAATTGTCTGTATGTGGGAAATACTATTCTTCAGGGGAAACCTGGGACAGAACTAAGACTCCATTCTTGGTTAACAATGCAAACATTCTTTCTATAAATAGCATACCAAAGCAAAATATATTAAAAAGGGGGAAAACCTGTAACAAGTCATTAAAAGCCATAAAAGGAACTGTCTGGCTAGCACAGTGGCTCTGTAGGATAAGCACTAGACTGTGGACCACAAAGTCAGGGTTCAAGCCTACTAGTTACTCCATAGGAGAAACAAGGCTTGCTGCTCCTGCAAAGATTTAGAGCCTCGGAAACCACATACAGGGTTGCTTTGATGCAGAACCTGCTTGAAGGCCCTTAACAACAAGGACGAGAATGAATGACAAGGAGCAGTGGATGCTAAGGCTCAGGAGACAGGGCTTGTGCATCTTAGCACACTATGGATGCCCTGAGCCATCCACCTCCCCTACCTCACTGACTTAATCTCATGCCTCTCCAAAGCCCCAAATTCTCACCTTTGTTGTTTCCTGGGCCTGGAATGTTCTTCCCTCACATTTATTCAGGCTCTTCTCCAATGTCACGTCCTTAGAAAGGGCATCTCAGACTACTCATTTCTCCCACTCTTTATCCCATGCCCTGTTGATCCCTTCTCCACAGTGCTCTCAAGGTCATCATTATATGGATGTTTGCCTCTTCATTAGCTTGCTGTCTGTCCTTGCCAATCTTTGACTTTGACTAGCTATCTAAAGTAAAACTGATTTTTAAACACGTAACTGGATTTTTAATAGTTAGGGCTATAGGATAAGTCCCGGTGAGGCGCTGAAGGATAAGCATTGGACTGCCAACTGGAAGGTCAGTGGTTCAAACCCACCACCCACTCCTAGAAACCTATGCAGGGTCGCTATGAGTCAGAATTGACTCAACAGCACATAACAACAACAGGATAAGCACTGGACTGCTAACCACAAATTCAGTGGTTCAAATGCACCAACCGCTCCTCAGAAAACCTATACAGGGTTGCTATGAGTTAGAACCAACTCAACAGCAAAAAAATAATCCAAAGCAGCTTTTTTGCATACTTTTTCTCACAGACTAAATTGTTACCTAGGTCATATCTGGAACACCCAGTTACTAGCAACATTGTCTCCCTGTAACTACATATCAGACAACAAATATCTATTAAAAGGAGTCCATGAGTGGCAGGAAGGGAGGGAGGCATTTGATTGCAACAGAACCTACTCCCTATAGTGAACAGAATATCCTTTTTTAAATATATGGATTTTTTTAGTGTGAGTATATATACGGAGTCCTACTGTGGCACTGTGGGGTAATGCGCTAGACTGCAAAGTCATTTGAACTGCAAGGTCAGTGGTTCAAGTTCACCAGCTGCTCCTTGGAAACCCTACAGAGGGTGGCTATAGGTCAGACTGACTCGATGGCACTTAACAACATTTGAATATATATAAAACAAAAAAATTGCCACATCAACATTTTTACCTGAACAATGCAACAATGCTAATTACCTTAATCACGTTTTTCAGTCATAATAAAACATCCTCCTGGACACTGGCTCCTATATATCCACACCTCAAAATCTTCCTACACCGCTCTACAAACCCCACTGGCCTATCAGAAAGCAACATAAATAGTTATTAAAGAAAGTGTTTTAAAATCAGGCAAACCTGGGGTCAAATTCCACCTCTGCCATCTAGTGATACTGGTTATTTGCCGTGGAGTCCATTCTGAACCATAGTGACCCTGTACTGGGTTTTCGAGGCTATAAATTATTATGGGAGCAGAAAGCCTCATCTTTCTCCCGTGGAATGGCTGGTAGCTTTGAACTGCTGACCTCGAGGTAGCATTCCGACTCGTAACCACTATGCTATCAGAGCTGCTTTAGCTATTATACCAGTGGGTGAATTTACTAATACTTCCTAAGCCTTAGGTCCCTTATCTCTAAAGCAAATATAATAATTCAGAAATATTGGAGTTCTGGTGTGGTGCTATAGAATAAGCACTGAACTGCTAACCTCAAAGGTCAGGGGTTCAAACCCACCAGCCACTCGTTGGAAACCCTATGCAGGGTTCACTCTGAGTTGGAAGTGACTTGAAGGCACTTAACAACAACATCTGTGTAGAATCAAATAGCTAATGCATGTGAATGAAGAGCTCAGCATTATGCCTGCTACACATTAAGTCTTCAAAAATGCACAAGTGTCCTAGTCAGAGATAATAATTACAGAAAATTCTTTGAAGAAGTAATAAAAAAAAATAAAAAGATTCAAGCATGCAGCCCCACCTTTCCTATATTAACCCTGAGTCAGAATCAGCTTAATGGCAATCAGTTTGGGTTCAGGGTGACCAATTAGGCAATGCAGGACTCACTTTATAAAGCTAATAAACCATCTGGACTGGAAGGCACTTAACAACAACAATGACGAATATTGACGCAGTGGTCAGTGGTTACAGTGCTCAGACTCTAATCAAAAGATCAGCATTTCTAAGGCAGCCGCTCTGCAGGAGAACCATGCGGCACCAGGGCAGTCCTACCCTGTCCTATAGGGTCACAGTGAGTGGGAATCAACTCAACAGTAATGGTTTATACTAAGAACCCTGGTGGCACAAATGGTTAAGCACTTGATGGCTAGCCAAGAGGTTGACAGTTTGAACCTACCCAATAGCTCTGTGGGGAAAAAGCGGGGGATCTACCTGCTTCACCAAAGATAGCTGTTGTTTACCATCGAGTCAACTTGACTTACAGCAACCTCACAGGGCAGAGTAAACTGCCCAATAGGGTTTTCTAGTCTACATGCTTTACAGACACAAAACTCCAGGTCTTTTCTCCCATGGCATCAATGGGTGGATTTGAACAGCCAGTCCTTTAGGTACTAGCTGAATGCTTGACCACTGTATCATCAGGGCTGCTATAGAGATGACAGCAGAGGAAACCCCATGTAACAATTCACATAGGGGTTGCTCTGAGTTGAAATCAACTCAAGAGCATCTAACCACTACATCAGTGAATGGATCTAAGCAATTGTCATCAGTGATACTTGGTGGTGATGGTGTGCTGTGGAGTCGGTGCCAACTCACAGCGACCATGCGGTGGATTTACAAGGCTGTAAATCTTTATGGGGGCAGAAGGCCTCATCTTTCTCCCATGGAACCACTGGTAGTTTCAAACTTGCGGTTGACAGCCCAACTTGTAACCACTATGCTACCATAGCTCCTTCAGTGACTACTAACATCACAGAAAGACAACCATACACTATGCACCTCTGGAATGTCAGCTCCTTCACCACCTGTCAAGTGGCCTAAACACACTGAAAACTAAAAGTCCAACCAAACCCTGAAGCTAACAATTTACAAGAAATGCAAAGGGGGTCAGGGGAACATTTCACAAGTATGGCGAGAACTCCAGCATGGCGAGAACTCTTATGGGTCTCTAACAAAAATGACAAGAAAATAAAAAGGGCAGTGAATCACAAATCACAAGTGACTTCAGAAATTTATCAGTCAATCACACTTTGAAAAAATAATAATAATGGGGAACATGTGAATAGTGACTGGATATTTAATATTAAGTAATTAAGCTAAGGTTTTAAGTGTGAAAAGTTGCATTTTATCTTTTTAAAGAACCTTTTAAAGATGCATACTGAAATATTTTATATGAAAGATAAGATTTTTTATATTTACTTCAAAATAATATAAAAAATCAGAGGGACACAAACATAGACAAAACAAGATTGGTCATAAGTTGATGACTACTATAGGTGACTAACAAGCACATAGATAGGAGTTCACGATATTAACTACTCTTTTATTGAAATTAAACTTTTTATTGTGAGTGAGTGAAGGTTTACAGAGCAGATCATAGTTTTACATTAAATAAATCATACACTCTGTTTCATTTCAATGATTACAATCCCTTCAAGGTAACATCAGTTATCCCATTCCCCCCGCCCCCATTTGTTTCCATTCCACTTTCTTTCCCAAATTTTGTCCTTATGTAAATATTGACCTTTCAGTCTTGAATAGTTGACTGTTTCTTAGTGTGCCTACCTTACTAGTGTTCTTGTCTCCCATATATACTCATTTACTGCTTGGCTGAAAATAAGTTCAGTCTCTCTCAGACCTGAAGGATGAACAAGGGCTAGTCTTGGATCCCCCCAGTCTCTCTGACCAGTAAGCCTGCTCTTTTTATAATTTGGAGTTTTGTCCACATTTTATGCCAGTCTATCCAGGATCTTCTAATGTGATCCCTTTCAGAACAGTTGGTGGTGGCAGCTGGACACCATCTAGTTCTTCTGGTCACAGGGCAATGGACACTTATGGTTACAGGTTCCATTAGTCCACTGGACTAACTGAGTCCAAGGATCTTCAATTTTCATCACTCTTTTATCCACCACACAGGGAAAGACCAACTTAGACGGCTGCTCATGAGCTTTTATGATCCCAGTGTTGTTGTTGTTAAGTGACACTGAGTAGGTTCCGACCCATAGAGACCCTGTATAAGGTTTCCGAGGAGCAGCTGGTGAGCTTGAACTGCCGACCCTGTGTTTCAAACAGACCCTGCTGTCCAGCACATTAACCCACAACACCACACCAGGGCTCCAAAATCTCAGTAGCTTCTCACAAAAGCAGGATGTAGACCGTTGTCTCTGTGGACTGTTAACCAACTGACCATGGCGTCCCCCCAGACTACGGTCCTAAATCCCAAGGCCCAGCAACTCATTCCCTCAAGGTGTTTAGTAATGTCTACGAAGTTTTCATAATTTTGTTCCCTTAAACTATTCTCTTCACGTCTATGTGTTTCAGATTTTGTCAATATAGAGTCAACCAAGCTCACTCCCATCGAGTGGAGTCTGGCTCACAGAAACCCCAGAGAACAGAGTAGAACAGTTCCTAGAGTCTGGAGGCTCTCTATGTCTTTATGGAAGGCGGCTGCCTCGCCTTTCTTTCATGGAATAGCTGGTGGGTTTGAATCACTGATTTTTCTGTTAGCAGTCTGTTGCTTAACCCACTGAACTTCCAGGGTTCTATCTGTTGATATAGGATCCCACAAATCTGGATAATGTATTAACTTTGAAACTGTACTACATTCTTTTTTATTTGGTGGTTTGAGAGCAACATTATTCATTTATTTAGACAGCAAGACAGCCTTGTCGTTTACATACTGTTTTTAGAATAAGTCTTGAAGAACTGCCAGGATATTGACAATAACTTATTTATTCAATAAACAAAAAAAGCTTATTGAGCATTTATGTACAAAGGTATATAAACATTTAATCACTCAACATCCACATTTGTATGATTACCTAATTATGTGCCAGACCCCATGTGGGTGCTAGATACACTATGGGAAACCAAACAGACATGAGTTCTGGCCTTGGGCAGTTCACAGGACTAAAACCCACTCTCTTCAACTGATCTCACAGTATAATAAGGAACACAGATAGGTATGCAAACATATACATTACCATCAAAACATTTTATAACAATGCCGTAATTGCTACCTGTAAAATAAAGAGGTCGTTCAAAACAGGAGGGGGACTTTTTTTTTATAGAACAGTCATCTACTAGAAGATGGGTAGATCATCAGATTGGAAAGAGCATCACAAAATACAAAACCACAATTTGTAGCCCTCCCTAGTTTAAAAATTACTTAATATACATGATATATCAATTAAAATCTCTATACGAATGACTCACACACACAGATCAGCAACTGAAGTTTATATAAACTCTAGGCCCATGTTTCCAAATAACCTTAACAATTCTTCATGAGTGTCTTAAAAGTACCTCAGTGCCCCAAACCACCTTCTTCCTCCTGAAACTTGATCGTATTTCAAGTTTCACCAACACAGCAGATGATACACTCACTGGTCCATGAGTTGTGCAAGACAGAAACCGATCTTGACACTTTCCTCTCCTTGGTCCCTCTTTACCAAAGCCTGCTGAACTCACATCCATTACTCAAATCCGCCCACTCCACCATGACTCCACTTCAACTTCCCGCCCTCCCTCACTAGGATGAGCACATTCATCTAATGGTTCTGTCCACGCATTTCACTTGTGCTCGAGTGTCACTGCCTAAACACAACCCTAATCAGACCCCAGTCCTTTCACATACTTCAGAAATCTCACAGAAAAAAGTGCAGTCCTCAAATAATACCAGTGAAAATAACAAATTAAGGAAATCCAAATTCCACCCTTTCTTGAAAGGAATGAAGAAATAGACAAAAAAATATTAGAGTCAATTGTTTTGGAACTCTGAAAATTAACCAAAGGCTTCCAAAAACCCAGGGAACATCTACTCAAGAAAAACAGCTGACTCTCAGTAGGAGTAGTGAACTTTGTGGAGCTTTCGTTTACCCAGGGCCCATTCTCCACTCTAAGGCTGAGAGATAGCTATGAAAGATAGGCATGAAAATAACAGCTCACATTCCCAGTACTGCCCCAGAGGGAGCAGAACAGACCTCACTGGCAAAGAATTGCAAGTAATTGTTTGTTCTGACCTGCCTGGTGTCTCCCTGGAAGGCCAGCTCAAAAGGCTTGTCTTTATTAACCCACCCCAAAATTGGCTTGGTACTAATGCTGCTTCCTGGGCGGTATTTGTTGAAAACATTCAGTCTCAGTTGCTGCAACCTGAGGCAATGGATAATAAATAGTTGGAGCAAGCCATACAGTAAATCCCCGGATTAAAAACAGCCAGCTTAGAGACAACTTGTATTTAAGAAGACACTGCTATACTGCCTATTGTATTAAAATCTGGGGTTAAACACAATGGTCTGTAATAAGGAACGCACACACTTTGTTCTGCTCATGAAAACATTATGTAGCTTCAGTGGTCTGTCAGCTCACCTTGTCATTAGCACTGTGTTGAGAATGTAGCTTTGTACTTGGCTTCAATGTTCCCCTTATTTACCTTTGAAACTATGCCTCCAAAGCATAAATCATAAACCACAAAGCATAAAGCCAGTGCTGATGAGCCATCAGAGGAACGTAAAATGATCATAAGTGAACATAAAGTGGAAATGAGAAAGAGGTGAAATGCCGTCTGTCACTGGACAAGTGTTAGGCTACAGGGGTCAACGAGAGCAGTCCTAAAGGATAAAATGAGAGCAACAGAGCATGTGGAAGTCTGTGCCCAGTGAAAGCTTAATGCTGTGCAATGCAGGCCTTTAAGGACCAGAATGGAAAGGCTCTTCGTAATTTGGCTAGATTATCAAAATCAGCATAAGATGCCTATTTTAGCCTTACTTTCGTGGAAACACAAGCTCAAAGCCTTTCAAGGACTTAAAAGTTGTGCGTGTAGCAAGTGAAGTGAGGGCGATTGTGATGAAGACTGTGTAGCAATTAGGGACTGATTCAACAGCTCAGAGTTTACACAATATTAAAGTACAAGATACAGCAGTGAGTACCAATGCAACAAGAGTATCTGAAATGTTTTCTATGCATAAAAATATACACTACATACAAGGCATGTATTTGACTTATTAATGCTAAATAGGAATCCTGGTATGGCGCTGTGGGTTAATGCGCCAGACTGCAAAGCCATTTGAACCGCAAGGTCGGCAGTTCAAGCTCACCAGCTGCTCCTCGGAAACCCTATACTGGGTCGCTATGGGTCGGAACCAACTCGGCAGCACTTCACAACAACAACAATGTATTTACCTTTCCCAACTTACCTACAAATTACACTTAATGACAGACCTAAGAACAGATTTTGTTCAAAATCTGGGGACTGCCTGTAAACTAACCAAAAAGCTTGGGAGAAAAGGCGGAAGAATGAGATGCCCTGACATTTTTGTAAAGCACCAACATTCTCCTGGGCAACTAGAAGGCCACACACATGCTCAGGGCTGGCCTAAACTCTTGTCTCACACTGACCTCCAGGGAAGCCCAGGGAAAGGCCTAAGCTCTTGTCTCACACAGACCTGACCTTCAGGGGAGGAGCTAAAAAGAAGTGAAGGCTAAAGCCAAGTTGTAAAGTGCCTGAGTGCTGAGAGCGTACCCCATCATAGACACAGAGCCCCTTGAGAAAGACTGGGGAATGTCTGTCCCATGGCTACCTCACCACTGATCCAGAACAGAAACTTCAGGGGCGCACATGGCAAATAATACAGGCTTTACAGAAATCTTTGACAAAAGTCACTACACAAACAGCTATAATAAGCAGAAACAACAGTAAGTCTTAGGGAGGAAAAAAATCATATTATTAAAATTACCACAACATGTCAAGTTTTCCACAAAAAAAACTACAAGGCATGCAAAGAAACAAAGTGTGACCCATCCACACAAGACAATAAATAAAACTGAGGGACAGTTAAATATGTCTAATAAGCTAGAGGAAACCATGTTTGAAGAACTAAAGAAAAATGTTTCACCAAATACATAATAATATCAATAAAGGAATGGAAATTATAAAAAGGCATCATCAAATAGAAATTTTCCAATACAATAAATGAACTGAAAAATTCACTCGAGGAGCCCAACAGCAGACTTCAGCAGACAGAGTAAGATAATCAATAAACTTGAACATAGCTCAATGAACATAGTCAATCTATGAAAAAGAAAGAATACATGAAGAAATAATGGGTGAAATTTTCCCAAGTTTGATTAAAGAAAAAGTCACACCAAGACATAATTAATTAAATTGTCAAAAACAAAATCAAAAGACTCTCAACAGTAGCAAGAGAGAAGACGCAACATGGCATGTACAAGAGACCTGCAATCACATTGTTGGTTCCGGGCTGTCCAGTCAGTCCTGACTCGTGGCAGCCCTGAATAGGGTTTCTGAGGAGCAGCTGGGAGGTTTGAGCATCTGACCTTGTGGTTAGCAGTCCAGTGCTTATCCTTCAGTACCACACCAGGACTCTCAGTAGCAGATTTATCTTCAGAAACCATAAAGCAGAAGGTTGTTGTTGTTAGTGCTGTTGCGTCTATTTCATCTCATAGTGACTCTGTATAGGGTTTCTGAGGAGCAGCTAGTGAGTTTGAACCACCCACCTTGCAGTCCAGTGCTTATCCTACAGCGCCACACCAGGACTCCACACCAGGAAGTAGGAGACACATTGAAAGTGCTAAAAGAAACTATCAAACACAAATTCCATATATGGCAACATGATCCTTCAAAATTGAAGACAATATTAAGTCATTCCCACACAACTGAAAACTGAGAGTCTGTCACTAGCTGACTTGCCTGTAACACATGCTAGAAGGAGCTCTTCAGGCTGGAATAAAGGGACACTAGGCAGTAACTCACCTACGGATGAAAAAAACAGACCACCAGGAAAGGAAACTACATAGGTAAGTATAAAAAAAGAGTATCATTTTTTCTACCTGACTGAAAAGACAATGGCATAAAGCAATAATTATAAATCTAGGTAGATAGACACAAAATGTAATTTGTCATAACAACAACATAAATGTGGTGGTAGGGAAGAGAACTACATGTGAGTACTTCTTATATACTATTAAAATTAAGGTGGTATTAGTCTGAACAAGAGTGTTACAATTAATATGTTAAATGTAATCTTCAGAGCAATTATTCAGAAAACAAAAAATTACAGTAAGAGAAATGACAGGAATTAAAAAGGCACATTTAAAAATTTCTAACACAAATGAAGACAGTAATGGAGAAACTGAAGAATAAAAAGGCAAAGAAAATGGCATAAGCAAATCCTCCCTTATTAGCAACTACATTAAATGTAAAAGGATTAAATTCTCCAAGTAAGAGGCAGAAATTCGAAGAACGGATGCACACTGTCTTTCAACTACAAGAAACAATAGGTTGAAAGTGAAAAGCTAAAAAGAAACATTCCAGGCAAACAGTCCTCCACAGAGAGTTGGATAAACAAAACTACGATAAAAAAAAATCCATCAGAAGTTTTTCATTAAACTAATTGGGATACAGTCAAAATTCCTTAAACCCAGCCTAGAAATCTCTGTAATGGTCTTGCCCTTACTGACTTCCTCAGCTTCATTATACAAAACAATAACCTCTGTTCTTCACTCTTAAATATGAATAAATTGAGTCTCTAAGAGATAAAGGAAGTTTGTCCAGAATAAAACAAGTGCAGTTAGTTGCAAAACAATTAGAGGATCCTGTTGTTCTGATTTCTGCCCATTACGCTTTCTTCTAATTCAGTTATTACTATTCCTCTACTTACTGGGGAGTCCTGGTGTGGTGCTGTTGGGATAATGCGTCAGACTGCAAAGCCATTGGAACTGCAAGGTTGGCAGTTCAAGCTCACCAGCTGCTCCTCAGAAACTCTATTGTTGTTATGTGCCTTGTAGTCGGTTCCGACTCATAGCAACCCTATACAGGGTTTCCGAGGCTGTAAATCTTTACGGGAGCAGAAAGCCTCATCTTTCTCCCACGGAACAGCTGGTAGTTTCAAACGGTTGACCTTGAGATTAGCAGCCCAATTCGTAACCACCGCGCTACCAGAGCTATGGGTGGGAATCAACTTGACTCGATGGCACTTAACAACAATAACAACAACTTATTGGGGGTTGTTGTTGTTAGGTGCCATCGAGTTGATTCCGACCCATAGCGACCTAGCATAGGGTTTTCGAGGAGCAGCTGGCAAGCTTGAAGCACTGACCTTGCAGTTGAGGGTATGGAAATCTCGGATACAAAGATGCTGCAAGCATCTTTTAAAATAAGAATTTTAATGTAATATTATAAGGTCAGAGAGCCTTTATAGCCCCCCTGAAAAAAAAGATGAACTAGCAGAAATAAATTTATATATGCAAAAACTTCCACACTAACATATGCAAACTTTTAAGAATCACTGTGGCATTCATTGTAGGATAAGCACTGGACTGCTAATCACAGGTTGGCGATTCAAATTTACCAGCTGCTCCTCAAAAACCCTACAAAGAGTTGCTATAAGTTGGAATTGACTCAACGGCATTTAACAACACCACTAGGCGTGATAGTGAATAAGACTGTCAAAATATCGATTCTACTGGAACTTGATGTTCTAATGGAGTATAAAAAGCGAAGAAAACTAAGGAAATGTTAGGAGGGAATATAATAATGTGGTACCATGAGTTCACTTGAAATGACTTTTCTATCCAAAGTCTTTCTAACTCCCACCAAGTGACTTCATGGTGGTGGCTGTTGGTAAGTGCCATCAAGTCAGTTTCCTACTCATAGCAACCTGTAAAGGCTTTCTGAGGAGTGGCTCATGGGTTTGAACCACCAACCTTGTAGTTAGCAATCCAGTGCCTCTCCTACAGTGCCACACTAAGACTCCTAAATGACTGGATTGGACCATGCGAATAGGCTGTAGGAGGCTCTAACACAGGGATTGGTTAGTTTTGACATCAGCTAGGTTTCAAAAGAGCTATCTCAGAAGCCGAAACAGACAATCCCAACCATCAAGAAAGAAGAGTGAGATCCCTACTTGGAAAAGCATGGCAGCAGAGGCAACCACATGGAGAGAAAGAGCAACTTTGAACATCCCAGCCCATGAACCGAGTAAAGCTGAGTGACTATGAGCAGGAGGCTGGCTTGCAGAATACAACCCATATCAAAGGCTATGGTCTTGGATCTTCATCAACATTTTAAGTCCTCTTTGCTTTCAGCAAGCAAGTTTGTATCATCTGCATATCACAGGTTGTTCTACATTTAAATTTGATGGGTATCATCCGTGTTCTTGAGTTTGGGAGTGACCATCTAAGATAAAACTATTGGTCTCTGCTCATATGGAGCAAAAGAGAACGACAGAACTCTAAGAACCAAAGAAGAAACCAATCCACGGGACTAATGGCTCACACAAACTACAACCAACCTCTTCAAACCAGAACAAGATGGTACCCAGCCACCACCCAAGTACACAATAGAAGTCCTGGATAAAATGGATGAAAAACAGGGAACAAAATTCAATATTTAAAAATAAAAATAAAAAAAGGCCAGACTTACTGAAGGAAAGAGACTAGAGGAAGCCCTGAGATTATAACTCTCAAAAACCCCTTATAAACAGAATTTGAACTACAGGTCATCCTTCAGTCAAATAACAGAGTGGCTTATAAAATTAACATTATCACCCATGAGTAATGTGCTTCCTCAAACAATGAAGTACATGAAACCAAATGGGCAACATTTACCCAAAAACAAAGGTGAGAAGGCAAGAAGGGGAAGGAAAGCTAAATCAATGGAAACAAAGCAAACAGAAGGAAAATGGCAACGCTAATACATTATAAACATTGTAAGCCACAGCACAGAACAATGTATATTAATAAGACGGGAACCTAATTTTCAGTGTTAACTTTCACCTAAAATGCAATAAATGATTAAATAAATAAACACTGACACAATTACATAATGTCTTCTCCAAAGAGAAAAAATATTTTCCAAAATCAAGACTAAACAACATGTTATTACCCTTAAGTGCTATCAAATTGGTTCTGGCTCATAGAGACTCTGTGTAGGGTTTCAGAGTCTAAATCTTTGTGGGAGCAGAAAGCCTCATCTTTCTCCCAGAGAGAGGTTTATGGGTTCGAAACACCAACCTTGTAATTAGCAGCCCAGTGCTTATCCTGCAGAGCCACAGCACTCCCTAAACAGCATGTTGTTGTTGTTAAGTGCCATCAACTCGATTCCATCTCATAGCGACCCTGTACAGGGTTTCTGTGGAGCAGCTGATGGGTATGAACTGCTGACCTTTTGGTTCACAGTCCGCGTTTATCCTCCAGTGCTACACCAGGAGTCTAAAACAACATGTAGGTTCAGGTAAATTCCCCCAAATATGTAACTGAAATAAAGTACAACAGACTTCTCTTTTGTTGTTGTTGTTAAGTGCCATTGAGTCGGTTCTGACCCATAGCCACCCTGTATAGAGTTTCTGAGGAGCCACTGGTGAGCTTGAACTGCTGACCATGCAGTACAAACGGCTTTGCAGTCTGTGCCACACCAGGACTCCACAGACTTCTATAGTATCCTACAATTACTAACAATTCCAATTACTAAACCCAAACAAGTCGTATCACAATTCAAAACTTAAAACAATAGAGAGCAAAGCTCACAAAGCAGAAACATTCCTTGAAGACCCAGCTACACAATTACGAACTGTTGTACAGTTCATTGCATTGATTATACTTAAAAACATTTCCCCCACTCCATTTAGCCCAAAGGTTATTTCTCCCTCTTACATAACAGAAAATGAGATCTATATAATAGAAGAATCAAGATAAAGCATGAAGACAAAAGCTATACGTCCAGCTTCTTTCTCCCTGATCTCTCTCTTCCCTTTAAGTATTTTTATTTATCCTTATTTAATTAAGCCCCATCCACTTCTCTCATCTTCTCAAGCCTTCTGCTGTGTGATATCAACGTATGTAGTTAGGTCCCAAAGGAATAAGAGATGAATGAGAACATCGGACCAATCATTTTTAAAATAAGAGGCTTAATCCTGCTTTATTAGAGTTCCCTACATCAAAGTACAAAAAGATAATAATAACATTATTGATGATGATGGCAATAATGATGTAAAAGATAAACCTAACCTCTTCAGGACCTGAGATGACTTTAAAAAAAAAAAAAAAAGAAAGAAAGAAAGAAAATTAAAGAACTTGAGTCAGAAAAAAAATCATTGCCTGACCAAGATTTCCTAACCACCCTGTTTGATTCTATTCTAGTCTGTTGGATAACTCCCAGACTGTCTACCCCTCCCAAATGCAGGTATTTATTGCTACATTAGAACTGTCTAGACCTCAGCGAGATGACCTGGCACAGTACCAACAACATGGGCCAAACATAGCAACAGAAAGATGGTCAAGGGCTGGACAGGGTTGCATTCTGTTATATACAGGGTCACTAAGACTCAGAATGGACTTAACAGTACCCAAGGACAACAGACACCAAAAAGAGTAAATTGAAAATATAGAAAGAAAACTGCCTCTCTAGTTTTAATAAAGTATCATTTGTTTATAACACTACAGTTTTATCCTTCTTCAAAAGAAGAGACATTAAGTTCCAAGGCAAGTAAATACATAGATATTAAACACTACAAAATATAAGATAGATATATCATGCAAAACTAGACCTGTCAGGCTGCATAAGTAAGATTTTGTTTAATATTGCCTTCAAAGCATAAAACAATTGGCCATTTGTTAAAAAAAAAAAAGGATAAATACAAACTTGTACTCCAGGAAATCTCATAGAAACATGGATTCAAATCTGAGATCTCTAAAAGCCTAACTAAATGTTATGAGTGAAACTTTAAAATATAAAACAGAAAACCAAAGACTGTTTATTAACACCATCCCACATCCTGCCTCAAGCACACACCAATGAATAGAATAATACCTTTGGTAAATTTTAATAACTACGTTTGCCAATTTCAGATACATTTCTCAAAACAGAGTTTTAGGAAGCATTCTATGTTTATTCTTTGGCAAAGCAAAAAACAAAACAGTGTATGCTTGCAAAAAGAACCCAGTCCAAATTTCACCACAATGGAGAGCAACAAAACATATTTTTGTCTCTTTGGCTTTCTATTTTTTCTAAGCACAAACATGTTCACTAGAACTTAGAGATCATTCAGGAGCTAAAACTTCAAACCAACTTTTTACTTTAAGTCTTTTTTTTTTTTTTTTAATGAGAACTATAAAGAGATGCATGTAAAAAGCAAAGTCTAGTAGGAAAATGTACATTTTTGTAAACACATTAGAAATGACTTGCTTTGCTTTTCATTTGTTTTCATTTATTAAATGAGTACTGCTTCTCTACAAATGCATACCCTTCTAACCCAGCTACCTCACACAGATCGCCTTCCAATGTCTCCTATATTAAAAATGTTGCGGTGTTGTTGAGTGCATTTCACAAGGATCCCATATGACAGAGTGGTTCCATGAGCAAGAGCTTGCCAGGTTTTCCTCCTGAGGAGCCAGTGGATGGGTTCTAATTACCAACCTTTTGGTTAGCAATGGAGTGCTTAATAAATTATGAAATCTATTAACAACAACATTATTCAAATATATAGTCAAAGTAAATGAGCACACATGTTTACAGTCATGATATTTAGGTCTATAATTAAAATACCATATTTAAAATATGAATTTGAGTTCAAAATTATTTAAGAAATATTTCTAAATGCTTTATGTACATTACTGCTGAACCTTAAGAGGAGCCTTTCAGGCTAAATTATTTCTACTCTCCAAATGGACATACATATATTAAGTGGTCTACTCATGATGGATGGTTGATAATGATGTTGATGTTAAGTGTCGGTGAATCAGTTCCGAGCCATAGCGACCCTGGTATAAGTCCATTATTTGGTCAGTCCTCCCATCAAGAGAAAGGAGCTCTGGTAGTGTAGTGCTTACGAATTGGGCTGCTAACCGCAAGGTCAGCGGTTCTAAACTACCAGCTGTTCCATGGGAGAAAGATGAGGCTTTCTGCTCCTGTAAAGATTTACAGCCTTGGAAACCCTGTTCAGGGTTGCTATAGGTCGGAACTGACTCCACGGCACATAACTAACCAAACCATCAAGAGATGGAGTTTAATTCCTCAGCCTTCAATCTGGGCAGGACTTGTGACTTGTTTTGACAAAAAAGGTGCAAACGTGACCTTGAATGACTTCAAAACCTTAAATTTCAAAAGACCCTGCAACTTCTCATCCTCATGGAATGCTGCCACCACAAAATGAACAAGCAAGCCTCCTTGAGATGACAGATTGAGCCCACCACCCAACAATACCAGGCAGGTCAGTGAGGTCAGCTGCTAGATGACTTCATCAGCAGGACTGACCAGCAGTGGCTCCAGACAAGACCAGCAGAACAGTCCAAAGTGCCGAGCCACAGAGTCTTGAGCAAATAAGAGTAAAATGGTTATTCTGTCATTAATTGTAAACCCAGGATTATCTCATTCCAGATTCTCTTCACTAACTACAACTGCAACACAGTCTTTGGTTGGAAACAGCTACATCTAGTAGTCTAATTCAACTAGTAAGTATTATTTAACACCAACCAAATAGAAATAACATACACGTTTTGTTTATCTATTATCTAAAGGGGGGGGGCGCATTAGTTGGGCACAGAAATATCCCTTTTACCCTTTTAAGAAGAAAAGTCGGTGCATGTATAGAAATTAAAACAGGTAGTGCACTTATAGTAGATTTCCATTCCAACGACGTCATTGAAAACCGCTAAATGGAACGCCTCTTTCTCTGCTTTTTTTGTAAAATTTTCATTAGTAGAGCTTCTTACTAGTATTTTTATAAATTTAATCTTTGTTTTTAGGGGCTGGCATAGAATGATAACATCAGAAAATTACACACTGCAACCCAGCGTTTCCTTCTGTTGTATATGTTGTTGTTGTAATTAGGTGCCCTCAAGTCAGATCCGACTCAGAGCAATCCTGTATAGGGTTTCTGGGGAGTTTGAGCCGCCAACCTTGCAGTGAAAACCGACCTTGAGGTCAAGTGCTTATACTACGGCACTCCATAGAGAGTCACTATAAACTATAAACTAGAACTGACTCAACAGCACCTAACAACAACATTGTATTTAACCACTGCGATTTTTCAGCACTTGTAGGAAGTCCTGGTGTGACTGACGCTGGGGGCTAATGCGCTAGACTGCAAGGTTTGAACCACAAGGTTGGCAGTTCAAACTCACCAGCCGCTTCTTGGAAACCCTATACCAAGTGGCTATGGGTCAAAACCAACTTGACGGCACTTAATAACAACAACACAAGAGTCTAGTGATTGCTGTGTGCCTCCTACTCTTCCCCTTTCTTAATGGGAGTGTTTATTGCAATATTCTATTTCTATATATGTATTTTAGAGAGTAAGAAAGCAGAAGATAACTGATTTTTTAAGTTACTTTATCTCTGGATCAATAAAACCCAAATGCGTAAATAATGGAGACATTCTAATGAGACTGTGGACTTCAAAACTGGTGTGACTAAAGGACATTCTAGAGGCGTATTTCTTAAAGGATGGTTAAGTATATTTTGTACGCAAAAGGCAGAAAGCAGGGCTTTGAACCAGGTGGGGGTGGGGGTGGTCAGGCTTGACCGATTAACTCATCCACCCAGATATAAAGAATCAGGATCTACAATTTAACATGATTCCCAGGTGATTCTCATGTATTTTATGTATCTGGGCCGCTTGTTAAAAATGTAAATTCTGATTTAGTCAATCTGGAATGGAAATGCAAACTTATCAGCAGGGGATCAAGCCGGAATGAAAACAGTTCAAAGCCCTGTTTCAAACACTCCATAACTCTGGTGCGGTGCTGTAAGATAAAGCACAGGGCTCAAACCCACCAGCCTGTCCTCAGAAATCCTACGTTGTTCTTTGTGCCCTGGTGTTGGTTTAGACTCATAGAGACCCTGTCTAGGGTTACCGAGGCACTGCGGGTAAGTTTGAAGCACTGACGGCATGGTTTGGTGCATTAACCCACAGCACCACACATTACACCACATCACAGCACACCACATCACAGCACTCCTTGGAAACCCTAGACAGGGTCACTGAGAACCTATTCCAGGGCACGTAACACACAACAGAAACATCAACCGTTTAACAACCTTAACAATATTTACATAAGCTACAAATAAGTCTTATATTTATTATATAATACGTATTCATGGTAGAAAATCCTAACAGGTGTTTAAAAGGCAGACCGTCACAGCAGGAGTGAGGGGGCAAGAAGGGATGAGAAGAGGAAATGACAACCCAGCAAAATCACCAAGACTTTACTATAACCTCGTTTGGGTCATTATGTCTCCCCAGGTCTTTTACTACTTGGATACACATTTAACTTTTAATTAAAATGAACATACATGCACATATTTCACTAAAAGAATTATTCTCCATATGAGTTCACTAATAGAATTGCTTGTAAACACGTATTCCTGAATTGAAGCGTTTCAAAACTTACTCAAATATCAATCTTTACAGCTCCCTCTGGTGGCAACTAAGCGAAGCTATCTCCTTACCACCACCATCACCCCCTCCAATTTGGTTTGAAAAATCTAAGTAGCTCAACTCACTTGTATAACTATCTACCTGGCCTAGAAAGTCTACAGTGGGCAACTTTTAAGTGATTTTCTATTAGCCAAAACAGTACAATGCAAAGCGCATAGCACTCAGGCTCTGGAAAACCTAGACTGAGTCTCCAGCTTGACCACTTATTTTCTATACGTTGTTGTTAATTACTCTCTACTGAGCAGAGTCCCTCCAATTGGGTTTCTTGGCTGTAATCTCAATACAAACAGATCATCAGGGCTTCTCTTACTGCCACTGGGTAGGTTCAAACTGCCAACCTTTTGGTTAGCTGTTGTTAAATGTGGTTCCTACTCATAGAGACCCTGTATAGGGTTTCTGAACTGCAGTTGGTGAGTTTGAACTGTCAACCTTGTGGTCAGCAGGCCAGTGCTTATCCTACAATGCCACACCAGGAGTCCATCTGAGCACAAATTGCTTGCACTACCACCTTGGTGAAATTATTTAATCCCTCTGAGCTTCTGTTTTCTCATCTGTAAACTGAAGCTAATTATCAATCACCTCATTGTAACCAGGGCTGTTGGATCCCGTAAGACACAGAGAGAACGGCACCACAAGGTTTCCAAATGCGTAATTCTTCAGAGTCAACTGCCAACTCTTTCTTCTGAAGATCAGCTGGTGGGTTCCACCACCAAGCATTTCATTTAGCAGCCAAGTATGTCAACCACTGTGTCACCAGGCTCCTTATCACCTCATTCTTCATAACAGTGTATTTGTACTTTGGGTATACTCCAAAGTAGTAACCAAATATATGCTAAATACATTTGAGGAAAATAGGAATAGACAGTGAATAAGGAAGACTTGATACTTTTAAGTTATGGTGTTAGAGGAGAATATTGAAAGTGCCATGGGCTACCAAAAGAACCAACAGATCTGTGTTGGAAGAAGTGCAGCCAGAGGGCTCCTTAGAGGCCAAGATGGCCAAACTTCGTCTCTCATACTTCAGACATATTGTCAGGAGGCACCAGTCGCTGGAGAAGGATATCATGTTTGGTAAGGTGGAGGGTCAGAGAAAAAGAGGAAGACCCCCAATGAGATGGATTGGCCAGGTGGCAGCATCGATGGACTCAAGCATGGCAACAGTAGTGAGGATCGGGCAGTGTTTCGTTCTGCTGTGCATAAGGTCGCTGTGAGTCGGTACTGACTCGATTGCACCTAACAACAACAACCCCCAGAAAGATGTTGAGTTTTGTTAAATAATGTCACTACTCAAGAGAGTTAGTGGTCCTGGTGTGGTACTGTAGAATAAACACTGGACTACACTAACCACAAGGTTGGTGGTTCAAACCCATCAACTGCTCCTTGGAAACACTATACAGGGTTCTCTTTGAGACGGAACTGACTCAACAGCACTTAATAACATATACTTTTAAGGCAGTCTTGGTACAGTTCTGTAGGATAAACACTGGACCACAAAGTCAAGTTGAACCACAGGTACACCATTCAAACCCACCAGCTGCTCCTTGGAAATTCTATACAGGATCACTATGAGGCGGAGCTGATTTGATGGCACGTAATAACAACAAATACATTTCTAATAGTTTTTATGCTCTCAACACCAAAATCCATATAACAACTTGTAAGATTCTGCATGCTCTGGCCCCTACTGACCTCTGAAGTGCAATGTGGCCCTCCTCTCCATTCAGAGTGAAGCTCTTCACAGGTGGCAAGTTTTCTCACAGGGAACCTGAGAATTGCACTCCCTTCCCCATGCTTCTTAACCCTGACTCATCCTTCAGATCTCAGCTCAAAGGGTACTTTTCTCATAGAATCTTTCTCTGACTTTCCAAACTGAGTCAAAGTTCTCTATTACATATTTGTGCATAATATTTACATATATAAGAATTATATATCCTCCTTCATAAAGCTACTAGAGAGCTTATTATTACACAGAGCTACAACTATATATTTAAATTCCATAGCAATGTAATACTGTCTACAAGTTCCTTGAGAGGAGGGTCTACATGTTTTCACTTGCCACCATATCCCCTAAATCTAACCACTTGTCCGCATACAGTTGTTGTTGTTAAGTGCCATCAAGTCAGTTCCAACTCATAGTGACCCTTATAAGATTTTCCAGGAGCAGGTGGTGTGTTTGAACCGCTGACAATGGGGTTAGCAGTCCAGTGCTTTTCCTACAGCACTGTACCAGGACTCCCTGCATATAATTGTTGTTGTTGTTGTTAGTTGCCATCTAGTCGGTACCAACTCACAGCGACTTTATGCATAACACAACAAAACCCTGCCTGATCCTGGGCCAACCTCACAATCGTTGTTACACTTCAGCCCACTGCTGTTGCCACTGTGCTGATTCATCCTGTTAGAGGTGTTCCTCTTTTTCACTGACCCGCCACTGTACCATGATGCCCTTCTCAAGCGACTGGTCCCTCCTGATAGTATGTCTGAAGTATGAAAGACGAAGTCTCGCCATCCTGGCTTCTAAGGAACATTCTGGCTGTACTTCTTCCAAAACAGATTTATTTGTTGTTTCCTGTCAGTCCGTGGTATTTTTAATATTCTCCTCCAACATCATAATTCGAATATATCAATTTTTCTAAGGTCTTCCTTATTCATTATCCAACTTTCACATGCATATCAGGTTACTGAAAATACCATGGCTTGGGTCAGGTACACCTTAGTCCTCAAACTGACATCTTTGCTCTTGAATCCTTTAACAAGGTCTTGTAAGGGGAAAAAAAAAAAAGGGGGGGGGGGGTATTATGCAGTTGATTTGCCTAATGCAATATGTCCTTTGATTCTTGACTGCCATTTCCATGAGTGTTGATTGATGGTTGATCCAAGCAAAATGAAGTCTTTGACAACTTCAGTCTTTTCTCCACTTATCTTGGTATTATTTACTGGTCCATTGGTGAGGATTTTTTATTTCTTTACACTGAGGTGCAATCCATCCCGAAGGCTGTGTGTCGTCTTTGATCTTCATCAGTAAGCACCTAAGTATCAATTAATTAAACTGAAATTTAACTAATGCTGAAATGAAAAAGTTATTTCTAAATCTGACTGCTTCAGATAAAAGGTGGTCAGAACAAATGTAGAGCAACTTTCCAAACAGACTGCTTTGTATTGCTTCTCAGGCTGGCTCGTGTTCATAAAGGCTGACAGAAACAGCGTCCACAGAGAAATATAGTTCACACATCACCCGCAGAAAAGGCTGTGCTCTTCAAAAGGAAGAACCTTTAAGAGTACAGAAAACTAAAAGTACAAATAAGATTAGGGGCCTTTCACATCTCAGATTTACATTTTTTAAAATGTTTGCATATGTGTGGTTTGGATTTTGTAACAAATTGAAAACTTGTCTAAAAACTGGGTGTCTTATAACTGCACTCATGAGTTTTACCTTTCCAAGACACCTGCGGTAAATGAACTGATCGAAATCACCAGATGACAGGTGTGCACTGTAGTTTTAGGGGGAGAATGTATACAAGACTATATTAAAACCAAGGAATGCCTAAAATTGCCTTAAAGAGTTTGTGACCTTTTTGTAGACAGTGTGACACTGTAGGCTAATGCATCAGGCTGCAAAGTCGTTTGAACTGCAAGGTCAGTGGTTCAAGTTCACCAGCTGCTCCTTGGAAACCCTACACAGGGTTGCTATGGGTCAGAATCAACTCAATGGTGCGTAACAACATACATAGTAAGTATTCCCAAATAAATAGTAACTTTGGGCCCAAAATGACTTTTTCCTCTGTTCCTTTATACCAAGTCTGGGGGCGGGGGGAGATCTGGAATGCTCCAATCAAAGAAAGCTACTAGGTTTGCAACACCTCCATTAGATTAAAATCTTTATTTGAAAAAGTACATTTTTAGCAAATCCTACAACTCCAAAAGGAGTCCTGGTGTGGCGCTATGGCCTAATGTGCTGGACTGTAAAGTCAGTTTGAACCACAAGGTCGGCAGTTCAAGCTCACCAGCTGCTCCTTGGAAACCCTATACAGGGTCTCTATGAGTTGGAACTGAATCGACGGCACTTAACAACAACATAACCCCAAAATGTTGTGCACTGTCAAGTCAGAAGATTATTGCAACCTATCGTGGACAGCTTTCAAGAGCGCTTCCTGAATACGACAGACTAGTAAGGAGAGGTAGACCATTTCTGGAAGGGTGAGCCACTGAAAACCTTATCAATAGCAGTCAGACACTGTTAGATATAATGCCAGAAGATGAGTTTCTCAGATTGAAAGCACACATTATATGACTGAAGAAGAGCTGGCTCCTCAAAGTAGAGTTGATCTTACTCATGTACATGGAACAAAGCTTTGAGAACCTTTGTTTACTATGGGCTACAACTCAAAATGAAAAGAAACAGATGTATTAATAATTCATTAATAATCACAATACATGAATCTTTGAAAATTGGAAGTTGTCACAAATGAAATGAAATGCGTAACAATTTATGTCCTAGGCATTACTGTTGTTAAGCGCCATAGAGTAAGTTCTGACTCTTACTGACCCTGTATAAGTTTTCCAAGGAATGACTGATGACTTTAAACAGCCAACCTTGCATTTCAAACCAACCTTGCTGCCCATTGCTTAGCCTACAATACCACATTACTGGTCATTTTGAATCAATCATACGGTTTACTATGCTGAGAACGACAAGTTGAAGAGGAATGGCATCACATTCATCTTCAAAAAGAGCATCTCAAGATGTATCTTGAAGTGCAATGCTGTCTGTGATAGAATAATATCCACACACCTACAAGGAAGACTTGAATTGAATGGCACAGGAAGCATCAAAAGAAGATAGAAGAGCTCATTCTCTCTGCTCTTCTGCGTTAGCTGTTACTGAGGCTGTTCAATTTTTAAATTCCCAGGATCCAAATTCACTGCCACGTCCTCTGAAGAAGGGAAACTCTTTGTGGGTGGTCTCAATGTCACACGGATGCACAGGCTTTAGAAAACCATTTCAGCAACTTCAGACCTGTTTCTGAGGTGGCGGTGGTGAAGGACAGAGAGATTCAGCGATCCTGGGGTTTTGGCTTTATCACCTTTACCAATCCAGAGCATGCTTCAGATACCAGGTGAGCAATGAGTGGAGAGTCCCTGGATGGTCGCCAGATCCATATGGATCACGCAGGCACATCAGCCTGGGGAACCGGAGGGGAGTGCCTTTGGTGCTCATGGGTGTGGTCGCAGCTACTCTAGGGGAGGGGGTATGGGAGCAGCAGGTTGGCCTGGAGGATACGGATATGGATCTGGAAGGTCCAGTGACTACAGTGGCAGAAGCCAGGGTGGTTATGACCACTACTCTGGAGGATATTACAGAGACAATTACCACAACTGAAATGAGGCATGCACATATAATGCAGATACACAAGGAATATAAATTCTTCTGATTCAGGATTGTCCTTCCAGATGGCTGTATTTATAAAAGACTTTTGGAGCTGCACTGAAACATCTTTGTATTAGTACATCAACTTCTATTTTTTAATTAAGCTCCCAGGGTAGCCTGTTAAAAACCTTTTAGTAAATGCCGTATGTTTTCAAAGCTTTTTTCTTCCCATTGAAAGGCAAATTCTGCAATGTTTGTAGAGTCTGGGTATTTTTCCTTTTACCAGTGTTTTAGTTTGGACACTCGGGGTTATCCTGGCAAAAAATTTTGTCCTGTCTGATTTTCTTTTTGGTTTGCTTTGTTTTTTAATTGAGGATGTAGGGACATTTAAAATTTTTTGGACATGATGGTTTCTTTATCATGGTTAGAAAACAATTTCCAAATGTACCTATAAAGAGATCTGCATCAAGAATATGATTGCTTAGAGGTGATTTTTTTTTTTTTTTACTCTACATTGAGATCACCACCCTGATTATAAATTAGAAAAGCTTAAAAATGTTTCTGAATGTCAGTTAGTTTTTAATACTGGAAGAAAAAATTCTGTTGTGTTTCATGTAGTATTTAGGCTGTCCTTCTTGGAGTCAATTAAAAAAATGAAATCTGAAAAAAAAAAAAAAAAAGATACCCATGGTATAAAAAGACCCTTCATACGGTAAAAGTTCATGATCCAGCCAGCAACCACTAGACACAGTTGTGCTTCACCCTTTGTAGGTAAGTTTGTTTTTTGGTAAACCATCTCCTTTATTCTCTTTCTGTAATAAATGAATGTCTCTCAGAAAAAGAAAAGGAAAAAAAAAGAAGATAGAAGGAAAACACAAGTACCAAAAATAGTTGGTTGATGTACAACCACTTCAGGAGGTAGCAAAAGATCAAGAATCGATGGTACTGCAGGAAGAAGTCCAAGGTAAAGGTGAAAAACAAAGCTCCAGGAATTGATGGAATACCAATTGAAATGTTTCAACACACATACAGCATTGGAGGCAGTCACTCATCTATGCCAAGAAATTTGGGAGACTGCTACCTGGCCAACCAATTAGAAGAGATCCATGTTTGTGTCCATTCCAAAGAAAGGTGACCCAGTGGAATGCGGAAATCATCTAACAGTATAATTAATATCTCATGAAAGCAAAATTCTGCTGAAAATCATTCTAAAGCAGTTTCAGCAGTACAGCAACAGGGAGCTGCCAGCAATCCAAGCCAGATTCAGGAGAGGATATGAAATGAGGGATATCACTGCTATGGTCAGATGGATCTTGGCTGACAACAGAGAATACCAGAAAGATCTTTACTTGTGCTTTACTGATTATGCAAAGGCATTCGACTGTGTGGATCATAACAAACTATGGATGGCATTGCAAAGAATGGGAATTCCAGAACATTTCATTATGTTCATGCAGAACCTGTAAATAGGCCAAGAGGCAGTCACTCAAACAGAACAAGGGAATAGTGAATGGCTTAAAATCAGGAAAGGTGTGCACCAAGGTTGTTTCCTTTCACCATTAGTATTCAGTCTGTATGCTGAGCAAATAATCTGGTAAACTGGATTAAATGAAGAAGAATGTGGCATCTGTATTGGAGGAAGACCCATTAAAAACCTGCGACATGCAGATGAAACAGCCTTACTTGGTGCAAGTGAAGAGGACATAAAATACTTACTGAGGAAGATGGAGGATTACAGCCGTCAGTATTCCAGTATGGGTTTCACCTCAAGGTAAAGAAAACAAAAGTCCTCACAACTGTACCGATAAATAAGCATCAAGAAGTCGTCAAAGACTTCATTTTGTTTGGCTGCACAATCAACACTCAAGAAAGCAGCAGTCAAGAAAGCAAATAATACACTGCAATACAAATCACACAAATCCACTGCAAAAGTCGTCTTTAAAATGTTAAAGAGCAAAGACGTCACGTTGAGGACTAAGGTGTGCCTGACCAAATCCATGGTATTTTCAATCGCCTCATGTGAATGTGGAAGTTGAAAGGAAGACCTTAGAAGAACCAATGCATTGAAATTATGGTATTGGAGAATACTGAAAGTACCATAAACAAATCCGTCTTGGAAGAATTATAGCCTAAATGTTCTATGGAAGCAAGCATGGTGAGACTTCATCTCTCTTACTCTGGATATGTTGTCAGGATAAAGACATGCTTGGTAAAGTGAAGGGTCAGTGACAAAGAGTAAGACCTCAATGCGATGGATTGACACAGTTACAGCAACAATAGTTCAAACATAAGAACAACTGTACGGATGGGGCAGGAATGGGAAGTTGTTCCTTCTGTTGTGCACAGCGTTGCTATGAGTTGGAACCAAGTCAAGGGCACCTAACAACAATTACATATCCATATTATTATTTTCAATGTCAATGATGCAGAGAATTGTTTAAGACTGAGTCAACCAGTGATGCTTTAAAATTGGTATTGCTCTAAACTTGTAGACTAATCTGAATAAGAGGTCTTTCTTTTGAATGTCACAGTACCCTACGTAGGATGCACCAACATATTTGCAAGAAGCTTTGGTGACACTGTGAGTAAAGTTTTGGACTGCTAACAATGTCAGTGGTTCAAACCCAGCAGCCAATCCTCAGGAGAAAGATCAGACTGTCTGCTCCCATAAAGATCCACCATTTCAGAAACCATAGCTGGAACCAACTCACTGGCAGTAGGGTTGGTTAGTTTGTAATATATCTGAGCACATTAGGAAGGGTGGGACATTTCATCCAGAGGACTATAAATATGTACATTGAAATGCAAAAGTATAAATGAAAACCCACATTATTTTTCTTAAGGTCAAGATCGTAGGCTTTCTGTGATGATCTATATTATATGTTTTATTTAATTTTTGGAGTTGTGGTACTGTAGGATAAGCGCTGGACTGTTAACCTCAAGGTCAACTGTTCAAACCCACCAGTGGCTCCTCAGAAATCCTATATATGGTCACTGAGTTGGAAGTGACTTGAAGGCACATCACAATAACAACAGCAAGAAGTTCATTTTTGAGAAGCCGTGGTGGTGCAGTAGGCTGCAAACTTGAAGGTCTGTGGTTCAAACCTACCAGCAGTTCTGCAAGCGAAAGATTAGGCTGTGTCCTCATGTGCTGAGACTTACAGTCTCATGTGGTGTTGTAGGATAAACACTGGACTGCTAACCACAAGATCAGCAGTTCAAGCCCACCAGCCACTCTGGGTCGCTATGAGTCAGAACCCACTCAACAGCACTTTTAACAACAACAGCAACAATGCCCTAAGGAGCAGTTCTGGTCTACCCTTCTGGATCACTGAGTCCGAAGCTACCCGATGGCAGTGGGTTGGTCTGTATTCAGTTTTGATTTCGTATAGTACTTTCCTAGATTTAAAGATACCTGTTGGTCTATTTGTTTTTACGTGTTTATGCAGTTAAATTATTTTGTTTAAGATGTCCGTATTTTTTTCTGAGGAGTATCTTTTGTCCTCAACCATAGCTTTATAACTAAAGGAAAGATTGTCTTTAACAGGACGGCACACAACAAGCGGCGTATCAGCCAAAGTACTTAAACAGAAGTCAAACCACATTTTGAGGTACATTCCAACAAATTCACAATTTACATATCAGACTTTTCCAATAATTCAGAGATAAGCAGCCTCACATGTTTTGTGATTTGTTATCTCCTCACACCTCTGCTGGAGTTTTCATGAAAGTTTTGGGAGAAAGATGAACTCTTAAACAGACCCATGAGTAAATTATTGTAAAGGACTAATTTTTTTATTTATTATTTCTCAAGTGAGCATCTTATCAAAAACCACAAAAGTGAAATGTTTTTAAATAGCTCAGAATAAAATCACTTTACATTAATCAATAAGAAGTATTATACGCTTGTTTGTCCTCCTTATTTCTGCGCTCTGGACTCTATTAATCATCTATTAAATGGTTGTCCTGATTCTCCCCTTGCCCCTGCTACAGTTTATTCTCCACATAACAATCAGAATATTTTTTTTTAAACACAAAATATGTCACTCCTTTACTTAAAGCCCTCTAGACGTATTCTGGCAATAAATACTTAAATCTCAAACTGTAGGATGTTTAAAACAAAACAAAAGCTCTTACAAAATTGGTGCAGACTCTTTACATTAGAATATAAATATAATCCAAAATCCTACCTATAATGTCCTACGTAATTTAGACCCCAAGAACTCACTGACTGAATCTCCTTATTTCACTCAATCCTTCTGGCTCACTTCATCCCAGTCTTAGTGGCTTCCTCCCTGTTTTTAACATGTTTTCTCTATGTGTTGGTATAGTGAGTGGTCAAGAGCTCAGCTACTAATGGAAAGGTCACCAGTTCAAACCCACCAGCCGATCCTCAGGGAAAAAAAAGACCTGGAGATACACTCTCACAAAGACTGTTGTTGTTACACTAGTAAGGTATGCTCACCATGGAATGGTCAGTCATTCAAAACCAAAAGAGGAACAATTTCTTGAGGACAAGTTGAGAAAGGATGGGAAGGTGGGTGGAATGGAAACAGGAACCCCAGGGAGGAAAGGGAGCAGGAGAACTCTTGTTGCAGGGAGAGGATTGCAATGACTGAGATGAAAGAAACCCAGTGGAGGACTGGGTGAATGTAAAACTGATGATCGTGTCTATAAACTTTCATTCAACTCATAATAAAAAGCTGTTGCTGCTGTCGTTGTCAGCTTTGACTGATAGCAACCCTTATAGGGTTTCCAAGGCTGTACATCTTTGGGGGAGCAGAAACCCTCATCTTTATCCTGGTGCGTTCAAACCACCAACCTGTGGTTCACAGGCTAGTGCTAATCGTATAGAGCCACCACATACCGTCCCCCAAAATACAGGAACTTAAACTGCTGTTGCTGTTGCATCGAGACGGTTCCGACTCAGAGCATCTCTGTACAGGGTTTCTGAGGCGCAACCAGCCTTATGGTTGGCAGTCCAATGCTTATCCTATAGCACCACAGCAGGACTCCATTTGTCATGACTCACGAGTCTCCATGACAAATGGGCAGCTCTTCTGGGCTGGGCCAGGCGCAGTAATCTCACTTGGACTTAACTTCTACAGTCCACTGGCAAGATGGGGAGGGAGAGGGGCGGGTTCTGGTCTAGAATGATCTCCTTCCCATATCTGTTTGGTCCCACATCTGCTCTCAGCTAGAACAACAGGGGCAACTGGAACCAACAGGCTAGCCAGGCTAGCATGGGCTTGTTCATAAGAACAAAAGCATGACAGACCTTTTGAAGTCTAAACTCGACATTAATTCCCAACACATTTTAACATCTAAAACAAGTCCCAAGTCCAACTCCATCTCAAAAGACAGGGAAAAAACAGACACATTGCTAAGGGTATGGATTCAAGGAAGGGTGAAGATTTGGGATCACTTTAATAATCAATCATGACTAAGGTACTATTTCTTTTTATTTACTTTGCATTTGTAAAAAATACAAAAGATGATGTAGACTGTAACTCTTTTATGAATCCTGAAGCATGGTTTCTCAACTTTAGCATACTGACACTTTGAACCAGAGAATTCTTTGTTGCGGGATTGTCCTGTGCACTGTTGGAGGTTTAGCAGCATTCCTGGCCTCCACCTGGCCTTTACCCAAGAGAAGCCATAGTACTCACTCAGCTCTGACAACAAAAATGTCTCCAAACATTGCCATTTATCTCCTGGGGAGCAAAATGGTCCCTGCTTAAGAAACACTATTTGTAAAAGGACAAATTAAGATAAAGACAACTTGGTCTTTCTTATTCCTACCAATATAAACTAATTAGGCTTTTTTTTTTTTTTTTTCTGTAATCCCTCCATGTATCAACAGTTAACTGCATTTAACTCTGTTCATTTTTTTTAAAGCTTTTATTATGAGTTGAGTGATAGTTTACATGAGAGAACATTAGTTTTATACTATGTATTTATGTATTAGTTTTATACTATGTTTTATACTATGTATTTATTCTATGGTATTTCGTTTCATTGCAATGATTACAATTCCCTCCATGCATCATCATTCAACAGCATTTACTTCTATTTCCTCTGAGTTTTTTTGGTTTGGGGTTTGTTTTGTTTTGATGTACACAAAAACTCTTAGCAATATATAATCATTTAAACAAAAAGGGCACATTATACAAGCCTGCCTCACACAGCCTTTCTCTTTCCATGAGTCTAAAGTACTCAGCTGCTCTATCTCTCCATGTCCTCATCTCTGCCTCCATCTTTGGGGTCGCTGCCTCTCTGGATAGGGTCCCACATTACACTCATGCTCTTCTCCCTTGATGGTCCTAGGGTCCTCTGTTTCTGGACTGTAAGATGAACTACTACTCTCTTTATGTTACAAAACTTCTACCTTTACAGTTGTAACAATCCCAATTCAAACTAATTATGCTTTAAAAGAGCATCAAAATGATTCTAACATATAAAATTGATTTAATACAATATAAACTATAACTATAAACTTGCATACCAAATTCTTATGTCTACATTTTAAAATTCAAATTTTACTGATAATCATTATCAATAAAATTCAAGTACTAATTCAAGTAATTAAACCAAAAAAGCACATTATCATATTTTTAAGTGCCATCAAGTCAGTTCTGATTTCTTAGAGACCCTGTTGTTTATGTTGTTGTTGTCAGGTGCCATCGAGTCGGAACCGACTCATAGCAACCCCATGCACAGCAGAACGAAACAATGTCCGATCCTGGGCCAACCTCATTACCGCTGCCACACTCAAGTCCATCAATGATGCCACCTGGCCAATCCATCTCTTTGGGGGTCTTCCTCTTTTTCTCTGACCCTCCACCTTACCCAGCATGACATCCTTCTCCAGCGACTGTTCCCTCCTGACAATATGTACAAACCCTGTATAGGGTTTCAAAAGAGCGACTGGTGGGCTTGAACTGCTGGCCTTGCATTTAGCAGCCTACTGCTTGTCCTACAGTGACCAAACAGGATTCCAAGGTGATGGCACTAAATACAAAACCAGTGGGGCCAGCAGAAAGAAAGGGTCACCTACACACATCCAGTGGGACTCCTGGTATGGCGCTGTGGGATAAAGAACTGGACCACAAGGTTAGTTTGAGCCACAAAGTCAGTGGTTCAAATTCATCAGCTCCTTTTCAGAAACTTTATACAGGGTCATTATAAGTCAGAAAATACTCCATGGCACTTCACAACAACACACATACAGTTAGGACACGTAAAGCTTTGAAATTATGAAGGTGGCAAAGCCAAACATTGCAGGAAGTGATAAAACTCTATCCTGTTGTAAACTTGGCCTTGTGTTTAAAGTGATTTATAGTTTTCATTATGGTGTGGCACCATAGGATAATCACTCAATCTAGAGGTCAGACTGAGCTGCAAGGTTGGCAGTTGAAGTTCACCAGCCACCCCTCAGAAACCCTATACAGGGTCGCTATGTGTCAGAACTGACTCGATGCCACTTAACATCAACCTTGAAGTTAGCAGTCCATTACTTATAGCATAAGTCTTGCTCTCCATGCAGGAGGCCCCAGTTTGATTCACAGAAAACAGGCCTTAAATGGAAATGTTATTATTATCATATGTTTTCCCCCAAAATATTTCTATTTAACTGAGTGTCATCACCCAGAACACTGAAAGGTGACAGTATACTGTACATTAAGAATGTCTGTTTTAGTAAACAAATGTCATGTAAAAATGACTACAGGATCGGGTTTCATTACCTACCTACGGTGCTCTCCAATGAATATCTTCAATGTTAGCAACCAGAACAGCCATCAGACAGTTTATCTCCAAGGTTAGAGCCACAAAAAAATTAAAAGTACAAGATAGCATAGACTCAGTGCATTTAAAGAGACACTTAATTTGTCTTAAGAGTACACACAAATACACCACCACACCCAATCGTGTTTATAATGGGTCCCAAGTGTAGTTCCTTCCTCTTTTGTGACTCACCCTTCCCCAGGCTCCTAAAAGAGTTCAACAGCAGGAATGCAATCAGATCTAAGCAATTAGGAAACCTGCTGTTCTGTTTCCTCATTGTGTATATAGAAAAAGCGCTGATTAATAAAACTTAACTTTCAGCTCAGGGGACTAGCATGCAGGCGCTCTGACTGGATGACTAGGGTAAAGTCTCCATGTGTCCCTCCTCTGGATCTGGCTAGCATTGTAATGACTCAGGCCTGCACTAATTCTTGCCTGTACTATTGCACCTGCCTCAGAACTGATGCCCTGCCTCCAGATCTCCCTCCCTCCCCTCATCCGCTCTGAGCAGAGCTGCCACAGTAATCCATCTACAACCAATCAGACCATGTGATTCCCTGCTTCCGGATCCACAGGACAAAGTCCAACACTCTTAACCACGGCTGACTTGAAGCCATTCCAGAACCTCCTTTCCTGCCCATCTCCCCCACTATCCATCCCTTGCCTAGTACTCTAGGATCCACAAAGACTTAGCTGCTGCTATCCAACTGCTCCTTGCCAGTTCCATGGAATTTATCCCCAACACCTTTGTTCTGCTGCTGTCTCTGAAAGGAACTGTCTCCTTCCTGGCTCACTTCCACCCTCTTCTTTGAAGACTCAGATTAAGAAGCTCATCCTACACACACACAAAAAAAAAAAACAACGTCACTGACTCATACCTGAGCCCCAGACAGGATCCGCAGCTTATACATTCTTCTAGCATAACAGTTGCTACTTTAAGGTTTCTGTTTGTAAAGCTTCTTCTTTTTCCTTTTTTTTTTTTTTTTT
>NW_006408610.1:8452199-8455593 GCF_000296735.1 Chrysochloris asiatica | reverse complement strand
TCTATAGTCTTCAAAAGCAGTGATCTGTTCCTCCAGCATATCTGTGCCAACTTGATCATCTTCAACCACACAATGTAGTTGAAGTTTTTTAATTCCATATCCCGCTGGAATGAGCTTAGAAGAGCCCCAGATCAAGCCGTCTGCTTGAATGATTCCAACGCACGCTTCCAATCTGGCCATGTCTCTCTCATCATCCCGAGGCTTCACACTGAGTAAGATGGAAGACTTGGCAACAAGTGCAGGCTTCTTGGCTTTCTTTGACTCATACTGGGCAAAGTGTTCTTCTCTTAACCTCTTCGCTCCTTCACTTTCCTCCTCCTCCTCAGGTCCAAAGAGACCTATGTCATCGTCATCCTTACTGTCTGCAGCTCCACTTCCTGAGGTGTCTTCCATATTAGTGGGCCCATACTTGCCCAAAGCTTTCTTCACTCCTGGAAAGCTGGCCTTTTCCTTTACATAAAACTTGATGTGATTATACCAACATAGGGCATGACACAAGTCGGCAGGTGGTGGGCCCGAGATTGCTCCAAACACTGAAATGTCTGCTTGTAATGGCACATACCCCTCAATGTAGCTCTTGTCAGCCAGGACACCTGGAGGCCAGCAAAGGTTTTCAGGTCTCGGAAATCCATGATGTCAGCGGTATCAGGAGCTCTAAGGCTCCCGAAGATGATGAGAACTGCCCCTTGGGGTGCCAAAGATGACCGAAGATTCCCGCAGTTGGGAACACTCTGTTCGTAAAGCTTCTTCATACTGTGAGCCTTTTTGCCTTCCTCATTCTTGATCCTCCGGTATTTGGCCTGTTGTTGCTGAGTGCCACAGAACTGATTCTGACTCACAGTCACCCTGGACAGGGTTCCCAAGGCTCTAAGCCTTTACACAGGCAGACAGCCTCATCCTTCTCCCGTGGAACCACTGGTGGATTCAAACTGCTGACCTTGCAGTTAGCAGCCCAACGCGTAACTCACTATGCCACCAGGGCTCCTTAGGGTTTTGAACACCCTCAAATATATATATGGAGTTCTGGTGTTCTGTAAGATAAACACTGGACTGCTAATCGAAAGGTTGATAGTTCAAACCCACCAGCTGCTCCTCGGATACCCTATGCAGGTTAGTGGGTTTGTACCACTGACCTTGTGGTTAGCAGTCCAGTGCTTATCCTACAGCACTCTGTTGTTGTTAAGTGCCGTGGAGTCGATTCTGACTCATAACAATACTGTATAGGGTTTCTGAGGAGCGGCTGGTGAGCTTGAACCTCTGACCTTGCAGTTCAGCGCATTAACACGTAGCGCCACACCAGGACTCCACAGTACTCTACAGTCGCTATGAATCAGAACCAACTCCACAGCACACATATGGTGCTGGCTGCTGTGGAGTCAATGGCAACCCATAGCAACTCAAGAGGGTTTCTGAGGCGATAAATCTTTATGAGAGCAGAAAGCGTCATCTTGCTCCCTCAGAGTGGCTGGTGGACTTCAACCATCAACCCTGTAGTTAGCAGGCTAGTGTGTATCCTACAGAGCCAAAGAGCTTCTTATATATATGCATACTGTCGTGGTTGTGTGTCACTGAGTTGGTTTCCACTCATAGCTACCCTGGGTTTCAACTGCTGACAGAGACACTGCTCATCTACCTTGGGGCAGGAGGCTGGCGCGGTGGATCTCTAAAGCTCTGGATTATAAAAGACTATGAGGTTTAGAAAAGAATTGTTATTGTTGTTAAGTGCCATGGAGTCGATTCTGACTCATCAAGACCCTACATAAGGGTTTCTGAGGAGAGGCTGGTAGGTCTGAACTATCAACCTTGCAGTTAACAGTCCCCTGCTTATGGTACAGTCTTGCTTTCCATGAGGGAAACCCTAGTTTGATTCACAGTCAATGGGCCTTAAATGCAGCCACTTCCATCTGTTGTTGTTGTTGTTGTTGTTGTTGTTGTTGTTAAGTGCTATGGAGTGTCAGTCCTGTACAGGGTTTAGGAGAAGCGGCTGGTGAGGCTGAAACAGCAACCTTGCAGCTCAACCTGACCTTGCGGTTGAGTGCTTACCCTATGATGCTGAAAAACTGCTAGTGGGATCTTTCAGACTAACTCCCAAACCCACTGCCATCAAGGGAGTCTCCTCTTTCTCCTGAGGGGGGCAGTGGGTGGATTCTAACTGTGACCTTGTTGTTAGCAGCCCAATGCATAACCCACTACACCCCCAAGGCTCCTTTCAGACTAAGAGACACAGGAATAAAAGTCTGGCAATCTACTTCTGAAACATCAGCCAATGAACATATCAATGTCACTAGATTATATATGTAAAAATTGTTGAAATGGCAAATGTTTTGTTTTATAGGTGTGTGTGTGTGTGTATTTTTTTAACCACAATTTAAAACAAAGAAACAAAAAGCTCATGAGGGCATCTATTAATTGAAAAGGAAAAGATTAGGAAAATGTGATTTATCTGATTATAAAGGAAAAACACGGTGTGATGGTGTGCCCACCCATGGGATTTTTCAGCTAATAATAAGAACAGAGTCCTGGGTGGTACAAACAGTTAACCCACTGTCTCTTCTGAAAGATTGGTGGTAAAGCTCACCCAGGGGCACCTCAAAAGAAAGGCCCAGTGATCTGCTTCTGAAAATTCAGCCAATGACAACAGAGAGCTCAGTTCTATTATGAAATATGTAAGGCTGGAATCTACTCCGCAGGAAGTAAGTTACTATAAGGGACAGCCTTTTATCATCTAATTCTCCAACTATCCAGGCAGTAAGTGCATTTATCACTCTATTTTCCAAATGAAGAAACCAACATACTTTAGTAACCTACCCAAGGTCAGAAGTTAGCAAGGGCACTAAGCCTCAAACACAGTCACCTTGACTTAAGAGTTTGGCCCTTTACACCACACATGGTCCCCTGCCCCCATCCTGCTTCAGTTAGTTTCAAGAGCTAAAGATGGACATTATTTTGGGCCTCTAAGGCAGAGTCCTGGTGTGGTGCTGTGGGCTAATACGTCAGACTGCAAAGTCGTTTGAACTGCACGGTCGGCGGGTTCAAGCTCACCAGCTGCTCCTTGGAAACCCTATACAGGGTCGCTATGGGTCAGAATCAACTCGACGACACTTAATAACAACAAGGCAAAGAAGCTGAAGTCCTAGTGTGGCACTGTGAGTTAATGCACTAGACTGCAAGGTCAGTGGTTCAAGCTCACCAGCCGCTCCTCAGAAACCCTGTACAGGGACACTGTGTGTCAGAACCCCCTCAACAGTACTTAAAAACACCAACAAGGCAGAGAAGAATACACAGTAGGTAAGCACTCGGTAGCTCCAAAAGAGAAGGGCAATATAGTCAGCATCCTTAAAGACGTGTTGCTATTAGGCTGTTAGATGCCTTTGAGTTCCTTGATTCACAGCAA
>NW_006408610.1:8447433-8451142 GCF_000296735.1 Chrysochloris asiatica | reverse complement strand
AGTGAAATGCTCTGGAAGTCCTGTTATTATGATCCATACAGCTGAATGCCTTTGCACACACAGTCAATAAAATACAAGTAAACCTTTTTCTGGTATTCTCTGCTTCCAAGGTTGGACAGTTTTAAGGTATCCTCTGCTACCTTAAAAATGAACAGCCTTGTGCAGAATATACTCTTTGGCTGTTTAAATTATATATTCCTGAGTGTTTTGTGTACATCCCATGCCCCCCTCAAAAAAATAAATAAATACAATAACTAGAGAGAATAGAAGCAAATATGGTTGGATGATGACGCACAGAGGAGACTGTAATCATTACTGCAATGAAACAATGGTGTAAAGCCGATTTCCTTCCATGTAAACTATCACTCAGTTCACAACAAAAACTTTACAGAAAGAACAGCCTTGGAAACTCTGGGCTAGTGCTAGCTACTTTGTTGTATAAGATTGCTAGGAGTCGGAATTAACTCATAGACAATGAGGAAAGGCAGAGGAAACACTTCCACAGATATCTGCTTCCTATGAACGCTATGACTAGTACGTATTTCACAGGAGAGCTTTTTCTGATATGTAACATACGCTAGTTTGGGTGGGGGGAATCTAAAAGCCAAGAAAATTAGAGATGAACCATAGAAAAGATTGCTCATTAAAAAGAACTCCACACCCACAAAACTTCCCCAGTAGAGACTCATTTTCAAAGCAACCCAACCTTTGCACCTGCAAATGAGAAAACCCATGAAAGAAAACAGTTAGAGGAAGAATTCTACACTCTTACTGGTTTACTTTAAAAAGCATGATGTACATGTGTGGTCTTCCTTTTTTTTTTTTTTAATAAGGAGAAAATATCATAATCCCATATGACAAAAATGAACCAATCAGTAGGATTTTTAACAGTACATACATTTTTAAAATGGGTCACTTCTTTTAAAACAAACATCACATCCCTGCAGAGAGCAAGGCAGAGAAGACTTAGTTCTACTGGATTCTCAGAACATACTTGACCCATACTCCCTCTTAAGTATCTAAAACTGAAACCAAAGATGAGAGAACAATACATTGGGTGGTTTGTTTTATTCATATTTGATGCTGGCAAATTTTGTTTTATATGCAAAACCAACTTGTCCTCCTTCAAGCCAGGTATGAAATGGGTGAATCTACACACACAAAAGTAAAAAGGCAGAAGGTACAAAGCGACAAAATTAATATCAAAGAGTGAAAATTCAAGACAAGCATTATGAAAGGAACTAGAGACTTTTACATATCTACTTACCTATATACTAGCCTAACATATCAATTATCACAAATTAAATATATATAAAAAAAAAAATAAACAACCTCGCCCTCAAGTGGACTCCAACTCACATCCCACAGGACAAAGTAGAACTGTCTCATAAGGTTTCTAAGGCCGTAATATCCAGGGAGACAGACTGACTCATCTTTCTCCTAAAAAAGGGCAAGTGGGTTTGAACCACTGACCTTTTGGTTAGCAGCAGAGCACTTAGCCACTATACTACCTTAAGTATTTTGTAAAATCTGTACCAGGACAGTAAAGGTTTCCATATGACAGAGAAGTAACAGAAACTGCATATGTAAGTTATGTTCAAATTTACATTTGGATCTAGAGGTCTCCACAAAGGATGTTGTTGTTAGGTGCCATCTATGAATTCCAACTCACAGCTACCTTATGCACAACAGAAAGAACCACTTCCTGGTCCTGAGCCCTCCTCACAATTGTTACATTGGAGCCCAGGGCTGTTGGCACTGTGTCTAGCCATCTCTCCACACAACTGTAAATTAAAGAGGACTCAGAGGAACACATTTTAACTGCCTTAATAGTCCTGGTGTGGCGCTGTGGGTTAATGTGCCAGACTGCAAGGCCATTTGAACTGCAAGGCCGGTGGTTCAAGCTCACCAGCTGCTCCTCAGAAAACCTATACAGGGTGGCTATGGGTCGAAACCGACTAGAAGGCACTTCACAACAACAATAGTTAATTCTAGGGCGTTCTGGTAGCATAGTGGGTTACTAGTTATGCTGCTAACTGCAAGGTCAGCAGTTTGAATCTACCAGCCACTCCTCCGGAGAAAGATGAGGCTTTCTGCTCCCATAAAGATTTACAGCCTTGGAAACCCTGCACAGGGTCGCTATGAGTTGGGACCAACTCAACGGCCCAGACCACCTAACCAGTTAATTCAAGAGGGAATAGGGGGAAGAAAAAGAATGACCTTAACTCACTAAAGAGGTGAATTTCTGAAGATGAAACTGTACTGACTCTAGTCAGAGATCTCTCAACAGTTAGCAAATTCAAAATTGTAATTCAAATAAAATTTAAAAAACAAGAAAGAAAACACTTCCATATACTCACCTTCTAACTCTGAAACTCGTATGTGAGGATCAGTTTTAACTTATTTGCACCATCACCTACCATAAACTTTCCAAACCTGATGCTCCCTCTGTGGGCTGTATCATGGGCTCCACACCACTACCCTTGTTGTTCCTTTCACTGGAAGCCCTTCAAATTGTCTTCCTGGGACAGGTTCCCACATCACCTGTTCCCACAGCAATTCTGGCTCTTAAACACATCGTGTTATAGTTTGTTTTGTTTTTGTCTAGTTCTCTTAAGAGTTTTTGAGCTGTGACTATCTTTCTTACAGAAACATTAAGATAAATACAAAAGTCAATGTACAGTCATCAGCTTATACTCAATCCTATTTTAACTATAGCCTCACTCACTTCTCCCAACCATCTACCCATCTACCTCAGTAATAAATATTGAATGAATCTTCATAAGATAAACACTCTGTACAAACATAACCACATGATCATTATCACATTCACATTCCTAAAATCATAATTTCATAATGGCATCAAGTACCCACTTAATGTTTATATTTCCTCAGGTGAATTACAAACTGTGATTTTTACAATTTTTGATTTAAAGGCTGAATGAAGTCTGTCATTGGGATTGATGGATTTAGCTCTTAATCCCTAGGCTTCGAGTCCATCTTTTTCTTTTTCTTATAATTTATTTTCTGAAGAAACCAAGTCGTTTGTTCTATATAGCTTCTGAGGATCAGAATTTTGCTGATTTGCATCTCCATGGTCCTGGTCTCCTGTATGTTCTGTAAACTGATGGTGAGATATAGATGCCTGATCGTATTCAAGTTACTTCTTTAGACAAGACTATTAATAGGGAATGATGAATATTTCCGTTAGGAGCCAAAAGATGTCGAATTGCTTTTCTTTTTGAGACTTTAGTAGCCACTGATGGTCAATGTCTACACTTCAGATCCATTAATTTATTGCTCTGTTGTTGTTAAGGGAGGTCCAGTAGGTTCCAACTCATAGTGGCCCTGTATAGGATTTCCAAGAAGTGGCTGGTGGGTTTGAACCACCTTGTGGATAGCAGTTCAATGTTCATCCTAAAGCATGATATACTTAACTCCCTTCTTCATCTCTTAGCTGGGATTAAACACCTGCTATAAGGAGAAATCTCTCACCACCAACTATTTGGTTGTGTTGGGGTTTCACATAGGAAAAGCATGGTAAGTGCTCATTTCCTTCCCTGTATTTTCCAAATCTTAAAGGGATCATCAGCTTCAAAAACAGGCTGCCAAGGAGGCAATTCCCACTTATCATCACCTTGTTGTTGTTAAGTGCTATCAAGCCTGTTCTGACCCTCGCAGCCCTATATAGGGTTTCCAAGGCTGCGAA
>NW_006408610.1:8439135-8446482 GCF_000296735.1 Chrysochloris asiatica | reverse complement strand
AAAGAAGGCAACTGATGTTGTTGTTGTTAAGTGCCATCGAGTCAGTTCCGACCCATAGCAACCCTGTACAGGGTTTCCAAGGGTGTAAATCTTTACGGGAGTAGAAAGCCTCATCTTACTCCCGCGGAGCAAGATGAGGCTTTCTAGCAAGGTCCAATTTCTGAACTAACATTTTTTAATTTTAAAAATGGGTATTATGTATGATAAAGATACATCATCATCACCCGCCCTTACCCTTAAAAGTCATGAAAATCCTTAACTACTCACCAGGAGTCCTGGTGTGGCGCTGCAGGAATAGCACTGGGCAGCAAAGTCAGTTTGAACGGCAAGGTTGGTGGTTCAAATCCACCAGCTGCTCCACTGAGTCAGAACCAACTCAGTGACACTTGACAACGTGTCAATTAAGTTCTTGGATTCATTATGTACCAAAAGACGGAACCAAAGCAACCTGACCATTCTACTTTGACCTTATACATACTAAAATGCAGCCAATCAAATGAGCATGATGATGGGGCAAAACTGCTGCTGGCCTGAAGTAGGAAATAAAGAGAGGGCGTCTCTATTTTGGTCTTTCTTCAAGAACCCCAGGAAACACAATGGTAAGATAATTTAGGCAACTGGATGAATAGCGCTTTAATTAAGGTAAAGCATTTTTAATTAACTGTTGCTATCTTTAATGAAAATGAGTGCTCAATTACCTATCATGAGTTTAAACTAAACATAACAAGTTGTGCTCTTAATTATTCACATTACCCCAAAGTCACTGTCATAATAAGAGCATTACCATCTTTTCAAACACACCCATATCCCTGAGTAGAAAACCCAAAGCCCTCACTGTCAAAAAACAGCAACTAAAACAAAATCAGATTCCAACCTTTGTGCTTTGTAAACATTTCAAATTTCTGGTCTTAGTGAGAACCCAAAGAAATTTTCTGAAGATTTTTTTTTTTTTTAGTTGCTATAATTGTAACTCTAAATTCTTTTAGAAATACCAGTTATTTTTTCAGAATGCTAAGACATTCAAGATGTTTTATGGAATGTTTGTCAGTTTATAAAAATCATTGTCTCATTTTAGCAGTAGCCTAGAAAAGGGCAGCACAAATCACCATTGTAGATTGTCTCAGGTAAGAGTGTGTTCAACAATCAAGAATGTACTAGGATGCAAATAAGTTCATGCTAAAGCGGGCCTACTTCCTAAATGGCTGCTTACAGTACTTGTCAGTTACTAGTTCTGAAATTATGAACCAAAAAGTAACATCATGATAAACAGAGAAAATACACAAATTGTCAAGGATTACATTTTATTAGATCCATGGAAGCAAACAAATTGAATGAATATGGTAAAAGACTACAACCCTGGGGCACACCTTACCTGATTTTAAACCTCAATGTAAAGAAAACAAAAACCCTCGCCACTAGACCAATAAATAATATCAAGACCAATGGAGAAAAGATTGAAGTTGTAAAAGACTTCATTTTGCTCAGATCAACCATCAACACTCATGAAGCAGCGGTTCAAGCTCACCGGCTTGAACCACTGACCTTGCAGGAAACTCTATACAAGATCGCTATGAGTTGGAACCGACAACACGGCACTTAACAACAACAACGAGTAGGAACTGACTTGATGGTACCTAACAATAACAAAGGAGTCCAAGTGTGGCACTACAGGATAAGTACTGGACCTCAACATCGGCTTGAACTGCAAGGTCGGCAGTTCAAACTCACCAGCTGCTCCTTGGAAATCCTACACAGGGTTGCTATGAGTCAGAACCAAATCAACAGCACTTAACAGCAGTAATAATTCCCATTATGCAAACTTCCTATTCTGAATTAGGCAACAAAACAATACTCCTCTCACAATGCATATAATTGTACATATACTTGACAATACGTATCATTGACTAGGTCTGAAATACTATTTACAGTCACTTAATCACCGCTCTCAGCAGAAACCTGGAGCTATAGGTATTAAAAATAAAAGCAACTGGTAGCACAATATATTTAAAGCAATTAATGCCACTGAACTGTACATTTAAAAATGGTTAAAATGTCAATCTTTTTGTTATAATTGTATATGGTGAAAGATTATTTTTTTAAAAAAAAGAGAGAAAATATAACAGCAAAAAGAGTTTGAGCTTATGATTTCATTAGAGTGCACCTATCTCCGGAACTGGTGAGCAAAGCGTAGACTCCAATGTCTTTTAGCCACAATTTATCATTGTGAACTCACTGGTTATTATCAAGTCAACTCTAACTCATGGCGACCCCATGTGTGGGGAGCAGAACTGCTTCACAGGGCTTTCAAGGCTGGGACCTTTCAGGAGCAGATGACCAGGCTTGTCTTCTAAAGTGTCTCTAGGTGGGTTTGAACCATTAACCTTCTGGCTAGTAGTATAGTGCTTAACCATTTGTACCACTCAGCCACCTAGTTGGGAAGAACACTTACTTACATGTGTATAGATATAACCTCTATTTAGAGAATTCTAAGATCACTAGCATATTTATAACCATAGTACTATTCAGAATCGCTTTAAATTACTTTTCTATGTAAAACCTGAATCATCATTATCATAAGGCATATAATTCACATACTATAATACCATAAAATATAGTTATATACTTCAGTATTGGTTGGTTAGTTATATGCTGTGGAGTCGGTTCTGACTCATAGCAACCCTTTATAGAGTTTCTGAGGCTGTAAATCTTTACCAGAGCAGAAAGCCTCATCATTCTCCCGGGGAACAGCTGGTAGTTTCAAACTGCTGACCTTGAGGTTCACAGCCCGATTTGTAACCACTATGCTACCAGAGTTCCTGATACTGCCAATATATCTCCTTCATATAAATAAGCTTAAATAAAGACGTAAAGAAAAATAGCTATAAAATACAATTTTTTTATTTCTTTCAAATTCAAACGGTACAGAGCAAATTGTGATAATTTCAATGATAATTAAATGAGTGTTTTAAGATTCATATTAGGCAGACATGAGAAGAGGGAGAATAAAAAAGAAACCAAGATCTATTAATATACTGTATATATTCTATATTAATATATTATTGATATATTAATAGTTTCTAAGAATAAATTCCAAATGAATCAATGACTTAAATGGAAAATTATTTTTTGAGAAACTTGAAAAAATTAGGGAGATTTTCTGTTGTTGTTGTACAATATTGCAGAGCAAAAAAATCATAAAATAAAAGGCTGTGAAATTCAATTATATAAAAAATAACCACCTTCTGTCTGGCAGTTATAAGACAAATTACCAACTGAAAAAATATAATATTATTCACACTAAAAGGACTAATTTCCCTTATAAAAAGGACATGCAAATTGATAAGTTAAACATCAACAAACTGATAGGAAATGGGCGTGAGGGTACATGCAAATAGCTCTTAAAGATATTAAAAGCTGCTTAACTTCACTCTTCATAAAAAGAGAGAAATTTTTCAACTATCTTGGGATACCATATTTTACCTATCAGGGTCGCAAACATTAAAAATATGAGTAATTTATTAATGTTGTTATTGAATGCCATCATGTGGGTTTTGACTCATAATAACCAGTAGGTTTGAACCTCTGACCTTGTGGTTAGCAGTTCAGTGCTTATGCACACTAGGACTCCAAGTTATTAATAGAAGCGTGGACAAAATGATTTCTCATACCTTGCCACAAAACATATGGAAAGAAATTTTACAACATTCTTTAAAGTTACAAATGAGCATAGTCTTTAACCCAGCAATTCTATACTTAGGAACCAAAACTTTAGGTACACACACATACACACACTTAAAATATATACAAGTTTATTTATCATACCATGGTATACAATAGCAAAGAGCTCTGGATCCACTTTTTTTTAATGCAATATACAAAACTAGGAGTATAGTATACTACCATTTGTAAAGAAAGGGTGCAGATCTATACTCATATTTGCCTGTACGTATTAACCATTGCTTGTTGTTGTTGTTAAGTGCCATCGAGTCGGTTCCGACCCATAGCGACCCTGTATAGGGTTTCCAAGGAGCAGCTGGTGAGCTTGAACCACCGACCTTGCAGTTCACACAGCTTTGCAGTCTGGCGCATTAACCATTGCTAGCGGGGCACAAATGTAACTAATAACACTGACAGCCTGGAAGGCAGAGTGCAGAGCAGCTGTGGGACAGGGACGTTTTGCTATATGTGTGTCCTTTTCCAATTGTAAGCCATGTGCTATGTTATCTATCCAAAAGTAAATACAGTTTTCAAGCCCTTCAAAGGCAAAAATAATTATTTTTAAGAAATCCAATCATATTAATACATATACCACCAAATCTGGCATCAGAGACTTTATATTTAGAGATTGAAAAGCAGAAGGAATCTATTTCTCAGCACATTCATTTTATTATGTCAATACTTAAGTTTGGTCTATCTACCATACTCATTTAATTTCATTTTTTTTTTAATTTACAAAATTTACTCCAATGCTTAATTTAACATAAAAGTGAGAGGGTCACTTTTTCTAAGCAGACAAGTTATTTAAATAGCATGTTTTCTTTTTTGTTTTTGAGCCTTCATTTTAAGAAAAATAAGATGATGGTAAGTTTAATGAGTGCTAAAGATTTAAGCTCAGAGAGATGCACATCATGTTCCAAGTGTATAAAATGCAAACTGACATACTAATACCGAGAACCATGAAAGACTTCATATTTCTAAGAGGTAATGCAGTTATGGTCTATAATCCTCCATATGTCACTGTAAATTACTGCACACCAAACAAAAAAAATACAGCTAATAGACATACGTCATACAAGGAGGCTTCAACACGTTCATGAAAAACTGGAATTAAAAAATAATGCCATTTTTCCTTAAATTTTTTGAAGCCCCATTTGAAAGATGAGGCTTTCTGATGCAGTGAAGACTTACAGCCTCTGAAACCCTATGCAGGGTCGCTATGATTTTGAACGGACTCCCCGGCACATAACCACCACCATTAACCACCAATAGCTAATAAAGCTGAAAGCTCTCTTTGTATTAGAAAGGTGAAATATGTAACTGAAAATACCACTGCCATTTTTGCCAATCATTGTTTTATTAAAATTGTTTAAAATAATGCATAACAAAGGAATCTCTCTTTTTCTATGAGCTTGTAAAACTGATTTTATTAAACAACTTCAAAGAGCATACCTTCTGAATCTATTCTCTATTTTGAATTGGGAATGAAAACGCCTAGTTCCCCCACAATTGCCTTTATGTCTAAGTAAAACCATCCTAGAAACAGTCAAGTGGAAAGAAAGGTTCAACTCTAAAGCAAAACTAGGATTCTCATAAAAAGCACATCATCATTAAGGGATATCTGTGTACAACTTGCAAAAGTCCATGTTAATGACAAGTGAGCAAGCGGGCACCTTGAGGGTTGCATTTTTACAACGTTGCTGACTTTTCAAGACTCTTTAAATGGCATTTTTAATAATAAGGAATTTTGATGGCATTGCCATTCTTCTCATTTCCCCCATGCTCTCTGTCCCAACATCTGGAGGCAGGCTGTGTGTCCAGATTTCAGTTCTCCTGCCAATTTACGAGGCCCTGACTTGTCAGCATGCACTGTGAGGCCGGCCAGCCAACAGATCCGCACACACAGAGGGCTGCACGGGACAGCCAACTCCCCAATGTCCCCGTCCTCGTCCCCAGCCCCAGCACACGTGTTGGCTCTAGTCTCCTCCCGGTTCCATGTGCCTCGCTCAGAAATCAAAGTCCTAACTTGGAGACACACCGTCGTCGCCCCAGCCCGGGCGTCTCAGATGCAAGAAAGCCCCGAGCTAGGCGGCTTCAGCTCTGGCCCGGAGACGGGGGCGCGCACCGCGGCCTCCCACCAGAACACACAGACAGACAGACGTGGCGAGCACTGGCAAACCCTAGAGACGGGAGGGGCTGCGGGACCACCAGGGGATAATCAAAAAACTCCGGGTTTAGGGGGAGGGCGAAGCTCAAGCGCGGACCCGCAGGGTTTCTTCCAGAAGTCGGGAGACTTAGGGGCGAGGGGCGGGGAAGGGCCCCCTGGAGGCCCGAGTGCAGCGGGGAGGGTCTCCAAAATCCCCGGACTGACGCCGAGCCTGAGGGAGGAACACCGGACGACGGCGCGGGACGTACTGAGGGGCAAGACAAGGGAGGCAGCGCGCGAGCTTGGGAACCGGGAGCTCTGGGGTTCGCGGGAGGGGAGCGCCGGGAAAGCGGGACGCGCAGGGGCCGCGGGACTCACCGCCGGGGTGGCTGCGGCGACGGCGGCGGTGGCGGACGACGCGGGACTGGGTGCGTCCTGCCTCCTCAGGCGGGACTTGAGGCTCTTCATGGCCAACTCTTGGCAGTCCCGCTTCGGGCGGGCGCAGCGCGCCTGGCCCGCGCGCGAACCTTAAAGTCTGCGGGCCGCGAGCGCGAGCGGAGGGGGCGGCGGCGCGGGCGGTACCGGCCCCACCTGCCACCTAGGGGCCCGGCGGCCGTAGGCTCCGGCCTACGGCGGGGCTCCCCTCCCTCAGCCGGGCTCCCCTCCCTCAGCCAATCCGTCCGCGGCCCTGGGAGAGGTGGGATCGACTATGGCCAATCGGAATCCGGGAAGAGGGAGGGACTTCCCTTTTTAAAATTACAAACACCCTTCCTCTCCCAGCTGGAAGAAAAGTTTGAGAACTCCTGCTAGGGAGCTGCGGAGGTGGGTTGCCGGGGGCGTGGGATGACATGAAGGGATGGTCTTCCGGCTATTGACGACCACCTACTGGGGTGGTGGCCCTTAGGGTCTAGAAAGAGCCCTGGCTTCCAGCCTACCCCAACTCCCATCTTCCCGACTCTACCCACGTGCGCTTTTCCAAGTAAAATTCCCTTCTTTTCTGTCCAGTTCCAGAAATGACTCTTGGTTACTCTTTACCTGCACACAAACCTCCTAGAAAAACAATTTCCTTCTATCTCCCGCTGTCGGAAACATCCCCACTCATCAAAACCCCTGAAATACATAGCAGCCTCTAGGGAGTCGGTACGAGTTGTACAGATGGAATGAAGTGAAGAACAGACATTATGATCAATTAAAGCACATGTTAGATGCCCAAATATTACTTGTTGTATGAAAAACTTACTGCTTTGGAGGGAAAAAAATAGGATGGGGGAAAATAAGGTATTATCGATGAAAGGAGTCCTGGTGTGGCACTGTGGGATAAGCACTGAACCTCAAAGTCAGCGGTTCAAACTCACCAAGTGCTTTCTTAGGAAACCCTAAACAGGATCGCTGTGAGTCAGAACTGACTTGATGGCACTTAACAACAATGAAAAATGGCTCATATAACCAAAATGAAATAAGTTATCATATAAAAAATACCATAT